>NC_084796.1:164977637-165288599 GCF_963169125.1 Humulus lupulus | reverse complement strand
AGGGGTTAGTTTACGAAATCTTGGAACTAAAGAAAGAGGATAAGGATAAGACTTACGGTCAGAGACATCCCCAGCGCAGAGTCGAGGATGATCATGGGGAGGTTCCCTTCTATGGCCTGCAGCTCCTTGGTGCTAACCTAGTTTGCATGCCCCATCAAGTGGTTCACAATCTTCTAAAGCGATCGCATCAGGGTTCTGGATGTTTCCTCATCTCGATGTGAGGACCTAAGATCGTGATAGCTGGGGCTGCGACTTGGACAACATGGGGGATGTCCACAGGATCACGAGGAGTTGTGGAAGGAGCCTCCTTAATCGTAACCACGGAGGACTGGGGATGCTGCTGGCTGGAGGTGGACTTCTTCAAAATCCTCTGCCTCTTGACAGTAAGGCCGGTGTTGAAGACGTCCTTGAGGCTCATATCTTCTTCTACAAGAACGAACATAAAAGTTAGAAGAAAAACTTATAATTTTAAAATTAATGAAGTAAAAAGTTTAAGAACCTTACCCTTCGAAATGGAGGTGGACACTACTATGATTAGCTCTAAATTATGGACTGGGCTAGGCATAACCTCTAACTCTTGTATGGTTGAGGGTGCGTAGCATCCCAAATTTGTTAATAAGGCTTGGTTCCTTAGTGTGTTGGGAGGGCATAAACATATATTATTTTCATTTTATGATTATATGAATTATGTGAGTTACATTATGATATGACTATTGTAGCATGTTTAGGTGTATTAAGCATGCATGTTCGCATGTTTCTTATTAGAAGGGTATTTTTTACCCGTTGAGGGTATATTTGTAAATATATGTGTTTTGTGATTTAGATCACATTATTATGTGGATATATTTTAGTTATTTATCACGAGACGATCCTAGTGAGCGAATTAGTGGAAAAGTCACAATGGGGTTAAATACCCAGCTCGGGGTGAGCCTAGGGGTATTTTTTGGTAATTTATAACATTACCGAGATTTATTGGGTAATGGAAATTATTTGGTGATTACTTGGGGATATTGTAATTAATTGGGAAATATGGTGTTATTGAGGATTAGTGGGAAATGGTGGCAAGGGACCATTTTTCCCTTGAGGGCATTAAAGAGCCAATGGAAAGAGGTATGTTGGTCTTTTCCTTAGCCTTGGAATAGCTTAGTCAATTAGAGGCCTTCAGAAGAAAATCAGATTACACACTAACACAGCTCCCCCATTTCTCTCTCTCTCTCTCTCTCTCTCACTCTCTCTCTCTCGTTTTCCCTCTTTCTCTCTTTGTTGTGGTAAAGTTTTTTTTTTAAATTTTGGGGAAGGAAGTCCTTGAATTGGAGGCTTAGAGTTGAAAAATTAATTAAGGTGCATCTTTAGGTCATAATTACTCAATTGAGGTAAGAGTTTTACTCTATTTTTGGTGAATTTTTGGTTTGGTGTTAGTCTTCTTGAGTTTTGAACTCAAGGATTGGATTTTGAGTTGTGGTGAGGTTTTGGCTTGAATCTTGATGTTAATATGATGCCTATGGTGTTAGCATCACGATCTGCATGAACTCAGAGGCACTGGGGTTCTTCTGAACCACCTTGGCACTGTGGTCCATGTCATGTGCCTTTGTGGTTCGGGGCTCTCTACTTTGAGGCGTGCCGCGACTCTCATTGGGGAAAATGGCCAAATAAGGTTTTGAGTTGTGGGGACTCAATCCTAAGGGCTCAGGAAGGATTCTACTATCCAGGTTAGTAGAATTTGAGGTTCTGAAGGCTAGGACTCGATTCAAAAGCCTTTATTCACTCGTTATGAATGGTTATTCGCTATTATGGTTCTGACTAGGGTTCACCGATTGGCGCAGGAGGAATGGCTCGTGCTCAGGGTCGTGATACGTCTCTCGTTAAGGACCTAAGGTAAGAAAAATGCACTTAGTCTATGGTTAGTTATTGAGCCCTGTCATTGAGCATGGATATAACTATGATTGAGATGTCTTATTAAACATGTCTGATTGTATTGAGCATATCTGTGATAAATGATTTATGCTTGTCTATATTATCTGATTGAAAGGCTTAACTTATGAGTCAAGGGGGACAATAGCATGCTGAGTGCAAGCCGACATGGTTAGTCTTATCTAGGAGCGTGGCATACGCTTGAACAACCTTATGGTCACTTGGAAAACAAAGCGTCGGGTACGCTTGACAAGCCCTATGGATAATTATCAGTGAATAGGGCTACGGGCCCCAGTGTGACTCCATAGTCACTTAGCTGGATTAAATATATGCATGAGTATATTTATTACAACTAGACATGCCAGATAAGATTATGAAATGTGCTATTAACTACTTATAAGCATGTCTATGTTTTCTTGCTAAGCCTTGGCTTACGAGTGCTATGTGGTGCAGGTAAGGAAAATGAGAAGCTGAACCAGCCATGAGTTGGAGAGCTTCGGTGGCAGTGAGTACATATGCAGCCTGCTCGACCGCCACGGCCAGGGATTCAAAGAGGAACTAGGGTCAAACCCTAATTTTTTCGCTTAGGCCAGCATGTTTTGTATTCACCTTTTGGGTTGTAAATAACTTTTTAAATGTTTATTTTGGGATCCCATGTACGAAATTAATTTTTTTGATGAAAGTAAATATTCCTTTGACCAAAATTTTATCCCTAACTCGTTAATTAGTTCTAGTTACATGTTTATGTCCAAAGACTTGATTTGCGAGTCCATCACTATTTAAAATACACAGTGGAACGGTCTTGGCTATTCAAGGAGTTACAACTTGGTTTTAGAGTTTCCAAGGTTTAAGGGTTCCTGAAGATTGGCTGGGAATGTACACTTGTTGCTAAAGACATGCTCGACTCATGGTTTGGTAATCGCTTATGGGGTTATGTGTTTAACTGCTTAAATGAGATATAAATGCCTTATTTTCCTTCCTTAGTAGGGAGTATGAGATATTCTGATAGGGCCTGACCCTTGAGTGCTGTGTGTAATTAGCACTATCATTACTTGTGAATGCTAAGGAAACACTTATCAACACTGTTATATGCATATGTATGATAGAAAATGCTTATTAGCATTGTTATTTGCTTCTGAATGCCAGAAATTGTTTACTAGCATCATTTTTTGCTTATTAATGTCAGGAAGTGCTTATTAGCACTATGTTTGAGCATGAATATGAACTGACGTGCTTATTAGCATGATTGTTGAGTGTGAAAGCTATTGAAATGCTTATTGGCATTGTGATTGTATGTGAATGTTTATTTGATTGATTTTTTACCGTGGGGTGGCAAGAGGTACTGTTATAACTACCTGATAGGCCAATTTGTTAACTACAAATAAACTTGGAAGGATGCTTCCATGTCAGTCAGGTCATTTAGCCGGCCAAGAAATACAGGCCCAGGAAGATAATCAGCGCCAGGCCCCTCCGCCAGGCCCAGAGAACTGGCAGCAAATGCTTGCTTATATGCAAGCTAGATTACAAAGGCATGAAGAAGAGATCCGCCTATTGAGACAGGAACAAGTGGTATCTAATGACATTGTACTTAGGGTAGGCTAAGTCATGATGAACAACCAAGTGGTCGACACACTAATGCAATTTTACATCTAGATCTGGGTCATCGGGATGTCTGCTCATGACTGGCGTTAGATTAAATCGAGTTAGTACAAAATTGGCAGTAGCTCGATTATTTCCTATCTTTATTACCTTAGTCAGAGGTGTCGGCTGCTGCCCCCAATTCAACACAACCTTTGTTATTATTAGTCTGCCAACATTAGGCAACATTTCTCCTATGCACTAATGACGTGACCTCCTCCTCTTTCTCGACCTCCTCAACGACCGGAGATGGTCTCTTGGGAGGACCTCGAGGCTTGATGGCTAGGGTTTGATCTTACCTGATAACCTTGTAGGCCACCATGGTGGCGTCATGTACCACTGCCTTGCACTCTTTCTCCTAGGCTAGAGCGTTGGCCAGAGTATTACATTGACCCCGAAAGGTCTGAGATCTTTTCGTCCTCTTTTAAATAGCTACATGAGATAAAAGCTTGATCTGAATAAGTAAAACTTAGCAAACGTAAAGAATTTAGATGAAGAGATTAAAATTTAAGATACTTACTATAACACCCTACGACCTTAGAGCTGTTACCATGTGATTTATAAATGTGCCATTAGCTCGCTAATCGAGATTTTAGGTTGAGAAGTGTGATTTAATTGAAATAAAGACACATTTGACGAACGTTAGTTATAAAGATTTGAAAATTAATTTAAATTCATAAAAGTTATACATTGGGATCCCAAAATACTGTTTAAAAAATGTATTATAATTCAAAAGTTACAATATTGTCGACTAAAGTGACAAAACCAACCATTTACAGTAAATTCCTGAAAACAACATCGGTTGTGGCAGCTAGGTAGGCCGAACATGTACACGACGCTCCATGCCCTCCAACTCATGGTTGGTCGCTCTATCCCTTGCCCTTACCTGCACCATAGAGCACCCATGAGCTGAGGCTCAGCATTAAAACTCAACACATAACATATCACAATTCAATCTAGTAATAAACAACTTAAATAGATAGCAGACTAAACATATAGCGGCCTATGCAAACACAGGTGCTTTACTAGGCACTGGCTTCACGGTCTTCACCGAGCGGGTGAGTACAGCACCCTTAGAGGGTCTTGCCCTAGTGACCTGCTTTCGACATGCTTAATGCCGATCTCGTCCTCTGTCATCCCCGACCTTTGCCATTCCCAACCTTCATTGTTCTCAGCCTTTGCCATCCATTTATAATCATGCACAACATAGCATAGCATACACAACTATACAAACACACATTAAACACAAATAATAGGGCCATGCTCGAGCTGACTGTTAATGCGATCCCGAGCACGATCCCCTAAACTCGAGCCCTGGTGTAAAACCTAGTCACAACCATAAATAGCATCCTCATCACAATTTGATTCCATAAACCAATCCCATGCTCTTGGGACCTCCAATTCCACCGAACGGGGTGGTGGAATCGACCCCCGAGCCCCTGGAACAAATTCTTAAAAACTGAAAAATTCGCCTTCTTGAATTTTGCCTAGCGTTGTTGCGCCCAAGAAGTAGCTTTGTAGCGTTACTTCTAGAGCCCAGAAGAGCACCTACCGCTGTAGCGCCCAAGGAGAAGTGTTGTAGCGCTCCTTCTAGAACCTAGAATTATGGGTTTTTGACCTGCGAAATCTCTGAATTCAAACCCCCAAAATCCAATATAAACACACCCCAAGCTAAAAATTCAGCCTCAGAACTTCACTAACATACCAAAATCAACAAAACCCAAGCTTACCCAAGATCAAAATCCCATTTAAAATAAAAAAACCCAATCATAAGCTTTGAAGCTCAAGAACACCCTAAATCACAGCAGAAATCAACAGAATTTAGAATAGAACCTTACCTCAATTGTGCAGATCGACCTTAATCTTTCTTGGCTCTACTTTCTAACTTCAATTCCTCCCTTGATCTTAAAAAATCAGCTTCCTTTGATCTTAGTTCCTGGTTTTCTATAGAGAGCTTCTAAAAGGACTAAGATTTAAGAGTGGAGAGAGAGTGGAAAAGGCTTAGAACATACCACCATGTTCTCAGCCATTAGTCACCTATCCTTAAGCCACTTTACCCTTTTGCCCCTCCCTCTAACTAAACACCTATACTAACCTCAAGGGCATCCTAGTCTTTTACTCATTCTCTTGCAAAAATGGCATTTTTCCCCATTTAAATTTCTCCTCAATATCAATTACTCTAGAGTGTTACCAATAGTTACCCAAGTTACCATAATACCACTAATTACCAAATATCTCCACTTGTGACTTTCCGCTTAAACTGCATGACGGGATCCATTGATACCGAAACACACAACACAATATTATATCTCCACAATATTGTGGTCTCAGTCATAAGAAACACACAATTTACCTTTATGCCCACAACGAGCCAATATTACAAATATGCCCCTATAAACAAAAATGGGCCCACATGCATATTTCATTCACCCAAACATGCATTTCTAATCATATAATCATTTGATTCAAGTCATCACACAATTAAATCAATTATTGCCCTCCTGACAAGCTAATCAAGTCACTAAGCCTTATTAGAAAATTTGGGGTGTTACAACTATCCCCTCCTTATAGAAATTTTGTCCTCAAAATTTAGCAGAATAACTCAGGATATCGATCATGCATATCAGTCTCAATCTCCAAAGTTGCCTCTTCCACTTTGCTGTTCCTCCACAACACTTTTATCAAGAGAATGGTCTTGTTCTGCAAGACTTTATCTTTTCGGTCTAGGATCTGAACTGGCTTCTCCTCGTAAGACAAATCTTGATCCAGCTCTAGGTTTTCATAGCTAAGAACATGCGTAGAATCTGACACGTATTTCTGAAGCATAGATACGTGAAATACGTTGTGAACCCTTGATAAGGTTGGAGGCATAGCCAATCTCTAAGTTACCTCTCCAACCTGATCCAGAATCTCAAAGGGGCCAACAAACCTAGGACTTAACTTGCCTTTGACTCCAAATCGCTTTACTGCACTCAAAGGAGCAACTCTGAGGAACACATGATCACCCACTTGAAACTCTACACTCTTGCGTCTCAAGTTTGAGTAACTCTTCTGTCGACTCTAGGAGGCCAGCATCCGAGCTCTAATCTTTTCAATCACCTCATTGGTCCTCTGAACAACCTTAGGACCTAAATATTTTCTCTCACCCATCTCATCCCAATGGATGGGCAGTCTGCACTTCCTCCCATATAAAATTTCATACGGAGCCACTCCGATAGTCGTCTGATAGCTGTTATTATATGAAAACTCAATCAAAGGGAGATACTTACTCCAAGATCCCCCAAAATCCAGCACACAGGCCCGTAACATATCCTCCAGTATCTGAATCGTCCTCTCAGACTGTCCATCAGTCCGAGGATGATAGGCGGCACTAAATCGCAACTACGTGCCCATAGCCTTCTGCAGGCTCTCCCAAAAAATAGAGGTGAAGGTAAGGTCCCTGTCAGATAATATCAACCTCGGAACCCCATGAAGTCGCACAATTTCCTTCACATACATATCAGTATATTTCTCCACCGTATGAGTTGTTCTAACAGACAAAAAGTTGGCTGATTTGGTGTACCTATCCATAGTCACCCACATAGAATCATACTGTCCTACTGTCTTCTGTAATCCAACCACAAAGTCCATGGTGGCATCCTCCCACTTCCACTCTGGATTCCCTAAAGGCTACAGTAACCCTACTGGCCTTTGATGTTTAGCCTTCACCTGCTGACAGGTTAAACACATGGCCACATAATCCACTATGTCCCTCTTTATCCCTGGCCACCAATACTGAGTTCTCAAGTTCTAGAACATCTTCGTCATACCTGGATGTAGAGAATAGGGAGTGGTATGAGACTCACTATGTAACCTCACTAAAACACAAACACTTTTATACAACAATTAGTTCTTCCCCCCATCTTGTTACTCTCTCTCTCTCTCTCTCTCGTGTTACTTGAAGAGTTTGTTTGAATTTTGAGAAGGTAAAGGCTGAATTTGGAGTGGTTTGAAGGCTAAACTTTCGGGCTAGATTAGTAGCATCTAGGAGGAACTTAGATCACAATTGAGGTAAACTTTCATCCCTATTTTAATTCAGTTTTTGTGTTGGTTTTAGAAGTGTTCTTGAGCTGGTTGCTCAATGTAGGGATTTGAAGATTTGGTGAGTTCTTGGGAAAGTTTAGAATTAAGTTTTAATGCTAGTAATATGTTGATACTGTTCCGGAATTCAATTATGGTAATTAGGATTGTTTGGGATGATTTTGGGTAAAAATTAGCTTGAGGAAAAAGCTAGAAATCTGGTTTCGTAGGGTCGCACCGCAACCCTGTTCTTGGGGCGTCGTGACCCGTGTGAACCCAGGGCCTTGGGGTTTCCTGTCTCGCAAAGGAATGCCGCGACCCAGCAGGTCTTAGTTGCAGCGCATGTCCCAGGAAATGCAGGGGCTGGGAGCCCCTGACTTGAGGCGCGCCACGACTCTTTGGGGGGCATCGCATCGCGCATAGGAAGAAATGTCCAGGTCGGGTTTTGAGTGACCGGAGCTCAACCCTAAGGGCTTGGATTCAATTCTACTATCAGGTTTAGTAGAATTTGAAGTTCGGAGGCTAGGACTCAGTCTGGAAACCTTTATTTGCTTATTATTGATTGGATTCTATATTTTGTTGTGACTAGGTTACCGCTAGGAGGTTCGGAACCAGGATCATTGTTGAGGGTCGTTCTTATTTTACATTGCACTCGGACCTGAGGTAATTTCACCTGGTAAGCGTTTAAGGCTTGGCCCGATTATGGTATAGGACTAATATTATGTTTAGAATGTTTTATAAAACATATTAAATGCATTGTGTTTACCATGTTATGTGGTAACTGTTTGTCTGCATATTTGACTGGGAAGCCTAGCTTATAAGCTGAAGATTTATCTGCATTATCTGATGAAGAGCTTGGCTTAATAGTCAAGGGTTCAGCCAGTTCTAAAAGACTTGACATATTAGTCGAAGGTTAAAAGACTTGACTTATCAATCGAAGGTTAAAGTCTCGACTTATCAGTCGAAGGTTAAAAGACTCGACTTATCAGTTGAAGGTTAAAGGACTCAACTATTTGTTGGAGGATAAGGAACTTGGCTTATGAGTCGAGGGTTTAAAGCCACGACTTAGGAGTCAAGGGCGGCAATTGCATACTAAACGCTAGCCGATAGGGTTAAGCCAACTCGTAAACGAGATATACGCTTGAACACCCCTAAGGTCATTTGGAATGTTAAGCATCGGACCTGCTTGACCTACTGTAAGGCTGGTTAAATGAGAGATTGGGCAATAGGCCCAAGTGTGACTCTATAGTCACTTATTTGGATTGATTGCATGCATAAGTAGGGTTATTACTTCTAGGCATGCTAATTATGAATCTGTGAACTGATAATGTACTGCTTATAAGCATGATTACGTTTTCTTGCTGAGCCTCAGCTCACGGGTGCTAAATTGTTCAGGTAAAGGAAAGAAAAAGATGGACCAGCCATGAGATGGAGAGCTTCAGGGGCGGGGTGTACATATGTGGCCTGCTCATCCGTCACGACAAAGGTTATCAGTTAGAACTAGGGTTGGACCCTGATTTTGCTGCCTAGGTCGATTTAGGTTTAGGTTTAGGAGGACGTTATAAGTTGGAATCAGGGCGGTTTAGGTTTAAAGGTTCTTGAAGATTGGCTGGGCATGTACACTCGCCGCTGAAGACAAAATCGACTCAGGGTTCAGTAACTATTTATGTTAATTTGTTTTACCTGCCTAATTGACATATGAATGTCTTATTTGCATGCTTGATTAGGAAGAATGAGTTGTACTGATAGGGCCTGGCCCTTGACATTTATGTGTATGATAAGGAATGTTCTTATTAACATTATTACTGTTATGAATATTGAAAAGAATGTGCTTAATAGCACCCTATTTGAGCATAAATATAAACTAACTTGCTTATTAGCATGATTGCTATATGTGGAAGTTATTGAGCTACTTATTAGCAGTGTTATTGCATGTGTATGTTTAATTGTCCGGTTTTGGACCATGGGACTGGTGTTGGGCACCGTTATTGTTGCTTAATGTGTTGAGTCATTGATTACAGATAGACTGGGACGTATGCTTCCAGGGCAATCAAATGAGCTCACTGGCGCTGGAAGTCAGGTCAGAGATAATGACCAGGGCCAGAACCCTTTGCCAGCTCCTGAGAACTGGCAACAGGTGCTTGCAGATATGAACCTAGGATACAGAGGTAGGAGGAAGCAGTTTTCCTGTGAAGACAGCAGCAGGTTCAAGTAGGAAACGCTACACTAGTAGTGCCAACTATTATGGCACAAGTATTACACCAACAACCAGGTGCTGAAAATAGGTGGGAGCCTCTCTATGAGTGCTTCAGGAAACAACACCCTCTTACCTTTGAGGGAGGGCCAGACCCGTTGCGAGCTAAATAGTGGATGGGTATGATCACCTCCTTCCTTGACTTTATGAGAGTAGCATGTAATAATAGAGTGGCCTTTACCACATTCATGTTTCGGGAAGACACCCGAATCTGGTGGGAAGTGGTATCCTAAATGTAATGCCCCCAATTTTCTAATAAGGTTTAAGACCTTGATTAGGAGGCCGGGAGGGCCATAATTGATTTATTATAGTATTTAATGATTATACGCATGTTTACGTGAATTATACTATTATATGATGGTGAATGCATGCATACGGGCTCATGTGTTAATTATGAGGGTAATTTGGTAATTTGGCCACTGTGGGCGTAATTGTATATTTTGGGTGTGTGATTGTGATTAATTAATATAGCCACATTATAAGGTGGATTGGTTCGAGCTATTCGACATGAGACGATCATGAGATGTAAGTGTTCGGTCTAGTCATAACGGGTTTAAGTTCGGGGCTCGGGGTGAATTTAATGATTAGAGCGTTACCGGGAATTAAAGGGGTAATGGGATATGATTTATTGGTATTTGGGAATATTGAGGATAGCGGGAATTGGAGAGCGTTAATTATAATTAACGAGATAGGCGGGAAAGGACGGTTTTACCCTCGGAAGACTTTAGAGGGGTTTATTTGGCTTAGGGGTATTTTAGTCTTTTGACCCTAAGGATTTATATCAGCTTTTAAGTGTTGGAAGGCTGTGGAAATACAGGGGAAAAAACAGAGCTTATCTTCCTTCTCTCCCGATAGATTTTCTTCCTCTTTTCTCTTTGGATTTTCGAGCTCAGTTTGAGGAATCGAGCCAAGGAACCAAGCTTAGCCAAGCTAGGGTTATGCTCCACCATCGAAGAGGGTGTGTTGCCAAGATTAAGGTGAGTTTCTAGCCACTAGAACTCTTGGTTTTACTCTGTTTTATAAGTTAAGTTTCAGCTGGTTTTTGGGTTGGAAACTTGGGAATTGGTTGGAGTTTTGGCTAGGGTTCTTGGGGTTGTGGTCCTTAGGAAATGTGGAGATGGTATTTGGGTTCATTTGGGAGTTAATTTGACGCTTGGAAGCTTTTGGTTTGGGTTAGAAATGGTAAAATCGAAGGAAAGAAAAACTGGGAATTGGCTGGCTGAAGGTAGCGCTACAGCGCCCAGTGTAGGGCGCTATAGCGCTACCTGTAGGGAGGTTGGGCGGTTTGTGTTTCTGGCTTGAGCGCTGGGGCGCTAGAAGGGCAGCGCTGTAGCGCTCCCCTGTTTCCTCTTAACCCTGTTTTGGGTGTTTTTAAGGGTTTTTGGCTTGGGGTTTCAATCCTTAAGGCCCGGGATTGAATCTACTCACCGTATGGGCATGTTTTGAGGTCCCAAGAGTGGGGTTTTGGTTAAGACCCTATTTTTGGTGATTTTCATTAATTGGAGGTTGTTTTGGTTATGACTAGGTGACCGCTAAAGGACTAAAAGTTGATCGTTCTCAAGGGTCGTTCTTTTAATCGTTCTAGCTCGGCTTTGAGGTAAGAAAACTGCACCCTGTATATATGAGACATGCATGGCTGTTACTGATGCATGTTGGTTGATTATTATGTATGACATGCATGGCTATACTTGATGCATGTTGGTTGATTATGAAACGTGACGTGCATGGCTGTTATTGGTGCATGTTGGATTGCTGGATATATTGCATATGATGCATGAGAAACGGGTGATTGGGACATGCTTTATATACTGAGTATGATAATGTCCAAAGCTTGAGCCTCTGTGTTTATGCATGGCCCTAATAGCACTAATACCTATTTAGTAAGCATGCTAAATGCCTCGTTTATGGATATGGAACATGAAATATGTGATTGGTGGCATGTCTTACTTGTGATCGACACTGACTAGTCAGGGACCGACCCTAAAGTCGATGATTACGCATTGAATGGCTCTATAGCATTAATGCAAGACCGACCCTAAAGTCGATGATTACGCATTGAATGGCTCCATGGCATTAATGCTAGACCGACCCTAAGGTCGATGATTACGCATTGAATGGCTCTATGGCATTAATGCTAGACCGACCCTAAGGTCGATGATCATGCATTGAATGGCTCTATGGCATTAATGCCAGACCGACCCTAAGGTCGAAGAACTTATAAGCGCTTGCCTGGTGTACGACGAGATGTTTATGGCCAAGGTATATGACCCTGGTGACTGTTGTCACATGGCCAAGGGACGCTGTCCATTGCACGACTCTAGAGTCGGGAGGAAGGTTATGTTGGTGACCATTCACCATGCACCTGTCCTAATCAAACTTATGAAAGGATCACTTATCAGTTAAGCCCTGGTGACCCTATCGTCACATGGCTAGAAGGAGCGATGCTCATTATTGTGACTTTTTGCTATTGTCACCTATTTGCCTGGACTAATAGTCCTGAATGGTTATTATGATCGTTGTTGACATTATAGCATGCTTTATTGGGTTTTCTTGCTGGGCTTCGGCTCACGGGTGCTACGTGGTGCAGGTAAAGGCAAGAGGAAGCTGGACCATCCTTGGGTTGGAGAGCTTAGGTGATGACGTGTACATATGCAGCTGCTCGTCCGCCACGACCGAGGTTTAAAGTGGAACTAGGGTTGAACCCTGTTTTGCCGCTTAGAACGGCCTGTTGTAAATATTTTCTGTAATAAACTCTGAAACTTATTTTCGGGATCCTAATGTATATATTAAACGTTCTAGTGAAACGTTACACCTTAACCAAAATGTTTAAATCCTAAACCGCTAATCATACTTAGTTACACGTTTTGGCCAAATGACTCGATTAGCGAGTTTAGCACTGTTTACAAGGCACATCGTAACGGTCCCTGGAGTTTGGGGCGTTACAACTTGGTATCAGAGCGAGCCAAGGTTTTTGGTTCCTGAAGACAAGCTGGGCATGTACACTCATCACTGAAGATAGCTTCACTCAAGGAATGGTTACTATTTCTGTAGCTATGTGTTTAGCTGTTTCAGTAAAATGTGAATGCTTTACCTGCATATTGTATTAGGGAGCATGAGATTCTGATAGAGCCTGGCTCTTGACTATGTGATTATATGCTCCGTGAATATATATATGACTGTGATCATATGATTACCTGCTCTGTGAATATATAAATTGTGTTATTGCATGTTGGAGTTGAGGCATGGTTTAAGTATTGAAAGAGCAGGGATTATGAATAATGTATGAATGCCATGGGCATGTTGTAGCACTACAAGTGGTTTATGATTATGGTGTGGTAAGGATTATTCCATGGGAGAAAGCCCTTGACATGGTTATTGTGACTAATGGGTCAAGTTATTGACTGCAGACTGAATCAGCAGGTTTATATTCAAGGCAGATTATGAGGCCTGGTGATAGCTATACAGGGGCTGGGAGTTACAGCCAGGGTATCGGTTCTTCGTCTGCATCTTTGAATGTTCAGTAGACGTTTATAGACTTGCAATTAAGATTGCAGAGGCAGGAGGAAGAGATCAGGTATTTGAAGCAACAATAGAGTCTGTTGGGTGGTACCTCTTCCTTTGCTATGCCAGGGGTGGCATCAGTTTCAGCTCAGCCTAGGGCTGAAAACAGATGGGAATTTCTTTGTAGAAGATCCCTGAAGTTTTATCCTCCGATCTTTGAGGGAGGCCTAGATCCATTCAGAGCTGAGCAATGGATGGGTATGATCAGCTCCATTCTTGATAGTATGGGACTGGTGGGTCACGATAGGGTGATCTGTGCTACATGTGTATTGCGGGATGATGCCCGGACATGGTGGGAGGTAGTATCCCAGACACGTGATACAGCTGTGATGGACTGGAAAGAATTTAGGCAGCTGTTTAATGAGAAGTACTACTGTGATGTAGCTAAGACTGCCAAGATGAATGAGTTCCTGAATCTTGTTCAGGGTAATGCATTAGTGACCGAGTATGTTACTAAATTTGATGAGTTGGGCAAGTTTTCCTTAGAGATGGTACCCACAGATATGGCTCGGAAGGAAAGATTTACTCAGGGATTGAATCCTGGAATAGCTCAAGGCATTAGAGCTGCCCTAGTGTATGAGGTCTCTACCTATGCTCAGGTGGTAGAGAAGGCTCTTGCTGTTGAGAGTATGGTAGTCGGGCAGCAGCAGAGTGCTGGAGAGCATGGAGCTCAGATAGTGGTACCTCCACTTATTGGTGCTAGAAAGAAGAAAGGCTGGAAGTCTTACCCAGAGTGCGCTCGGTGCAAGAGGCATCATCTGGGAGAATGCCGAGCAAAGGCATGTTTCTTTTGTGGGATGGTTGGGCATCTTAAGAAGGATTGTCCGAGTCTAAGAGAGCTTGAGCTAAAGGGGATAGGTAGCTTGATTCCAACTTAAGTGTTTGTTCCAGAGCAGTCAGGGTCAGAGATAGAGACTAGTTCCTCGGGGATGATAGGTCAGTTTTCTAGTTTTGAGTTTTGAATTATGTTGATTGGCTTTGGCGCCATGTTATTCTTTTGTTGGTATGTATATAGAGACTGGTATATTGATTGTATATGTGGATCACATGGTTGTGTTGTGATGGGAAAAGTAAGGCGGTATTGGCAACTTAAGAGATAAGTTGAGTTATGGCAAGGACATACCGTTGGCTTCATGAGTTAGTTAACTGACTATGGTTGATCCAGGGTTTGGATTGGTTAAGTAATTAAAAAGCAGTCTTGAAAGGCAAGGAAAGTGTAGTAATTCTTGAGCTTGAGAGCGGAAAGTCTGGTGACAATTGGCTCAGTGCATGAATTCGATATGTTTATGATACCGGATGTGAAGGCTGGAGTTTGTGCAGGGAGGTGCATGGAACTCTTAGCCAGTGTGGTGGATACCATTTGATTTGTGTTAGTGAGATCAGGACAGACTGGATTAGTCCGTGGGTTCTGAGTATGGGTTCCCAGATGGTCTGTCAGGCCTTCTTTTTATTAAAAGAAGATTGGAATGATAATTGGTGATTGATTTAGTACCAGAGATGGAATCAAATGTAAGCACTGTTTTGAGTGGCTCAGTGGAATTATAAGAATTAAAGGTTTAATTGATGAGTAAGATGGAATCCTTTAAGGTGGATCTCGGATCTGGTTAAGACCAGTTAGAGATCAGGGTGAGAAAATTATGTAAAGGATTGAGCTAGTATCAGTTTGGAGCACTGCGAGTGCTGAGTATGTCTTGAGAATTGGTTTGATGCTAAGTGTTTGTGAACCAGATGAATAGAGCATTCAAAGGTTTATTTGAATGGGACTTATGATCGTCTTGGACGATGGAATAGTGGTGTTTTCTCTGCGGAGAATTGCCAAGAATGAAGAGTGCCTTGGGGACAGGAGTGTCCATGGATAGTAAAGATATTTCAGGTGCCTTGGGGAAAAAGTGTTGGGTCTTTCTAGACCAGGATCAGTTAGTGGGTTGTTATGACATCCTAGAGATAGAGGAAAGTGGTTGCTTATGCAACATGTTGATTAAAGGATCTGGCCAGGACTGGGTAGAGTTTCTGGCCGGCCAAGTGGCCAGTTTATTGTTTGAGATTATTATCTCAAGAAAAATAAAAGGAAGGATGGTAAAGTGAGCCACAGACGGGCAAGGTTGAATGGAAAGCTTTAGCTGGATTAGCTAAAGGTTGTATAGTGACAGACATGAATTTATGGTGATATAGAGATCGGATCTGGGATCCGATGGACTTTGAGATTAACTGAGAGATTCTGGATGAATCTCATGCTGTTCTTTTGTTCGTTTCATTCAGGCATCATGAAAGAGTAGCATGATATGGAAATTTTACAGTGATGGCCTGGGATGAAGAAGCATGTATTGAGGTATATGTAAAGCTCTTACCTGTTAGCAGGTCAGAACAGTATGTCAGGAAACAGCAAGGCCATTACAGCCTTTGGGTATTTTATAGTGGGAATGAGCGAGCATCGCGATGAGCTTCGCGGTGGGATTTCCAGGTTGATGGATCGGTATGATTTGGCAGTAAGACATTGTGGACTGGTAGTCCAAGTGAGTTTATTTTATCAGTAAGGATAGAGAGCCTTTATGGAACTCAAGGTCTATCTTATCAGATGGAGACTTTATTATGACTTCCAGGTTTTGGAAGGGTTAGGAAGGCGATGAGTATATAAATGGAACTTAGTACAGATTGTTACTCTTAGACTGGTGGCAAATCAGAGAGAGAGGGTTATCCAATTATTATTGGAGGAACATCTTATAAGATGAGTGAGAAAATATATGTATACGTCTGAGTCCTGAGGTGGTTCAGGGGAGTTATGAAATTGCTGGAGCTTGAATTTTGGTTGCTCATTTCTCAGAATAGATGGAAAAGAGTTATTGAATTGTAAAGTATGAATATGGAATTCCAGGTAGGAGAATGTGTCTTCTCTAAGGTATCACTATGGGAAAAGAAGTGAGGAGTTAAGACAAGTTATGTCCTAGTTTGTTTCAGCAGTTGGATCTTGATTGGGTCTGGATAGGGTGACTCTGAATCAGTTTTACTTTTGGCACTGGTAGTTGTGTGCAGTGAATGGTGTACTTCCATGCAGTGGACATGGGTTAAAGAACTTATGAGTTGAATTAGAAGAATCTGAAAGTTAGGTTAAGTATTCCGGTAAGGAATAGCCAGTTCAGATTGTGACATAAGTAATGAGATTCTGTTGAGCAGAATGTACCTTGGGTTAAGGTAAGGTTATCGAAATACTGAGGTTAGGGAATGACTTAAGGAACTTATATCCAGTGAGTAGAACTCCGATTCCGAGTTGTTGAGTAAATTTCGAGGACGAAATTTCTATAAGGGGGGATAGTTGTAATGCCCCAAATTTTCTAATAAGGTTTAAGACCTTGATTAGGAGGCCAGGAGGGCCATAATTGATTTATTATAGTATTTAATGATTATACGCATGTTTACGTGAATTATACTATTATATGATGGTGAATGCATGCATATGGGCTCATGTGTTAATTATGAGGGTAATTTGGTAATTTGGTCACTGTGGGCGTAATTGTATATTTTGGGTGCGTGATTGTGATTAATTAATATAGCCACATTAAAAGGTGGATTGGTTCGAGCTATTCGACATGAGACGATCATGAGATGTAAGTGTTCGGTCTAGTCATAACGGGTTTATGTTCGGGGCTCGGGGTGAGTCTCGGGGTGAATTTAATGATTAGAGCGTTACCGGGAATTAAAGGGGTAATGGGATATGATTTATTGGTATTTGGGAATATTGAGGATAGAGGGAATTGGAGAGCGTTAATTATAATTAACGAGATAGGCGGGAAAGGACGGTTTTACCCTCGGAAGACTTTAGAGGGGTTTATTTGGCTTAGGGGTATTTTAGTCTTTTGACCCTAAGGATTTATATCAGCTTTTAAGTGTTGGAAGGCTGTGGAAATGCAGGGGAAAAAACAGAGCTTATCTTCCTTCTCTCCCGATAGATTTTCTTCCTCTTTTCTCTTTGGATTTTCGAGCTCAGTTTGAGGAATCGAGCCAAGGAACCAAGCTTAGCCAAGCTAGGGTTATGCTCCACCATCGAAGAGGGTGTGTTGCCAAGATTAAGGTGAGTTTCTAGCCACTAGAACTCTTGGTTTTACTCTGTTTTATAAGTTAAGTTTCAGCTGGTTTTTGGGTTGGAAACTTGGGAATTGGTTGGAGTTTTGGCTAGGGTTCTTGGGGTTGTGGTCCTTAGGAAATGTGGAGATGGTATTTGGGTTCATTTGGGAGTTAATTTGACGTTTGGAAGCGTTTGGTTTGGGTTAGAAATGGTAAAATCGAAGGAAAGAAAAACTGGGAATTGGCTGGCTGAAGGTAGCGCTACAGCGCCCAGTGTAGGGCGCTCTAGCGCTACGTGCAGGGAGGTTGGGCGGTTTGTGTTTCTGCCTTGAGCGCTAGGGCGCTAGAAGGGCAGCACTGTAGCGCTCCCCTGTTTCCTCTTAACCCTGTTTTGGGTGTTTTTAAGGGTTTTTGGCTTGGGGTTTCAATCCTTAAGGCCCAGGATTGAATCTACTCACCGTATGGGCATGTTTTGAGGTCCCGGGAGTGGGGTTTAGGTTAAGACCCTATTTTTGGTGATTTTCATTAATTGGAGGTTGTTTTGGTTATGACTAGGTGACCGCTAAAGGACTAAAAGTTGATCATTCTCAAGGGTCGTTCTTTTAATCGTTCTAGCTCGGCTTTGAGGTAAGAAAACTGCACCCTGTATATATGAGACATGCATGGCTGTTACTGATGCATGTTGGTTGATTATTATGTATGACATGCATGGCTATAGTTGATGCATGTTGGTTGACTATGAAACGTGACGTGCATGGCTGTTATTGGTGCATGTTGGATTGCTGGATATATTGCATATGATGCATGAGAAACGGGTGATTGGGACATGCTTTATATACTGAGTATGATAATGTCCAGAGCTTGAGCCTCTGTGTTTATGCATGGCCCTAATAGCACTAATACCTGTTTAGTAAGCATGCTAACTGCCTCGTTTATGGATATGGAACATGAAATATGTGATTGGTGGCATGTCTTACTTGTGATCGACACTGACTAGTTAGGGACCGACCCTAAAGTCGATGATTACGCATTGAATGGCTCTATGGCATTAATGCAAGACCGACCCTAAAGTCGATGATTACGCATTGAATGGCTCTATGGCATTAATGCTAGACCGACCCTAAGGTCGATGATTACGCATTGAATGGCTCTATGGCATTAATGCTAGACCGACCCTAAGGTCGATGATCATGCATTGAATGGCTCTATGGCATTAATGCCAGACCGACCCTAAGGTCGAAGAACTTATAAGCGCTTGCCTGGTCTACGACGAGATGTTTATGGCCAAGGTATATGACCCTGGTGACTGTTGTCACATGGCCAAGGGACGCTGTCCATTGCACGACTCTAGAGTCGGGAGGAAGGTTATGTTGGTGACCATTCACCATGCACCTGTCCTAATCAAACTTATGAAAGGATCACTTATCAGTTAAGCCCTGGTGACCCTATCGTCACATGGCTAGAAGGAGCGATGCTCATTATTGTGACTTTTGGCTATTGTCACCTATTTGCCTGGACTAATAGTCCTGAATGGTTATTATGATCGTTGTTGACATTATAGCATGCTTTATTGGGTTTTCTTGCTGGGCTTCAGCTCACGGGTGCTACGTGGTGCAGGTAAAGGCAAGTGGAAGCTGGACCATCCTTGGGTTGGAGAGCTTAGGTGATGACGTGTACATATGCAGCTGCTCGTCCGCCGTGGCCGAGGTTTAAAGTGGAACTAGGGTTGAACCCTGTTTTGCCGCTTAGAACGGCCTGTTGTAAATATTTTCTGTAATAAACTCTGAAACTTATTATCGGGATCCCAATGTATATATTAAACGTTCTAGTGAAACGTTACACCTTAACCAAAATGTTTAAATCCTAAACCGCTAATCATACTTAGTTACACGTTTTGGCCAAATGACTCGATTAGCGAGTTTAGCACTGTTTACAAGGCACATCGTAACGGTCCCTGGAGTTTGGGGCGTTACACTAAACTAGAGATATGAAAACCCTATGTTGGGTGGAATTCAAATAATTATTTAATGAGAAATACTATAATGATGCAGTCAGAGCTACAAAGGCTGATGAGTTCAGTAATCTGGTGCAGGGCACCATGACAGTTACAGAGTACGCTCCAAAAGTTGATAGGTTGCCCAAGTTCACTGCGAACTTGATGCCAACTGATGTGATAAGAAAAGGGAGTTTTTCGAGGGATAACATTATGATATCCTGGGATGTTAAAATTACTTCAGTACCTGGAGTGACGACTTATGCTCAGGTAGTGGAGAAGGCCTTTACTACTAACTAAAAACAAGATCTGGCGTGAGAACACGACCAGAAGGAAACTAGGAGGGTGGGACCTCCCTTTATTGGAGATGGTAGGGGTGGAGACCCTAGTGACCAGAAGAGAAAGACCCCAAATACCATTATAGTTCTTGCCCCAGATAGATGGCCACAGGGTATACAGGTTCGTTGCCAAGGTAACAACGAGAGCTGGAGGACTTAACTAGAATGTGCTAGATGCTGGAGACATTATTTGGAGAGTGTCAGGCGAAGGCCTGCTTTTTATGTGGTATAGTTAGGCACCTTAAGAAATATTGCTCAAGGGAAAAGAAGGAAAACAGCTTGGCTCCGACTCGAGTGTTCGCATTGACATAATCAAAGACCGAGGCTCAACCTTCAGTAGTGACAGGTAAGCTTTCTAGTGTTGACACTTCTTATTCTGTTTTGATTGATTTTGGTGCTACACATTCCTTTGTATCTAGTAGGGTGGTTGGTAGGTTGTGTAGACCATGGGAATACTATGTAATGGGATTTGGAATGTTATTGCCTAATGGGGAGTTAGTTATTTCTAGGAGAAGGATTAGATCATTACCAGTGGCAGTGGATGGTGAAGAGTTGTTAGTTGATTTAATTGAGCTAGTCATGAGTGACATTGATATGATCTTGGGTATGGATTGGTTAGCCAAGTATGGGGCAACGGTAGATTGCAAGAAGAAGATGGTAACCTCTGAGCTTGAGGGTGAGGATCCCATTGTATTCGTTAGAACTATGCATGGACCCTATATATCTATGAATTTATTACTTAGAGCTAGAGACCTAATGCAGAGGGATAGGATTCTTGGCTAGTGTAGTGGATACCACTCAAGTCATGCAAGTTGGACCAGGACATACCATATTGGCATGTGAGTTTCTAGATGTGTTTCTAGAGGATTCGCCAGGGTTACCTCTACACAGGGAGATAGGGTTTGTGATTGAACTGGCGCTAGGGACAGAGCCAATGTCTAGGGCAGCGTATAGGATGGCTACATCACAGCTGAAGGAACTAAAGGTTCAGATACAGGAATAACTAGACTTAGGTTTTATCATGCCCAGTTTCTCGCCATGGGGCGCATCAGTTCTCTTCATTAAGAAGAAAGATGGTTCTCTGAGGATGTGTATCGATTATAGAGAACTGAACAAGTTTACTATTAAGAACAAGTATCCTCTGCCAAGAATTGATGATTTGTTTGATCAATTACAGGGTAAGATGGGATTCCCCAAGATAGATCTTCGATCTGGTTATCACCAGATGAAGATTAGGGAGGAAGATATATAGAAGAATGCTTTTTGCACCAGGTATGAGCATTATGAGTTTCTGGTAATGTCATTTGGATTGACTAATGCCCCAACAACATTTATGGATTTGATGAACAGAGTGTTTAATGATTACCTAGACATTCTGGTATATTCTCAGCCAGAGGTAGAACATGAGTAGCATCTCAAGTTGGTTCTAGAGAGGCTGAGGGAACACAGACTGTTTGTGATGTTTAAAAAGTTTGAATTCTAGTTACAACAGGTGACTTTCTTAGGTCACATAGTTGGTAAAGATGGAATTATGGTGGATCCATCGAAGATTGATGCGGTCAGAGATTGGCCGAGGCCGACGAATGCTTCAGCTATCAGAGGTTTCTTGTGATTAGTAGGTTGTTACAGACACATTGTGGAGGGGTTTTCTGAGATTCCGTCACCACTAAAAGAGTTGACACACAAGAATCAGAGGTTCATATGGTCAGACAGGTGTGAGGACAACTTCCAAAGACTGAAGAAGAATTTGATTACCGCTCAAGTTCTGATTCTTCCTACAGACCAGGACAAGTTTGTGGTTTATTGTGACACCTCGAGATAAGGTTTAGGTTGTGTCCTTATGCAAACAGGAATGGTGATTGCCTATGCGTCACGTCAGCTGAAGGTGGATGAGTAGAGGTACCCTGCACATGATCTGGAACTTGCAGCACTAGTTTTTGCATTGAAGGTGTGGCGACACTACTTGTATGGTGAGAAGTGTGAGATATACATTGATCACAAGAACTTGAAATAATTCTTCTCCTAGAAGGACCTAAATATGAGACAGAGGCAGTGGTTAGAGCTGGTGAAGGATTATGATTGTGAAATCCTTTACCACTCGAGGAAAGCCAACATGGTGGCAGATGCCTTAAGCTCGAAGGGTCTAGGACAATTGTATAATGTTAGGCATATATCAAGTGAGTTGGCAGAGGATATGACTAGAGCAAGTATTGAGCTAGTGGTGGGCCAGTTAGCAAACATCACCCTGCAGTCTACTCTTTTAGAGAGGATCAAGGAAAATAGTTGAGTGACCCACAGTTGGGGAGGATTAGAGGGGATGTCCTAGCTGGAGTGGCTAGGGACTATACAATGTCAGACACGGGTTTGTTTAGATACAGGGTTCGGATTTGTGTTCCGATGGACACTGGGATCAGACGAGAGATTCTGGATGAATCTCATACTACCCCTTATTGTCTACATCCAGGCACCAAGAAGATGTACCAGGATCTGAAAGTCTTATACTGGTGGCCTGGGATGAAGAGTGACATGACTGAGTATGTGGCAAGGTTCATGACCTGTCAGTAGGTCAAAGTAGAGCATCATAGGCTAGCAAGGTTGTTACAGCCTCTGGATATCCCATAGTGGAAGTAAGAGGACATCAAAATAGATTTTGTTGTGGGGTTGTCCAGGACAGTGGGCCTGCAAGATTCAATATGGGTCATTGTGGAAGTCAGCTCACTTTTTCCAGTGAGGACGAACTAAATTGTTGACTGGTATGAAAATCTCAATGTGAGAGAGATAGTACACCTCCATGGGACTTCGAGGTCTATCATGTCAGATAGGGACCCTATCTTCACTTCCAAGTTTTGGGGAGTTTATAGAAGGCAATGGCTACACAGCTAAAGTTCAGTACATCTTATCATCCCCAAACTGATGGTCAGTCTGAGAGGACTATCTAGATATTGGAGGACATGCTGAGAACATGTGTATTGGACTTTGAAGGGTCCTAGAGTAAATATTTGCCTATGATAGAGTTTTCCTATAATAACAATTACCAGTTGACTATTGGAGTGGCACCTTATGAGATGTTGTATGGTAGGAAGTGTAGATCACCCATTCACTGGGATGAGATGAGTGAGAGGAAATCTTTGGGTCCTGAGGCAGTTTAGAGGACCACTGAGGCTATCAAGAAGATTAGAGCTTAGATGCTTGCTTCTCAGAGTAGACAGAAGAGGTACGCTAATCCCAAGCTTAGAGATATAGAGTTCTAGGCTAGGGACTATGTCTTCCTCTGCGTTTCACCATTCAAAGGGGTGAAGCAGTTTTGGAAGAAGGGAAAGTTGAGCCCTAGGTTTGTTGGATCATTTGAGATCCTGGATAGGATCGTTCAGGTGGCCTATAGGTTGGCCTTACACCAAATACTGTCTACTGTGCACAACGTATTTTGTATTTCCATCATGGAGAGGAAGTATGTATCTGATGAGACTCATGTGTTGAGTTGTGAAGATCTGGAACTGGAGACAGATTTATCCTATGAGGAACAGCCAGTTCAGATTTTAGACAGGAAGGATAAAGTCCTGAGGAACAAGACTATACCTTTGGTTAAGGTATTATGGAGGAACATCAAGGTTGAGGAAGTAGCTTGGAAGCTAGAGTCAGATATATAGGACCAGTATCCTGAGCTGTTCAGATAAAATTTTGTGGACGAAATTCCTGTAACGAAGGGATAGTTGTAACGTCCCGAATTCCCTAATAAGGTTTAGGGCCTTGATTAGGGGGGCAGGATGACAAATTATGGAATATATATGATTTAATTATGGAATATGTGTTTATGTGATATATATGTGCACCATCATATGACTTTTGTGAGTTATATTATATTTTGACTAGATATGCATGTTTAGGTGTATTAAATATGCATGCGGGCTCGTTTCTTATTAGAAGGGAAATTTGTGTAATTTGGCCCATTATGGGTATATTTGGAATATATCTGCATATATGAGATATATGTGTGAGACCACATTATAATGTGGATATATTTGGGTTACTAGGCACGAGGCGATCCTAGGGAGCCAGTTAGCGACAAAGTTACAACGAGACCAAATACCCGACTCAGGGTGAGCCTAGGGTAGGTATTTTGGGTATTTAGTACATTACCGAAATATCGATTAATGGTAGTAAATATATGAGGATATATTTGGTCTTATTGATATTAGGAGGGAATTCTTGGAATTTTGACCATTTTACCCTTGGGGACGTTTTTGGTACCCCGAGCCTCAGGATTTACATAGCGTTACTTGAACTCTAAGTAACCTCACTAAAACACAAACACTTGTACTCAGTAGCTCACTCTTCTCTCCCTCTTGGAACTCTCTCTCTCAAGTTCCATGAAGAGTTTGTTTGAATTTTGAGGAGGTAAACGATGAATTTGGAGTAGTTTGAAGGCTAGACTTTGAGGCTCGATTAGTAGCAGCTAGGGGGAACTTAGATCACAGCTGAGGTAAACTTTCATCCCTATTTTAATTCAGTTTTTGTGTTGGTTTTAGAAGTGTTCTTGAGCTTGTGGCTCAAGGTAGTGATTTGAAGATCTGGTGAGTTTTTGGGCAAGTTTAGAATTGGGTTTTGATATTGTTAATATGTTGATACTATTTTGGGACTCAATTATAGTGATTAGGATTGTTTGGGATGATTTTGGGTAAGAATTGGCTTGAGGAAAAAGCTGGGAATTTGAGTTCGTAGTGTCGTACTATGACCCTGTTCTTGAGGTGTTGCGACCACTTTGAACCCAAGGCCCTGAGGATTTCTGTCTGGTAGAGGCACGCCGCGACCCAACAGGTTTGAGTCACGGCGCGTGTCCCAGGAAATGCAGGGGCCGGGAGCCCCTGACTTGAGGCACGCTGCGACCCTTTGGGGTGCACCGTGAAGCGCATACGCAGAAATGGCCAGGTCGTGTTTTGAGTGACGGGAGCTCAAACCTAAGGGCTCGGGATCGATTCTACTACCCGATTTAGTAGAATTCGACATCCCGGAGGCTAGGATTTGGGCCTGAAGCCTTTATTCGCTCATTATTGATGGGATTCTATATTTGGTTGTCACTAGGTTATCGTTAAGGGGTTAGAACCAGGATCGTGCTCTAGGGTCGTTCTTATTTTACATTGCACTCAGACCTGAGGTATGAAAACTGCACACGAACTATGTTTAAGGCTTGGCCCAGTTATAGTACAGGACTAATATTATGTTAAGAATGTTTTATAAAACATATTAAATGCACTGTGTTTACCTATGTTATGTGGTAATTGCTTGCATGTATATGTGATTGGGAAGCTCAGCTTATAAGTTGAAGATTTATCTGAATTATCTCATGAAGATCTTGGCTTAATAGTCAAGGGCTTAGCCAGTTCTAAAAGACATGACTTATTAGTCGAAGGTTAAAAGACTCGACTTATTATTCGAAAGATAAAGGAGTCGACTTATCAGCGTAAGGTTAAAAGACTCGACTTATTAGTTAAAGGATAAGGGACTCAGCTTATGAGTCGAGGGTTTAAAGGGTTGGCTTAGGAGTCGAGGGCGGCAATAGCGTGCTGAATGTTGGCCGATAGGGTTAAGCCAACTCGAAAGTGAGATTTACTCTTGAACGCCCCTAAGGTTGTCTGGAATGCTAAGCATCAAATTTGCTTGGCTAGCTGCAAGGCTGGTTATATGAGAGATTGGGCAATAGGCCCTAGTGTGACTCTATAGTCACTTATTGGGATTGATTGCATGCATGAGTAGGGTTATTACTTCTAGGCATGCTAATTATAAATCTAGGATTTGATAATGTACTGCTTATAAGCATGATTATGTTTTCTTGCTGAGCCTCGACTGACGGGTGCTAAATGGTGTAGGCAAGGGAAAGGAAAATCTAGACTAGCCAAGTGTTGGAGAGCTTCAGGGTCGGGTGTACATATATGGCCTACTAGTCCGTCACGACCGAGGTTACCAGTTGGAACTAGGGTTGGACCCTAAACTTGTGGTTAGTTTTAATTACACGATTTAAGCCCAAATGACTCGTTTAGCGAGTTAAGTACTATTGTAACGACCCAAAATCACTAATATGGCTTAAGGGCCCTGATTAGTGTGTTGGGAAGGCATAATTGACTTATGAGTGAATTTTTGACTTAATGCATGCTTGTATGATTATATGAATATAAATGTGGTTAAATACTATATCTGTGAGAACCACATTATCATGTGGGTAGATTTGCAGTGAGGGACTTGAGGTGATCCTAGGGAGCTAGATAGCGGGAAAAGTCACAACAGGGCTTAGTATTTGACTTCGGATAAGTCAGAGGTATTTTAGGTATCGGGTAGTTATTTAGACTATCAGGTTATGGAAATAAATATATGGAGATATATTTGAGGATAGAAAGCTTAGGCAGAAATATTGGGGAAATTTACCATTTTGCACTCGTGGACGTCTCCGGCACCCCAAGCCTCGGGATTGACTAAACTGATTTGGATTAGATTAAGTTAATGAAAACCGGGGAAAAAAACACAAACCGACTTATACTCTTTCTCTCCTTTTCTCTTCTCTTTTCTCTCCCAAGAAACCACAGAAAATTCAAGAGAAATCAGCTGGAATTTAGTGATTTGGGCTGGAAATTTGTAGGTTAAATCCAGTGCTCAGCTAAGGAAACTCAACCAAGATTAAGGTAAGGGTTTAATCATATCTCTGAGCATTTGAAATTTGAGTTTTTACTGGGTATTAAAGGAGTTTATGGTTTTGATGTTTAAGGGTTGAATTAAGCTGAGAAGCTAGGATTTTAGCTCAGGAATTCGTCAAGAATGTGGTTCAGCAAAAGTGGTAAGCTTCAATTCGTATTCAAAGGTTAAAATTTGAGTTTTGCATTATTGGTTTTGGTGTTTAGATTTGCTGGCTTTCAGAGAATCAAAATGGAATTTTAGTAGGTTTTTAGGCTGGATTTCTGTTGGGATATGCTGTTAGAGTCATGTTAAAAGTCTTATGATTAATGGGTTTTGAATTAGGATTCTTTGGAATGGTTTTGGATGGGGTTAGGATGCTAGAAATGGTTGTTTTTCTTGGCACGAAGGGAAGGGTCGTGACTCTGTTCTAGAGCGCTGCGACCCTACTCACCAAGAGAGCAAAGGAGGCTCTGCCAGGGGAGAGTGCTGCGACGCCCTTGGGCAGGGCCGCAGCTAGGCTTCAAGGGCTGTAGCCCTTGGGTGCATTCTTGAACATTTGGGGATTTTGGGCGCGGGAGTCTAGCCTAGGGTAATCGAGATCGATCTCCCCACCGTGCTTGGTGTAATTCGATGTCCTGGAAGCTAGTATTGTACCCGAAAACCTTTACTTGAATATTAATGGAACCCAATACCTTGGTTGTGACTAGGTGTTAAAGCTAGGGCTCGGGAACGGATCATGCTTGAGGAGCGTCGATCGTAATCAGGGAACGCAGAAACTAAAAGTAAGAAAAATGCACCCGGTTGTGTATTTGTAATGGGACTAAGGGCTCCCTAATATGTATACTTGAAAGGATGGTATTATGCCATGTAAACAGTGAACCAATGGCCTAAGAATGCCAAGGGTTACACTAGCGCACAAGGTGCGGCTTGGCCACTGGTAGCTGAGGATAGCTTATTTTGCACTGTTAGCAGGCCAGAGGCAGTGGGGTAAACAGAGGGTGCAGCCTAAGATGTCGGCCCGACTATTATGTGACCTGATTATTTTGAGACTTGAATGTTATCTGTGATTCTTTGCATCTTTGATTCTGAGTATATGTTGAATGGTTAATGTGGATTATTTAATGGTTAATCATGCGTAAAGAATTGACTTTCTGTTATTGTTGTTTGTGTTGCACATTATGTTTTCTTGTTGGGCTTCGGCTCATGGGTGCTACGTGGTGCAGGTAAAGGCAAGGGCAAGCTTGATCAGCCCTGACTTGGAGAGCTCTGCGAGCTAAATGTACATGAACAGCTGCTCAGCCGCCACGGTTGGGGTTTAGGCAAGGACGCGAGAGCCAGAAATGTCTATTTTGCCTTAGTATGGCTGATGGTTGTCTGTATTTTGGGAATTCTGTAAACCAACTTTTAAACTTTGTTTCTTTTTGGGTTCCCATGTATAAAACTATTTAATTATATAAAATGAAACTTTTGAGACCAAAACCTTTTTTACCATAGCTCATATATGTTTAGTGACACGTTTTCTAAATTAATGACTTGATTAGCAAGTCCTGCACCTTTATAAGTACACAGTGTAGCGGTCTTGGCTATCCAGGGCATTACAACTTGGTATCAGAGCGTCCTAGGTTTAAGGGTTCCTAAAGACTGGTTGGACATGTACATTCGCCGCTAGAGACAAGCTCGATTCAGGGTTTGGTAATGTGTATATGTGCTTATATGCTTATATGCTTGAGATGAGTTATGAATGTTGTTGCTTATTGGTGTAATAGGAAGCATGAGATACTAATAGGGCCTGGCCCTTGACTGCTGTATGAAAATATTAAGGCATGCTTATTAGCATCGCAATGTATGTAAATGAATATTTGAGTGATTAATTGTAAATTGTGTATTGGTGAATGCTCTTATCTTAGCTATGGTGAGGTAATGATGGGACATGCTTATTAGCAGCCGTTGTATGTAGATGGATGCTTATATTTTGAATGCTTGTGATTGGTTATGTTCCTTTGATGGATTTTGGGAAGCATTTACCCTGTCATCATGGTTTGATTGTTGAGTCGTTGATTGCAGATTGACTTGGATAGCTATGCGTCCAAGAAAATCTACGCGACTAGCTGGTACTAGGTCTGGGACTGGGGGTGATGACCAGGGCCAGATTCCTTCGCCAGTCCCTGAGAACTGGCAGCAACTCATGGCAGATATGCAGGCTCCATTACAGAGCCAGGATGAATAGATTCGCCTACTGCAACAGCAGGCTCCATCAGGGAGCGCTGCCCCTATTGTATCACCTGCAGTGGTACCAGTTGTACAGTCTGGCGAGGTTGGGAACAGGTGGGAGTCATTGTATGAGCGGTTCAGGAAACAGAAACCTCTAATCTTTGAGGGGGGACCTGATCCACTTTAGGTCGAGAAATGGCTGACTATGATTACAACTATACTGGATTTTATGAGGATAGAGGGGCATGACAGAGTGGCCTGTGCCACGTATATGTTGAGAGAAGATGCCTGCATCTGGTGGGAGGTGAATTCACAGACCAGGGATGTTACCGCTTTGAGTTGGGAAGGCTTCAGAGACTTGTTCAGTAAAAAATACTACAATGTTGCCGTCAGGGCAGTAAAAGTTAATGAGTTCGTGGGTTTGGTGCAGAACAATGTGACTGTTACAGAGTATGCCCTAAAATTTGACAGGCTTGCAAAGTTTGCACCAGATCTTGTGCCTACTGATGCTGCTAGGCAAGATAGATTCATCAAGGGGCTTAATCCTATGATAGCCTGGGATGTCAGGATCACAACGGTACCTGGAGGAACAACTTATGCCCAGGCCGTTGAGAAGGCTCTTACCACTAAGGAAGCGGAGAACAAGATTTGGAGGGAAAGTGCGGTGAGGCGCGAGGGCCGTAGAGTGGTGCGTCCTTATTTAGAGACAGGTAGGGGTGGAGGCCCCAGTGACTTCAAGAGAAAGGCTCCTGACACTTCGACCGCTATTGGTCTTGATAGGAGGGGTCGGGGTGGTCAGGGTGGCCATCAGGGCGGCGACGAGGCATGGCGGACGTATCCGGAGTGCCCGAGCTGTAGAAGACGCCATCTGGGCGAGTGTCGAGCCAAGGCTTGCTTCGTGTGTGGAACAGTGGGACATCTCAGGTAAAGGCAAGGGCAAGCTTGATCAGCCCTGACTTGGAGAGCTTTGCGAGCTGAATGTACATGACCAGCTGCTCAGCCTCCACGGTTGGGGTTTACGCAAGGACGCGAGAACCAAAAATGTCTATTTTGCCTTAGTATGGCTGATGGTTGTCTGTATTTTGGGAATTCTATAAACAACCTTTTAAAGTTTGTTTCTTATTGGGATCCCATGTATAAAATAGTTTAATTATATAAAATGAAACTTTTGAGACCAAAACCTTTTTAACCATAGCTCATATATGTTTAGTGACACGTTTTCTAAATTAATGACTTGATTAGCAAGTCCTGCACCTTTATAAGTACACAGTGTAGCGGTGTTGGCTATCCAGGGCGTTACATTAAATTACACAGTGTAATATTTCTGGATTAGGAGGACGTTACACTTAATCTCTTTAATCGGATATCTTAATCCCCTGTTAGCAAAAAACTGCATCAACAAGTAGTGAACACCAAATGGTGCTATAATTTGTACGAGTATTAAATTTTTTTATATTTTTATTAAAACCACTAATGTGTAGCGTTTAGTGCAAAGCTAATTTATTCATAATCATTGAATATTTTAGGATTTTTTGTTGTTGCAGTTCTCATTCTGTATATTTTGTAACACGTATCCCAAAAGGTCATTTTTTATTAGTTTGGTTCCTAACTTTTCTAAATTATACCAGTTAGGTCTCCAAAATAATTTTTTTATCAATTAAGTCTCCAACCTTTTTAAATTGTATCAATTATGTCTCCAAATGTAATTTTTTTTTGTTTTAAAATTTACAAAAAAATACATAAAAAAAATTAGAGTAAATCCCTCTGAATATTTGGAGCACCTATTAAAAAGTATTTACATTATTCAATATTATTAACTTTAAATCCAATGACACAAATTAAATGTTGCTAGACTTTTATTTTGAAAATTTTAAAATGTCATTACTTTAGTTATATCTATCAAACTTAATTTAATTAGATTAAATATACACTTAATTATTAAAACATATAACATATTGTTGATTGTTTTTTTTTTTATATATATATATAAAAGCTAGAATAGAAAAATAAATTTATCAATGTGAAGTCTTAAAAACTAAGATAATTTATCGGTTATTTTACCAATAAAAATGTACATAAAATCATTTAACCAAGGGATTATACCATTTTAGACCCTGTATTTTATCTCATTACTTATTTTGACCCTGTGTTTTGATAAATTAATTTTTGGATCTTTTGTTTTGTAAAATAATTCAAATAGATCCCTGAATCTGATTTTGATCAAAATTTTTTGAACTAAAATAACAAATAATTCACTAAACTAACAATTCAGAATAAAAGTACAATCATTCTGCCTTACAACTGTGTTGTTATGTTCAATTTTTTGTTCATCAAAATTATGTTTAGAATTCTATTTGAACAACTTTACAAAACATAGGGCCCAAAAAGTAATTTGTTAAACCATAGGGTCCAAACAGGTAATGAGACAAAACACATAGTCCAAAATAGTATAATCCATTTAACTAATTAAGCTATTAAATTTTGATAAATTATTTGTGTGTATATTTCAAATTATTAGATATAAGTTGCATTTGTAAAATAAATAATAGAGTTACTAAACCATAAATGTGTGGACCCTATATTCTATAATCTAGAAATAATGCTGTTGTTAGTATTAATTTAAAAAGGAATGTGGGTAAGAATTTCTTTTTAGATGAAACATTAATTTAATTTTATATAAATATAAATTCATTTTTTTTAAAATAATCATGAAAATATAATTTTTTAAATGTCATGTTTAATATTGTCATAAATTAGGTGGTCCAAATTTCTTAAGATTGATTTACTTTTTTTTTAAAAATTATCATTTTTGCTCCCCGAACTTTTGACAATACCACATCATGCCCACTAAAATATATGTCATGTTAAAATTTCCCCCTAAACTATTACATTTATAGAATCTCAGTCCTTCTGTTAGCTTCCATCTATTTCGTTGTTTAAACGAAGATGCGGCATAAGAAATTAGCAATTTCCCCCAAAATTTGACCACTACCATATCGTGCCTCATTTTTAAAAAATTAAAATTAAAATTGAAAAAAAACTATTTTCTTTATTAATTCATATAGAATCAATTCAAACCTTAAAATACAAAAAACAAACACACAAAGTAAAATAAAATTACTAAAATTTTAAAATTAATTAAAAATTCATTTATTTATTTTATTTAAAAATTCATTTAAATTATAAAAAATATATTAAAAATTAATAATTCAAATGTTAAAAATAATTTTACAATTAAAAATATATGTTGACTAGCTTTTTCGCTAACAACGAATTAAAATAAAGCCTAAAGAAATAAGGATAGAGACACAGAGATTTACATGGTTTAGGTTATAAAATAACCCTAGTCCACGCATCACTTGTATTTGAATGATGAAGCTTGGAGGTTTTAACTTTCTATGGAGTTTTAGGCACCGTTTTCGCAATGTTCTGAATACAAAAATTGGGGACTTTTGGGGAACTTGTACAAAGTATGTCCTATCCCTATTTATAGATGGCTGAGGGCAATTAATTTCAGAATGAGGGGTAATTACAAATAATTTCCCTTAATGCGGTAGTGTATGAATAATAAATGATACATTTGATCAATTAATGTGCTGGTGGGCCCATGCGTATCTAAGTGGGCCCAATTACGAGGTTTCATCCCAATACTTTTTTTGGCAGCACGTTTGTGACAGTGTCAGGAGGTAGCTGCACGTTTTCCCATGTCAGGCGGCGTCATGAGACATCCTGCTTGTCGCTTGCATGGATTCGACACCACGATTTGTGCCACCGTGAATGTCAGACAACTACTTGTGGTTCAAGGCCGCTATGCTTGACACTTGGCGCTCTACTCCAGGCCCAAAGGAGGAATCTCACATGCCTAGAGGACTTGAATGTTGGAAAGGTGACTTGAGTAACATCCTACACGCCGTTCTAATGAAAGTAGCCTTCCATGAGGACATACTGCTCCGGAGGTGAAGAACAGGGACTAAAAGGCAAAGCTTTCCTTCCGAAGAGCTCTAGGCGAGCTCTAAAGGACTTAATCAGCTTCTATGAAGACCTAATTACTCTTGATGTATGCCATGTGTCACTTGGTGAAAACATGGACAACATTTTCCCCCCAAGTCTTCACTCGTCCTCAAGCATTGGAGACTTAGATTGAGAAGAGTAATCTCGTGGGACGTACTCGGGTTGAGATGGTTGGGCTTCCTCGAGCCCTGACACCCTTAAAATGGTGATGCTATGTGTTGACTCCATATTGTTGGTCGCGTCAGTTGATGTCATTTCTTGAGGGGTATTTTCCATGCCCAAGATGTTTATTCCATACTTGAGGTGTCCTTTCACGATGTACCTGAGGCATCCTTTCCATTTTTTTATCATGATCCGTGCCTTGGTAACAATGACCGTTGGATCATGCTTGAGTACCTACTCCCTAGGTGATCAATGGTCGAGTTTGAATTGATTCTCGTCCAATTTCATGAGTATATTTCTGCACTTAGCACTTGAGGAGCTTCATATTCAGTAAGTTCCCCTGACTTTTTTGTTTGTGATTGTGTTCTTGCTATTTTCTGGATTTTTAGTTAGGCTCTTAGGATTTTGGGATTTAGAAGTCATTTTACCTCTTTTTAGCACTACTTTGGGTTTCGTGTTAGTATCAAAACTAACCACAATAGGCCATTTAGGCGTTCCGACATTTTTTCGCATTCTTGGCCTTCAACCAGTTTCTGGAAAATTTCCAAATTTCGGTGATGTTTTTGAGTTTCTAGTGGTATCTCTGAGAGCTAACCTAGGGTTACGGAGACACTCCTTTTCCTTGGAAATTTTCTCTTTTCTCCACTCCCCGAGCAGTTGTCTTAGGGATTCTCGTGTTTTGGCCATTTTTCTTCTTGGTTTTTGTTTCAGATGTCGGAGGAGCTTCACGAGCTTCACCAACAAGGCTTCTACGAGTTCAACCACGAGTTCCTTGCAATGGATCGAGAAGGTGGTAGAAAACTAGAGGAGAAGCGTGTACCGACTCAGGGACAAGCCCAGGCAGTAGTATTCAGAGAGGTTGCTCTTATGACGGAGAGACTAGTGTAGATAGGTGCGTTGGACAAGGAGGTGAACATAGCTCCCATTCCTCATCCCATCTAGCGATACACAGCCACGGGGTTTGAGGTGGAGCAAAATATTAGTAAACTAAAGCATTCGTTCCCCCTTTAGCACACCATAAGGCATTACCGGATCAGGGGAGAATGCCTCGTATGTCTTTGCTGGGAAACAGAGAGGTCTTACCAAAGTGTGAATGGACTCAGGGCCTGGAGCCAGTCACACATCCAGGCTGGAGCTGCGCTACCCCTCCACCTTTACTTTGTGGAATTTATGGAGTACACAGGGATTGCTCTGTTCCAGTTATCCCCTAACAGATATAGGGTCCTCGCGGGCCTATACGTTCTATACCACAGAAGTAACTGTCCTAAACTATAATGCCATGGATAGCAAAGATCATTACACATGGTATTTTAAATAGTGCTAGACTCTCTAGACGAGTCTCTTGGCCATAAACGTGTAACTAAACGTGATTAACGATTTATGGTTAATTTTTTTGGTAAACAGGAATAACCATTTCATTAAAACATTTTATTCCATACATGGGATCCCAAAATAAATATTGAAAAGGTCTTTTGCAACTCAAAAGTTACAATAAGCCGACCTAAGCAACGAAATAGGGTTTGACCCTAGTTCCTTTGAGAAGCTCCGACTGTGGTGGTTGACCAACCACAAATGTACATGTTGCCACTGAAGCTCTCCAACTCATGGCTGGTCCTGCTTCCCTTTTCCCTTACCTGCACCACAAAGAACCCGTGAGACAAGGCTCAATAAGAAAACATAAAAATTCTCATAAGCAATTGATAACATATTACAGAATCATAATAAGCATTCCTAGTAGTAATAAACCTATTCATGAATGCATTCTATTAAGATAAGTGACTATAATGTCACACCGGGGCCTGTTGCCCCAGATAAGTGAACATAGCCTCTGAGGCTGCTGCCATAAATATATGACTATAAAGTCACACCAAGGCCCGTTGCTCTAAACACTTGACCGTAGAGTCACATCGGGGCCCGTTACCCTAGACTTGTGACCATAGAGTCACACCGGGGTTGCTGCCCTAAATACATGACTATAGAGTCACACCAGGGCCCATTTCCCAATGATATGGGACTATAGAGTCATCTCGAGGCCCAGTGCCCTATCCTCTGTATAACCAGCCTTAGAGCTGGCCCATCATAACTGACTCTTTAATTTCCAAACGACCATAGGGTCGGTCAAGCGTGTACCAAGCTCCAGATTAGGCCTAACAATATTGGCATGCGCTCTGCGCCCTATTGCCACCCTTGAATTATAAGTCATTGCTTTTGACTAGCACTCAATGCGCTATTGCTACCCTTGACTTATAAGTCAATGCTTTCGACCAGTGCTCAACGCGCTATTGCTGTCCTTGAATTATAAGTCAAGCCTTTTCAACAAGATAATGCAGACAAGCATACATCATTTAACAATTATCCAGATACAGAGCATTGAAGAATGCTTAATCAAACAGTCACAGGCATAATCATAATCATGCACATTCATAGGGGCCAGAGTAGTAATCATATTCATAGTGCACAACCGGACCAAGCCCTAATAACATATATCATGTATATGGGCTAGTTTCCTTACATCTGGTCAAAGAAAAAACTAATTAACAAAGACCCTTGAGCACGATCTAGCGCTGAGCCCTAGCGATGCCCTAGTCACAACCATAATAAGCGATATCCATCAATATTGAGTAAATAAAGACTTCCGGACTGAGTCCTAGCCTCTTAGACCTCGAATTCTACTAATTCATGTAATAGAACCCTTCCTGAGACCTTTGGTTCGAGTTCCCGGCACTCAAAATCTAACCTGGCAATTAATCCCAATTTGAGCCACGGTGCCCCTCACTAAGCGTTGCAGATCTCAACAAGTCAAAGAGCCCTGACCATATTTCACTGGACACACACCGCGACGCAGCCCACCAAACGCTGCGACGCCATGGCAGTTTAGAGAACTACCCTAGCCTCTGAGTTCAAGAGGCTCACGACGCCCCAAGAACAGGGTCGTAGCGCGAACCTTTGAACCCAATTTTTCAAACATTTTTTCCGAGCCAATTCCCTCAAAATTTGCCCTAAAGCGGTGCCGAACCCATAATTGAGTCCCAAAACATCATCAATACATCATAAACATCAAAGCCCAACCTTATTCTTAACAAACTATCCACCAAATACAAAACTCAAGCCTTAAGTTCCAAAACTCCAGAATATTTAAAACCAACCAGAATTTTAGCAAAAATAGGGTATGGGATCTTACCTCAGCTGCGTAAATCAACACCGAAGCTGCTCCTAATTCAGAAACCTAGCTCTAAACCTTCAATTCACAAGTTAATCCTCTCAAAAGAAATTTCCCACCAAGCTAAGGGAGAGAGAAAGAGGAGAGAAAATGAGGAAGAGAGAGAGAGAGAGAGAGAGAGAGAGAGAGTATAAATTTTTTTCTAAAAGGTTCCCTTGGCTGAGTATATAATTCCTTTAGGCAAGTAAATGACAAAAGTTCCCCTTGCCCACTAGCTTACTCTTCAATGTCCTGAAGGGGAAAATAGTCCTTTGCCACCACTTTCTGCTAATCTCAATTATCGCCTCATAATTTCCCTGTTAATTCCAATAATATGAAATAATCACCAAATAATTTCCCATTACCCGATAAATCCTGGTAATGTACTAAATTATTAAAATACCCGTAGGCTCACCTCGAGCTAGGTATTTGGCCCCATTATGACTAAACCACTAACTTGTTCCCTAGGATCGCCTCGCGTCGAATAACACAAATATATCCACATAATAATGTGGTCTCAATCATAAAACGCATATATATATATTCAAATATGCCATCAATGGGTCAAAATTATGAAAATGCCCTTCTAATAGGAGACGGACCCACATGCATGCTTAATACACCTAAACATGCCAATATAGTAATATTATAATATAACTCATATAAATCATATAATCATGCATATTAGGGACTAAACCCCCTAATTAAGGCACTAAACCTTATTAGGGAAATTAAGACGTTACAATTATCCCCTGCTTACATGAATTTCGTCCTCAAAATTTTACCTGAAAAGTTCGGGATATTGACCCCGCATATTGGACACTAATTCCCAAGTTGCCTCCTTGACCTTGTTGTTCCTCCATAATACCTTAACCAAAAGTATGGTTTTATTCCTTAAGACCTTGTCCTTCCCGTCTATTATTTGGACTGGCTGTTCTTCATAAGAAAGACCTGCCTGCAGCTCTAGATCTTCGTAACTCAATACATGAGTAACATCTGATACATATTTTCGAAGCGTCGAAATATGAAACACATTGTGTATGGCCGACAATGCCAGAGGTAAGGCCAATCTATAGTCCACCTGACCGATCCTCTCTAGGATCTCAAAACATCCTTCAAATCTAGGGCTCAACTTGCCCTTTTTTCGAATTCTATTCACCCCTTTCAATGGTGAAACTCTAAGGAAGACATAGTCTCCCACTTGGAACTCCATGTTCCTACGCTTCAGATCTTAATAAATTTTTGTCTACTCTGAGACGCGAGCATCCGGGCTCTGATCTTCTCAATAGCCTCATTGGTCCTCTGAACTGCCTCAGGACCCAAGTATTTTCTTTCTCCCATCTCATTCCAGTGAATGGGCCATCTACATTTCCTACCATACATCATCTCATGAGGAGCCACGCCAATGGTCGACTAATAGCTGTTATTGTAGGAAAACTCTATCAAAGGCAAATACTTACTCTAGGACCCGTCAAAGTTTAGCACACATGCTCGCAACATGTCCTTTAATATCTGTATCATCCTCTCAGATTGTCCATTTGTCTAAGGATGATAAGCGGTACTAGACTTCAGTTGTGTACCCATAGAATTCTGCAGACTTCCCCAAAACATGGAAGTAAATGTGGGGTCTCGATCTGATACAATCGACTCTGGAGCCCCATGAAGGCCCACTATCTTTCTCACATAGAGATATGCGTACTGCTCAACTGTATAAGTCATTCTCGCTGGTACGAAGTGAGCTAATTTGGTGTATCAATCCACAATAACCCACACCGAATCATGTTGACCAAAAATCCTCGGCAACCCAACCACAAAATCCATTGTGATATCCTCCCATGTCCACTCTGGGATATCCAAAGTATGTAATAGCCCCGCTAGTCTCTGATTCTTAGCTTTGACCTACTGACATGTCAGGCACTTAACCACATATTCGGTCACATCTTTATTAATCCCAGGCCACCAATGTAACAATCTTAAATCCTGATACATCTTCATGGTGCCTAGATGCAAAGAGTAAGGGCTGGTATGAGATTCTTCCAGAATCTCCCTTATGATAACAACATCCATCGGAACACGAATCGAACCTTATACCTTAGTAAGCCCATATATGATACTGAATAGTCCCTAGCCACTCTAGCTAGAACGTCCCCTCTAATCCTCATCAGTTGTGGATCACTCAACTGACTTTCTTTTCTCCTCTCTAAAAGAGTAGACTGCAGGGTGATGTTGGCTAACTGACCCATATCCTTTGCCAATTCTGTGGATATATGTCTCACATTGTATAATTGTGCCAGACCTTTCCGACTTAAGGCATCTACCACAACGTTGGCCTTTCCTGGGTGATATAGAATTTCATAGTCATAATCTTTCACCAGTTCTAACCAACACCTTTAACTCATCTTCAAATCCTTTTGTGTGAAGAATTACTTCAGGCTCTTGTGGTCAGTGTATAACTCACACTTTTCCCCATAAAGGAAATGCCTCCATACCTTTAGTGCAAAGACCACCGCTGGTAACTCTAGATCATGTGTAGGGTACCGCTGTTCCTAATCCTTTAGTTGTCATGATGCATAGGCAACCAACTTCCTTGCATGCATAAGAACACAACCTAACCCTTGTCTAGAGGCATCGTAGTAAACCACGAACTTCTCCTGATCTGTTGGAAGACTCAAAACTAGAGCGGTAATGAAACGTCGCTTCAACTCCTTGAAGCTTTTCTCACACCTATCTTAACATACAAACTTCTAGTTCTTGCGTGTCAGTTTCGTTAGTGGGGTAGCAATCCTAGAGAACCCTTCCACAAAGCTCCTGCAATAACCTGCCAATCCAAGGAAACTTCTGATCTCTGAGGCGTTCCTTAGCCTTTGCCAATCTCGTACTTCTTCATTCTTAGCTGGGTCCACCTTGATTCCATCTCTATTGACAATGTGACCGAGAAAAGTTACCTGTGGTAACCATAACTCACACTTCTTGAACTTCACATACAGTCTATGCTCTCTCAGTCTCTGTAGCATCAGTCTGAGATGCTGCTCATGCTCTTTCTCTGACTGAGTACAAACTAGAATATCGTCAATGAAGACGATCACCAACCGATCCAAGTAATCTTTGAATACCGTGTTAATCAGATCCATAAAAGTTGTTGGGGCCATTCGATATGGTGCCCTAGATACTTGCTCTTTCCCTGGTGCAAGTTCAATAACAAACTCTATCTCTCTATGTGGTGGCAACCCTGGAAAATCCCCTGGAAACACATCTAGAAACTCACAAACTAATCTAGTTTCTTCTAGTCCCACTAGCATGACCTGAGTGGTATCCACCACATTGGCTAGGAATCCTATGCAACGAGCTCGCAATAGGTCTCTAACCCTAAATTTTGATATCATAGGTACACGAGGTCCGTGCATAGTGCCAATAAATACAAAGGGAACCTCACCCAAAGGCTGAAAGGTTACCATCTTCTTTTTGCAATCTAGAATTGCCCCATACTTAGCTAATCGGCCCATAGCCAAAATCATGTCAAAATCATTCATAACTAACTCTATAAAATCAACAAAAAATTCTTTGTCATCCACTATCGTTGGCAACGATCTGATCCATCTCCTAGAACCTACTAACTCCCCACTATATAGAAATCACAGGGCCTACACAGTCTATCAATTATCCTACTAGAAACAAAAGAGTGTGTAGCACCAGAATCAATCAAAATAGTAAGAGGTTCCAGCACTAGAAAGCTGACCTGTTTCTACTGAGGGACTAGCCTCAGCCTTTGACTTCGTCAATGCAAACACTCATGCTGGAGTCGAGTTACCCACCTTCCTTGGTTATTCTTTCTTTTTTCTCGGGAATCTTTCTTCAAATGTCTCACTATCCCACACAGAAAGCAGCCCTTTGCCTGACTCTCCCCCACGTGGTGCCATCTACATATAGAGCACTCTAGGTAAGCCCTCTAGACCTCATTGCTGCCCTCGAGGCCCATCTGTATACCCATTGTCCTCCTATCGGGGCTTGAAGTTGAAAAGGTATCTGGAGCCTTCCTTTTCTGGTCACTAGGGCCTCCGCCCCTACCAGAACCCATAAATGGAGGTCTTATCCTCCTAGTGTCTCTTCTGGCAGCGTTCTCGCATCAGATTTTGTTCTCTGAACCCTCTACTGTAAGGGCTTTCTCTACCACCTGGTCATATGTCATCACCCCAGGCATGGTAGTAATGCGAACATCCTAGGCAATCATAGGTTGTAGCCCTTGAAGGAATATTTCCTTCCTTGTCCCATTAGTGGGTACCAAGTCTACAACAAACTTGGCCAATCTATCAAATCTCAGTGCATACCCTATCACTGACATGTGCCCCTGTAACAACTTACTGAGCTCTCCTGCCTTTGCATCCCTAACTGACATTCCTGGTTTGGGATATCATTTCCCAACAAATCCAGGCATCCTTCTGAAATATATATATGGGTCAGGCCACCCTCGCATTACCAACTACCCTCATGAAATCCAAGATAGCGGTAACCATGCTCATCCATTGCTCGGCCTTCGCCGGATCTGCACCGCCCTCAAAGGCTGGAGGATGCTACTTTCTGTACCTTTCATAAAGAGGTTCCCATCTATTCCCAGCCTCTGACGGTTGTAGTACTATCGGTACAAACATAGGTGGCACCTTTGGCTAAATGTTCCCTATTAGAACCTATTGCTGTCTAAGCAGGCAGATCTCTTCTTCCTGCTCTATAATCTAGCTTGCATATCAACAAGCACTTACTGCCAGTTCTCTGGAGATGGCGGAAGGGTTTGACCCTGATTATCATTCTCAGCCTGTATTTCTTGGTCGGCTAACAAATCTTACTGCCTTGGAAGCATTCACAGAGACCGAACAAACAAGCATTCACACTAAACAGAACAGTCATGCTAATAAGCATGTCAGTTCATATTCATACTCAGTTCATATAGCAACGCTAATAAACATTTTCTAGCAAAAATATGCAAATAACGATGCTAATAAGAATTTCTTTAACGTTTATCAATATTAATAGTGCTAAGAAGTATTTCCTGGCCTACATATACATATGCTAGCGCTGATAAGGGTTTTCTTAGCATTCACAAGTAATAATGGCGCTAATAAGCACATCTCTAGCATGCACATAGCAGCCAAGGGCCAGGCTCTATCATAATATCTCATGCTCCTTAATAAGACAGGCAGATAAGGCATTTATATCCTATTTAGGAAGTTAAACACATAACCACATAAATAGTTACCAAACCATGAGTCGAGCATGTCTTCAGTGACGAGTGTACATCCCCAGCCAATCTTCAGAAACTCTTAACCTTGGCACTCTTTGATACCAAGTTGTAACACCCTAGATAGTCAAGATCGTTACACTGTGTATTTTAAATAGTGCTAGACTCTCTACATGAGTCTCTTGGCTATAAACGTGTAACTAAATGTGATTAAGGGTTTATGGTTAACAAATTTGGTCAAAAGGAATAACCAGTTCATTAAAATGTTTAATTCCATACATGGGATCCCAAAATAAACATTAAAAAGGTTATTTACAACTCAAAAAGTTATAACAAGCTTACCTAAGCAGCAAACTAGGGTTTGACCCTAGTTCCTTTAAGAAACCTCTACCGAGGTGGTCGAGTAGCCGCATATGTACATGCCGCCATCAAAGCTTCCAACTCATGGCTAGTCTAGCTTCCTTTTTCCCTTACCTGCACCATTAAAGCACACGTGAGCTGAGGCTCAACAAGAAAACTTAAACATGTTCATAAGAAATTAATAACATATTATAGAATCATAATAAGCATGCCTAGTAGTAATAACACTACTCATGCGTGCATTCTATTTAGTTAAGTGACTACAGTTTCACATTGGGCCTCGTTTCCCTAGATAAGTGACCATAGAGTCCCTCTGGGGTCGCTGCCCTAAATACATGACTATAGAGTAACAGCGGGGTCTGTTTCCCTTGATACGTGACCACACCGAGGCCCATTTCCCTAGATACGTAACCATAGAGTCACACTTGGGTTGCTATATGACTATAGATTCACAGTGGGGCTCGTTGCCCTAGGATATGGGACTATAAAGTTACCCCGAGAAAAATTGCCATATCCTCTGTATAAATAGCCTTAGACCTAGCCTAGTATACCCTGCACTTTAATTTCCAAACGACCATAGGGTTAGTCAAGCATATACCAAGCTCTTGATTATGCCTAAAAATATCAGACTGTGCTCCACACTCTATTGCTGCTCTTGACTTATAAGTCAATTCTTTTGACTAGTGCTCAGCGCGCTATTGCTGCCCTTCACTTATAAGTCAATGCTTTCGACCAGCGCTCAACGGGCTATTGCCGTCCTTGACTTATAAGTCAAGCCTTTTCAATCAGTTAATGTAGACAAGCATACATCATTTAAAAATGATCCAGATACAGAGCATTGAAGCATGCTTAATCAAATAGTCACATGCATAATCATAATCATACTCATTCACAAAGGCCCGAGCAGTAATCATATCCATGGTTAACAATTGGGCTAATCCCTAATCACATATATCATATATTGGGTGCATTTTTCTTACCTTCGGTCCAAGTACAAGCTAATTAACAACGACCCTCGAGCATGATCCTGCCCCGAGCCCTAAGGGTACCCTAGTCACAACCGTAATAAGTGATATCCATAAATATTGAGTAAATAAGAACTTTCAGACCGAGTCCTAGCCTTTGGGACCTTGAATTCTACTAAATCGGGTAGTAGATCCCTTCCCCAGCCCGTAGGTTCGAGTTCTCGCCACTCAAAACCTAATTGGCCAATAACCCTAATTTTAGCCACGATGCCCCTCTCTAAGCATTGCGGCTCTCCACAAGTCAAAGAGCCTGACCCTATTGCACTGGACACGAGCTGCGACACAGCCCACCAAGTGTTTTGGCGCCATGACAGTTCAGAGAACTACCCTGACCTCTGAGTTCATGAGGGTCGTGGTGACCCAAGAATAGAGTCGTGGTGCGACCCTGCGAACCTAGTTTTTCAAACATTTTCTCCGAGCCAATTCCCTAAAAATTCACCCCAAAGCAATACCAAACCCATAATTGTGTCCCAGAACATCATTGTTGACCCACGATTTGGCCAACTGACATGGAGTCAGAATATGCTTGATATGAATGAAAGTAATGAGAAGAACGTAATGACAGAAGTAAATAAAACACAGTATTTTATAGTGGTTCGGCCCCAGAATCTGGTAATGACCTACGTCCACTTAGGCTGATATTGATATAAAAATCAGATGAGTGATCAAAGAACTAGGGTTCAATGAGTTTCACTAATCTCTAAAGAGCGATACAATATTACTAGGAGAATTACTATCGTCTCAAATGATTCAAAAGCCCAAAGTCCCCTTCCTTGAGCTATCTCTTGCTATTTATAGGCTCAAGGGGGATTACAAAAGATTGTTACAGATATTCTTTCCTGAATAATCGGATACTCAGGAGATTATGCGAGATAAATTTGGGATTCACAAAGATCTTCCCATTAATGTTGCCTTGTCTGCGGAACTATCGACCAGACTGGTCGCAAGTTAGACAGGTTCGCACTGCTTCTAATGTGTCTTCTGGTCGATACTCTAGCAGAACGTTTCCAGGTGTCAGCCACGTGTCCAGGGATCACTTGCCACATCACCAATGCTAATTTTTTGGATAACATTTTCCCCCCAAGTTTATTTACCACGAGCAGTAAATAAACTTTTGAACGAACGACTCTTCGGTAACCCCGTCTGACGTGTCAGAACCCTTCGTGTGTTCTTGAAAAAAGTAACCCACGTCTGTCTAATCATGTCCTTTCGGTTCCCCAGAAAAGATTTTGACGGCCATCCCGCTTCCCCATACTTTGAAAAAAGGGAAACTGATGATTACATCTTTTTAATGCCGCAGACAAACTTATATAAGACATTCGAAATCTTTATTTTCTTTTTACGCATGCCATCGTCTTCACCATAAAACCTAAAATCCAGAGCTCTTATGGTTTCTGAAGACCGTTCCCTCTGTACTTTCAGGACCCCGTCCGAGAGCTCCTTGATCTTCGAAGACCCTTCTTCCATCTCCACGATTATATTTCTTGGTAAGTTTTCGAATTCCCACGCTTCTAATTTTTCGTGGTGCATGCTTCTGAATGTGTACTGTTTGAGTTTATCTGTTTCTGGTTTGAGACGCTTGTAGATAGAATATTTTGTAGGCACAATAGAGTTACGAGTTAGTTTAAAATCCAGGATCATGCTTTTTAGGATGTAAAATCGAAGTAAAAATTCGATCTTTAAGCTAGTTGAAAAAAAAATTCCCGTCCTAAGGGATTTGAAAAAGCTTTTTCAGAAAACTTTTTACTTTCACCCTTTGATCCGTTTTTCAAACTGTTTGTGTAGAAAAATTTAGCTTTTTGTTAGAATGCTGTTGTATTAAAGCTTAACTTTTATACTCGACCAGCGTTATTCTAAAATGCTTTTAAAAGTTTTCTATCCTCACCTCCCCATTCTTCTGTATGCAGACTTTAATGCCAGATTTGTGGGGAGGTGAAAGGCCTATTGACGACGACCTTCTCGCCCTGCTGCTCGAGGGAGAAGAACAACCAGCTGACCGTGTCCACGAGATCCCTTTTTCGCGATCCTCTTCCAGACCCCATCCTTCTCCTCCAATGGCCCGTTCCAAATCTTCAGGCAAGAAAAGACCCGAGTCTGAAAACAACCCAAATTCCCCTGCCCGGCCTGATTCGCAGGCAAGGGCTCCCTCGACCAGTGGTCGAGAAAATCTTGTTCCTGACCCTAATATCCAAATTAGGGCCAGCCCTCTCCATCAGAACTTGCCTGATGTCGAGTGGTATACTTCCCCGGCCAGTTCAGTGACTCTTCGGATGGTTGCTAACTGCTTCAGGAAATTCCCTCTCACAGGGGTTTCCATTATACGTCCTGCCGAAGACCAGAGGGCTAACCTCCCCGGAGGTGCAAACAGCACCTGGTCTCGGTATCATATTGAGGCGGGAGCTTATCTCCCTCTTCATCCCTTTTTTGTGGGGGTGGCCAATTATTTCGGTGTCACCCCCGTCCAAATTACTCCAAACGGATATAGAATGTTGGCCGTACTCTATATCCTGTATAAACTTAAGAAATGGCCAGAACCTTCGCCCCACGAGGTCAACTATCTTTTTGACCTTAAGTCTAACCCGCAACAACACGGAACGGGTTTCTTCCATTTTTGTCACCAGGAAACTAATCGAACATTCCTGAGTGACACTATGCATATCTCGAATGTGGGGAAGTATAATAAGGAGTACTTCCTTACCCCGGACATAACCAGCAACAACCTGGCCTTCACCCGAAGAGGTAAGTGCTTGTCTTCGACTGGTCGATATTTTTCGTCGATGTGTTCCCTTCCATTTTTCTTAAACTGTAATCTATTTTTCAGGCCCCTGGTTACGTCCGACCCCAACACCGGACATCGTGTTGAGTTCCAATACCTTGGCTAGGATGTCCGACGTAGCAAAAAGCGTCAACATCCTGGTAACTAAAGAAAACTTGAGGCGGTCTGGCTCCTGGCTCCACGCCATGAAACTAGAGGGTCCGTGGTGGACGAAACCACTGCCGAGGGGGTTCCCGAGTAGCAACCCCCTATGTCTCCTCGGAGGAGGAGGCCAACGGGGATTACTATTAGGGAGCCCACGGGCAATCCTTCCGCAGAAAGGCCTTCTGCTCCCCAAGGCAAGGGGAAACAAAAGGCCAAAGAGCCAGTTGTGGACTTGGAAGAGTCTTTTGATGAGAACGGTAGCACTATTTTACTTTTAAATGGTTTGCCAATTCCCTCCATGCTCCAAATCTAGGGCAAGACTTCTTCATGCCAGATAATGAGTATATGACTAATAGAGTCAATAGTGTAGCGACCAGTAGTTGTAGCTCGGGTATTCACTTTGTTACCTCTTTTCTGTTGTATAATAACTTTTCATTTGCCTCTTATCTTATCATTTTCCTGTGTTTACTTGCATGCAGACATGGCCACTCCCAACATCTTTGACATGTATCTGGCTGAGGAGGAAGAGGAAGTTCCTCAACTCCAACGGAGGTCCAAGAGGAGAACTGGTGAATCCAGCCGAGGTCCTCCAGCCAAGAAGGGTCGAACAGAAGACCTTCCCAAGGACACGCCAACTGGGCAAACTTCTACTCATCCACCAGCTCCTACTGAGAAACAGACCCCTCTTGCCCCGCCAAATCCTCCGGCTGCGCCCGCCAGAGAGGAAGTTACTCGTGAAGAAGCTCTCGGGGCCAAACTCATGAGCCGTGCCCTTCGATTAGCCAAGGATCGCCTTGAACGCATCAGTAAAGGTGACCGTGTCAAGGATGCAATGGTCGAGGCTGAAAACATGGGGGCTGACCAGGTTCTGAACAGGACCCTGAATGAAATCTCCAGTGTAAGAACTTCTTCACTTCTTAAGCCTTAGTCTTTTATTCTTCACGGCAGGCTCTAACTTTTTCCTTTATTCACAGGCCTTGCTGTCTGCTATCACTGCTCATACCCGTGTCCAGGCTTCCATCGAGCAGGCTAAGGCGAAGGCCACCGAGAGGCATCAGGTGAAGGCAGCTGAGGAGCTTTCGGCTGCAGAGGCTAGGCATGCCAAGGAGTTGGAGGCAATGGCTCGATAGAGGGACGCTGCGGTGACTAAGCTGTCAGAGGTTGAAGCGGCAATAAAGTCGCTGCAGTAGTATCGAGATTCCAGCATAACCCATCTTCGCGAAATCAAAAGGCTGGAAGAGATGCTCATGCCCAAGGATGAGGCCATTGCCACTCTTGAAGGCAAAGTGAAGCAGCTGGAGCTTGACAACTCCAAAAATCTAGAGAGGTACAAGAGGACGACGCTCTAATGTTTCTACAACTTCTGGAAACACAATCAGGGTGCCGACTTCAGCTATCTTTCGGAGGAAGTGAGGACTGCCGAGTGGGCCCGCTGTACTGCCCAACTGGCCGAAGAGGAGGCAAGAGCGAGGACCCCCGCCTCTCCAAGCATCGTTGCTGTAGAAGAAGAAGAAGTTGTTGAGGACGCGACCAACCAGGATGCTGCTCAGGACCCTCCAGCCCTAAATGCCTCTTAAACTTTTCCCTTATTTTTTTTCTTTCTTTCTGGCTACACGACCCACGGGTCGTGATGTAAAGACAATATATTTTTGTTTTAAACTTTGCTGCACGGGCAGTAAATCTTTTTATTTTACTTGAACAGTTACATCCAAGCAGCGATGCTTGCAGTGTAAAGGCTTAAATCTTGATGCAATAATATCTTTATTTATTATAACATTTGTCCGTATGACCGAACTTAGCATAGTACTTTGGCATGATTTAACAAAACATAAATTTTGAAAAATACTCTAAGTACTGTAGCATGCTTTCACTCATTTTGTTCATGTGTTTACATACCTTGCGAGTATGCTTTGCTATCGATGTGCCTTATATGCCCCCCAAGTGATCGAGGAGCTTTAGGCCCTTGGTCACTTGCCCTGACCATGGCCTGTTCGAACATTCCTGTTCGTGTGAAAAATGATACTTGTAATACAGCAAAACAACACACGTAATGAACAAATACTTGTAAATGTAAATTCACAATGGTTGGCAAGAATGACTGGCTGCGCACAGTCCCTTATAATCTCGTATTAAAAATGGACTAAACATGTCTTTACGAGTGATTCTATAATAGAACCTTACATATACGAGCAGTTAGACATACAACGTGGCTAACCATCTTTGCAAAACTTGTAAAAATTGAAATTTAATACAAGCCAGTCCTTTAAAAAGGATTGTTTACTGATAATACGTGTGCAGGTGTTCTCCATTCCAATAGCGTGGAACGAGATCTCCATTTAAGCGTGCAAGTTTGTAGGTGCCTGGATGGAGGACTTCTTCGATTTGGTAAGGTCCTTCCCAATTGGGTCCGAGCACTCCAGCAGTAGGGTCGCGGGTATTTAAGAAAACTCGTCGTAACACCAAGTCACCGACGTTGAATTTTCTTTCTTTAACTTTGGAGTTAAAGTATTGGGCGACTTTTTGCTGGTATGCAGCAACTCGGAGTTGAGATTTCTCTCGTATCTCATCGATTGAGTCTAGAGACTCCATCATTAGCTGGCTGTTCTGATCCTGGTCGTAAGTCAAACGCCGATGTGAGGGGGGGTCTAACTCAACAGGCAACATAGCCTCATACCCATAGGCTAAGGAAAATGGAGTATCTCTTGTCGCTGTTCGGTGAGACGTTCTATACGACCAGAGGACTTCAGGCAACTGCTCTGGCCATGCTCCTTTAGCTTCCTCAAGTATTTTCTTTAGGGTGTCTTTAAGAGTTTTGTTTACGGCTTCGACTTGCCCATTCGCCTGGGGGTGTGCGACTGAAGAAAAGCTTTTAATAACTCCATGTCTTTCGCAGAAATCGGTGAATAAATCGCTGTCAAACTGGGTCCCATTGTCTGAAACTATCTTCCTGGGCAAACCATACTGACAGACAATGTTTTTAATGACAAAGTCGAGAACTTTCTTGGTCGTGATGGTTGCGAGTGGTTCAGCTTCGGTCCATTTGGTGAAGTAATCAACTGCCACAACTGCGTATTTTACTCCACCCTTCCTTGTAGGTAGGGATCCAATCAAATCTATCCCCCACACTGCAAAAGGCCCTGGACTCTGCATTTGTTTCAATTCGTTTGGAGCTGCTCGTGGAATCTTGGAGTACCTTTGACATTTATCACAACTTCGTACAAACCCCATCGAATCCTCGTTCATCGTTGGCCAAAAGTAGCCCTGCCTTAGAATCTTTTTTGCCAAACTCTGCCCCCCAGCGTGATCCCCGCATAAGCCTTCATGCACCTCTTTCATGAGTTCCTTAGCTTTTTCTGGTGTAACGCACCTGAGTAGTGGCATCGAATATCCTCTTCGGTACATTACGCCGTCGACCAGTATGTATCTAGCAACTCGTCTTTGTAGAGTTCTGGCCTTGTTCCTATCTGTTGGCAGCGTACCATTCATTAGATACTCCAAGAAAGGCGCCATCCACGTATCCTCCATCCAAATCTCCATACTAGATTCCGTGGTTTGTATGCTCGGCTTACTCAGTCTTTCTATTGGCACGATGTTTAAGGTGTCAGCATCCTTCGCGCTTGCGAGTTTGGCTAAGGCATCCGCGTTTGAATTCTGATCTCGCGGGATTTGCTGGAGGGTGTACTTCGTGAACTGGGCTAACAAGTCTTTTGTTTTATTTAAGTAGGCCGCCATTTTCAAGCCTCGTGCTTGGTATTCTCCCAGAACCTGATTCACCACCAGCTGTGAATCACTGTAGATATCAAGCGTCTTTATGCTCATATCCTTTGCCATTCTCAATCCAGCTAGGAGTGCTTCATATTCCGCTTTATTATTTGATGCAGTGAAGTCGTACCTGATGGCGCAGTGAAATCGATGTCCTTTCGGCGTTATCAATATCACTCCCGCTCCAGCGTGGGATTCGTTGGATGAGCCATCCGTGAACAGCTTCCACGAAGGAGTTTTATCTTGAGGCTCGGGCGCTTCAAGCTGTTCGCACTGTTCGCTGTCTGGGAGTTCGGTGAATTCTGCAATAAGGTTGGCCAAGACTTGTCCCTTGATTGCTGCTCGTGGCGAATAAGTTATATCAAACTGTCCCAGTTCGACTGCCCACTTTAATAATCGTCCAGCCGCTTCCGGTTTTTGGAGGACTTGCCGAAGGGGTTGGTCAGTTAGAATTGTAATAGGATGGGCTTGAAAGTAGGGGCGTAGTTTTCTAGAGGCAAGGATCAAGCAATATGCTAACCTCTCGATTGGCGGATATCTTAATTCTGCCCCGATCAGTCTCTTGCTGACATAGTAGACTGCTTTTTGTACACCTTCTTCCTCTCGCACTAGCACCGCGCTGGCAGCAACTTCAGTAATCGCCAGATAAATAAACAAAGTTTCTCCTTCAATTGGTTTTGATAAGATGGGAGGCTGTGCCATATGAGCCTTCAAGTCCTGGAATGCTTGCTCGCAGTCTCCTGTCCACTCAAACTTCTTGTTTCCTCTAAGTAGATTGAAAAAAGGAACACACTTGTCTGTTGATTTCGAAATGAATCTACTTAGGGCCGCGATCCTCCCTGTTAAAGTTTGTACATCTTTGATCCTTTCTGGTGACTTCATGTCGATCAGGGCTTTTATCTTGTCGGGGTTGGCCTCGATTCCTCTTGAATTTACGATAAACCCCAAAAAATTCCCTGATCCGACTCCAAAGGAACACTTGAGGGGATTTAATTTCATCTGGTACTTGTTTAACACATCAAAGCACTCTTGTAAATCCCTCACATGCCCTTCTGCCTTCTTAGACTTTACTAGCATGTCATCCACATATACCTCCATGTTTACACCGATTTTCTCCTTGAACATGTGGTTGACTAGCCGTTGGTAAGTCGCACCTGTGTTTTTCAGTCCGAAGGGCATTACTTTGTAACAATACAAGCCCGTGTCGGTCCGAAAGCTGGTGTGATCCTCATCAGAGGGATGCATGCTAATCTGGTTGTAGCCTGAATATGCATCCATGAATGAGAGGATCTCATGTCCTGCAGTAGCGTCGACCAGCTGGTCGATCCTCGGGAGTGGGAAGCAGTCTTTCGGGCAGGCTTTATTGAGGTTTGTAAAATCCACACAGGTCCGCCACTTGCCGTTAGGCTTGGGGACCAGCACCGGATTGGAGACCCATGACAAATAAAATGCCACCCGTATGAACCCATTCTCCTTTAGCCTTTCGACTTCTTCTTTTAAGGATCATGATCTATCTTTATCGAGCAGCCTTCTCTTTTGTTGCACGGGTGGAAAGGTTTTGTCTATATTCAGGACATGGCTGATTACTGCAGGATCTATCCCAACCATGTCTTTATGCGACCAGGCAAAAACCTCCTGGTTTTTTCGCAAGAATTCCACTAGTGCGTGCTTCGTGGTAGGCTCTAAGTTTCTCCCAACCTTTACGACTTTGGTTGGGTCTTCTTTGTCGAGTTGGACCTCCTCCAGGTCCTCGACGGGTCCAACATTTTCTTCAAAATCCCCAAAGCGAGGATCCAAATCTCCATCCTCACTTTTGGCAACACCCTATTTGGTGACTTCATCACCGGATTGGGCTTGCGTATCAACTGCCATCCACAATCTATCTGGCGTAGTGCTCCTCGGCGTACCACTTTTTGCCTTTGTGATCGAGGTGTTGTAGCACTCCCTGGCTTCCCTTTGGTTTACCAAAATGCGTCCTACCCCCACGTCTGTCGGGAACTTCATGGCTAGGTGCCACATAGAGATGACGGCCCGTAGATCAACCAGTATGGGCCTTCCAATAACGGCGTTGTACGCCGAAGGACAATCGACCACTACAAAAGTGGCGAGTAATGTCCTTGTTGCAGGCGTTGTACCCGTCGTTACTGGGAGTTTGATCAATCCGGCTGGGGCGAGTCCTTCTCCAGAGAAGTCGTATATCGTTTGATTGCAGGGCTCCAAGTCCTTCACGAACAATTTCATGCGTTCCAGTGTTGATTTATACAGGATATTCACTGAACTTCCTGTATCGACCAGTACCCTCTTCACCATCATATTGGCCATCTGGATGTCCACGACCAGCGGATTGGAATGTGGGAACCTGACGTGTTGGGCGTCGTCATCAGAGAAGGTTATCTCTCCTCCCTCTGACCAAGCCTTTTTTGGTGCACGGTCCTCCATAGTCATCATCTCGATGTCTAGGTCGTGGCGTAGAGTCCAAGCATACCGTTCTCTAGCCTTTCCGCTATTTTCCGCGCGGTGCGGGCCTCCACAGAGGGTTAAGAGTGTTCCAGCCACGAGGGCAGGCTGTAATGGTGGCGAGCGTTGGCGTGTGGGCGCCTGCTCGTTGCCACCCGGAGCTTCTCGTTGGGAATTTCCCGAGGCCCGTACGTATCTTCTCAAGTGTCCTTGTCTAATAAGGAACTCGATTTCATCTTTTAACTGGTTGCATTCATTAGTTTCATGTCCGTAGTCATTATGGTAACGATAGAACTTGGTGGTGTCTCTTTTCGAAATGTCCTTTCAAATGGGCCTAGGTTTCTTGTAAGGCACACTGGAACTTGTGGCCTGGTAAACCTCTCCCCGAGACTCAACGAGGGCAGTGTTGTTAGTGAACCGAGGCTCATAACGATTACCCTTGGCTCGTTTGTTGTCGGAGGTGGAAGGCTCGTTATACGGCCGTTTTCCACCGTTCTAGCCATTACCGTTGCCGTTCCCGTTGCCTTTGCCGTTGCCACTAGGTTTAGACCCATTGACAGCCTTGGCGGGTTCGGAAGCCTTCTTATCCTTGCCCGAGGGCTTTCCATCGTCGGCAATGGCTTCTTCAAGCTTGATATAGCGATCAGCTCGATCCAAAAATTCTTGGGTAGTTCTCACCCCTTCCTTTCGGAGATTCTTCCAGAGGGGAGAACGACGTTTTACTCCTGCAGTTATGGCCATCATCTTCCCTTTGTCCCCGACCGTCTTCGCTCCAGCTGCTGCTCGCATAAAACGTTGGATGTAGTCTTTCACTCACTCCCCATCCTGCTGGCGAATTTCGACTAGCTGGTTTGCTTCGGTCGGGTGTACACGACCAGCATAGAACTGTCTGTAGAACTCGCGTACGAACATTTCGCAGGAAACAATGCTTGCGGGAGGGAATTTGAAGAACCACTCGTGCGCAGCTTCAGAAAGTGTTGCAGGGAAGATCCTGCACCGAGCGTCTTCGGACACTTTCTAAATGTCCATTTGAATTTCAAACTTATTGACATGCGAGACTGGGTCTCCATATCCGTCAAAGTTTGGAAGCGTAGGCATCTTGAATTTGCTGGGAGTTTCGGCGTTAGCTATCCTTTGTACGAAAGGAGTGCCTTTCCTCCTATGGTGGTCGATGTAAGAACTCCTTCCCCTGACCAGCCGTTGCACTGCCTGGTTGAGGGCGTCTATCTGGGCCTGTACAGCGGCAGGAGTCGTTGTGGTCTCTGTTGCCGGGGGGACGTTCTTGCCATGCCTCTCACGGCGATCATTGAGTACATCTCTCAGGTCCTCTTCTCTTCTCCACTGCTCGCTTCCCCCGAGCCGGTTGAAGACATTATTTTGTCTGGGCTGCCCCCCAGCATCCTGTCTATTTGGTTGGTCATCTTGAGGTACCTGGCTCCTGCCTTTACCTCTTTCTTCATTCCTCCCACTAGCATTTCCTTTGCCTGAGTTGGCCTCATTATATCCGTGGCCATATCTGAACCTCGACTGGCTATGATGAGATCGACTGTTCCCTCGATGTTCGTTCATGGCTAAACCGTCCTGAACGTTAGAGGGTGGCCTGCGCTGGTTGTGGTGTCCCCGTGCATCATCGTGTCGTGGGGGGCCTCGGACCGCAGAGCCAAACTCTGAGTCCCTCCTATTGCCAGGAGGGTACTGTCCTCTGTTCGGTAGGTTCGGCCCATCATCCCTACGGCGTCTAGGGCTGCGAGGCTGATGCTCGGCCCTATTCTGCCTCTGTTGTAGGGGATTACCCCGAGCAGCTTGGGATGGTGGCTGTGCCTCAGGATCCAGTGGGACATCATCATGGGGCATCTGAGGCTGCTCGGGCCTTTGCGAACTCGAAGGCTGGATCGGTGGGCTAGGATTGGGACCCCTCTGAGGTGGCCAATTCACAGGTTGGTCAGGCTGCGAGGCAGGTGCAACCTGATTTCTAGCCAATAGCAAGGCTGCCTCGAGGGCTGCCATGGCTTCGCTCTGGCGGCGGTCTCCTCCGCCTACCTTTCGCTCAATTCTGCGCGCTGCCATTCAATCTCTTGCTGCTGCCGCGCCATAACTTCAGCGGCAGTCTCCTCACTGGCTCTCAGACTAGCCAGTTCTTCCTGCAACGCGCCCAGGGTACTCTTCAATGTTGCACCATCCATTTCCTCCTCCTCAAAGTCCAGTTGTGGCTCATCCTCTGCCATGCTTGCAGGAGGAAGAGGAGGTGGCGGGTTTGACAGTGCAGCGGTGGCCGCCTGTCCAGTTTTCTTTCCACCTTTCGCCATTAGTTTTCTCAACAACAATAAATCAAGCTCTCAATGAAAGCACCAGAATGTTGACCCACGATTTGGCCAACTGACACGGAGTCAGAATATGCTTGATATGAATGAAAGTAATGAGAAGAACGTAATGAGAAAAGTAAATAAGACACAGTATTTTATAGTGGTTCGGCCCTAGGATCTGGTAATGACCTACGTCCACTTAGGCTGATATTGATATAAAAATCAGATGAGTGATCAAAGAACTAGGGTTCAATGAGTTTCACTAATCTCTAAAGAACGATACAATATTACTAGGAGAATTACTATCGTCTCAAATGATTCAAAAGCCCAAAGTCCCCTCCCTTAAGCTATCTCTTGCTATTTGTAGGCTCAAGGGGGATTACAAAAGATTGTTACAGATATTCTTTCCTGAATAATCAGATACTCAGGAGATTATGCGAGATAAATTCAGGATTCACAAAGATCTTCCCATTAATGTTGCCTTGTCTGCGGAACTATCGACCAGACTGGTCGCAAGTTAGACAGGTTCGCACTGCTTCTAATGTGTCTTCTGGTCGATACTCTAGCAGAACATTTCCAGGTGTCAGCCACGTGTCCAGGGATCACTTGCCACATCACCAATGCTAATTTTTTGGATAACAATCATCAATACATTATAAACATCAAAACCCAGCCTTAAACTTAAAAAACTATCCAACAAATACAAAATTCCAACCTTGAGTTCCAAAACTGAAGAATACTTAAGACCAACAAGAATTTCAGCAAAAATAGGGTATGGGATCTTACATCAGCTGCGTAAAACAACACCCAAGGTGCTCCTAATTCAGAAACCTAGCTCCAAACCTTCAATTCCCATGTTATTCTTCTCAAAAGAAATTTCCTACCAAGCTAGTCGAGTGAAAGAGAGCAAAGAACGTGAGGAAAGAGAGAGAGAGTATAAACTTGTTTCTAAAAGGTTCCCTTGGCTAAGTATATAATTCCTTTAGGCAAGTAAATGACTAAAGTGCCCCTTGCCCATTAACTTACACTTCAATGCCCTCAAGGGAAAAATAGTCCTTTGCCACCACTTCCCGCTAATCTCAATTAACGCCTTATAATTTCTCTGTTAATTCCAATATTCTCAAATGATTACCAAATAATATCTCATTACCTGATAAAATCTTGGTAATGTACTAAATTACCAAAATACCCCTTGGCTCATCCTGAGCCGGGTATTTGACCTCGTTATGACTAAACTGCGAACTTGCTCCGTATGATCGCCTCGTACTTAATAACCTAAATGTATCCACATAATAATGTGATCTCAATCATAAAACACACACATATATATATATATTCAAATATGCCCTCAACGGGTCAAAATTACGAAAATGCCTTTCTAATAAGAAACGAGCCCACATGCATGCTTAATACACCTAACACATGCCAATATAGTCATATTATAATATAACTCACATAATTCATATAATCATGCATATAATCACGTAATACATAATTAAATCAAGTATTTCCCTCCAGGCCCCCTAAACAAGGCACTATGCCTTATTAGCAAAATTGGGACGTTACACAAACCTTCTCTAGTCGAAATCTTGTACCTTTATAGTTTTCGTGCCAGTTTGAAGAAGAAACAAGGCGACCTTGACGGGTACTATACCCTAATGAAGTATACCTACTCGAACATGGTGTAAAAGGCTCCCCATCACAATGAGAGCCATGTACGGGAATACAAGGATCATTTCTTCTTCACGAATGGTTTCCCGATGAAGACCAAGCCAACCCTTAACTTGGAATTTTCCAAGGTTGGAAAGTATCTCATCGCCCCCTAAGCTTATTCTCTAATACTAGTCACATTCAATATGTAGTATTCTCTTTTTTTTAGGTGCTTAACGACGAACCTCCTTTGTCCAAGCATTCGACAATTGCTTGCAAGAGATGAAGGGTCTTCTGTACATGGATGTCGGTCTTCTCAAAAATGGATAACACATAAGAAACATCGACTTAAGTCAATACCAGAACTCCAGAGAGTCCTAGGAGGACTCTTCACGCCACATTAACTATATTGATGGACAGACTCGCGCCCAGTATAATCAGCGATTGTTGGAGGAGATTTTTGAGAACGCTCAAGCTGTCCAAGCAGCTTAAGAAGCTCGGGAAGACTAGGAGCTTGAGGAAGAGCTAAAGGCAAGAATAGAACCTTCATCCATAGACCAAGGTAAATCCCCACTTGTATTTTATAACGCTAAACTTGTAGTGGATGGGGTAAATCTCGAGTATGTGTGGGTTTCTCCATCACTCCTCCGATGCGGGCTTACCTCAGACTGGCCCTTGACTCAGGAGGAGTACTAGGATTATCAAGAGATAACTACCTCCTCAGGGATTCGTGCCACTAGATGATGTGATTTCTTTTCACACACATGGGTTCTGCCAATACGAGACCAACAGGACCCAGGAGATGGGTAGGCTTATATGGGAGTTCTCAAGAAGCCCACGTGCTCTCCACACTTTATATGCCTTTTATACGCGTATTATACTTGTCTTTTATAAATACTGATATTCACGGTTTCCTTTTGGAAATCTAATGGGGCTAGTAAATGCCATTTGCGCCAATAAGAAGTTGTTGGAGGGTCCAACCCAGATCGATGCTCCTGCAACACCAGCAGTTGTGCCCGCGGCCCCTATGGAGGTTCCCGTTGCTTAAGCTTCAAGGCCCACGATCCATGAAGAGGTTCCTATGGTGGTGGATCCACTCATGATCAGCCTCATGGGTGGGTCTCCAGCCCCTGGAGCCGAAGTAGTGATAACTCTTGAATAAAGAGTTATTTCTTATGCCTTTGAACTTATAAATGTGGAAAAATTGAGGGTGATGTTAGTTTATTATTAGCTATTGTAACTAACTTTTGTGTTTTTATGATCTTAGTTAGTTTAGTGGTTATTTGTAGTTTTTAAGAGCTAATGGGTTGAAAACAATAATTTCAGGGATAGATATTTATACAAAGAATAAAACTAGAATTGTGAAACTATCTAAGCTAAATTTTGATGCTAAAATAACAAGTTTGCGGTAGCAAAGCAGATTTTGCTGAAGCATTTTGATCAGGTTGCATTTTGAAATTTATATGTGCTTGGAAATTCAAAAGGTGAGCTGGATTAGTGACTGGGGTGGAAAGTACATAAGGCATGAGTCAATTTGGAAGAAAATGTCAGAGAAAGGAAGGAAAGAAACCCACGTGTGAATCAAAGGAAGGACAATTTTGTACTTAGATGACTAAATTGGGAAACCTAGTGGTACAAAGAGAGAGCCAGCCACGCAAAGAAAAGAATTCTACTGTTTTTTGAGAAAAGAAGAGAAGAAAAAGACAGGAAAAGAAAAACCAGAGAAACAAGAAGGAAAATGAAGGAAGAAGTGGAGAACGAAGAAAGAAGATTCATCATCAACTGGATTTGTTCTTTCTATTGTTCTAAGTTTCATCTTGTATTTTCTATTTTAATTTATACTTTGATACTTATGGGAAGAATTTAAAGTGGATTAATGCTTTTTTAAATTATCCATGAACTAATATTTTGTGGCTTGAATTGTTGATGAACCCTATGTCATAGTGTAGAAATTTCTTGTGCTTTATTTTAGTGAAATCTCTCTTGTTCATTCAAGTGTGCTTGATGTTAATTTCTTGTTTTTGTTTGGCTAGCAATGGCAAGATGTTTAGTTATGTTTGATGTTTAGTTATGACACATGTTCATATTATGTGTTAGGTTATGTTAGTAAATAACATAGGTATGTGTTATTTGCCTTGTATAACTTTTGAGAATTGAACCTTGACTTTGTATTCTTCTTTCTCATTTGGCATAGGAATATGTTTAATTAAGTAAAAGAATTAATATCATAGAATTTGGGAAAGTTTTATGAGCTTTTATTGAATTCTTGTTAACCTGGGAGTTTTGCTAAAATATTGATGCCACAATCTGTTCAGTATAATTGACACAGGGGGATTTAATAATTCAAATCCATTCTACAATCCACGTATTTCATTCTAATTACTTTGTCTAGTTTAATTTTATTTTCAATATTTTCATCTTCTTAATACTTTATTTAGCTTACAAACAAACCATTTAATTGTTAATACCTTTAAGTTTCTTAGTAATTGTTTTGCCTATTTTTCTATTTTTCAATCCCTATGGAGACAATTACTTATCGTTGTATTACTTGTGTGATTATGCGCACTTGCGTATTTAATTCAATTAAATTTTCACAACAACTTTTTGGCATTGTTGCCGGGGATTGAAATTAGAAATTTGTGTAATATGAATTACTTGCAATTTATTTTTCTTTATTGTTCTCACCTTGTCTGCTTTTTCCTATGTTTTCTCAGATTATATATTGTATGAAGAGCAAGAAGACCATGAACTAGCTCCTATTAACCCTGAGATTGAACGTACATTTAGTAGAAGAATAAGGGAGCAACATGCTCAAAATTGCCTTAATATGACTGAAGAGGTTGAAGGAGGTGAGGGTGCTAATAATATCGATAAGGCGATTGTTAGGGTTGATGATAGAGAAAGAGACATAAGGGAGTATGCTGCCCCCATGTTCAACAAGCTCAATCAGGGAATTGTTAGGCATGAAATTCAAGCACCCCAATTCGAGTTGAAGCTCGTGATGTTCCAAATGTTGCAGACAGTGGGTCAATTTAGTGTGCTGCCTATTGAGGATCGTCATCTTCATCTTTGTTCATTTTTGGAGGTGAGCGATTCATTCAAGTTGAAAGGCGTTACTGAAGAGGCACTGAGGTTTAAATTGTTCCCTTTTTCTCTAAGGGACAGAGCTAGATCTTGGCTCAAGACACTTCCTTCTGAGTCAGTGACTACGTGGAATGATCTAGCTGAGAAATTTTTGATGAAGTACTTTCCTCCAAGAAAAAATGCTACGTTTCGAAATGAGATTATTTCTTTTCAACAGTTGTAGGATGAGTTGGTATGTGATGTGTGGGAGAGGTTCAAGGAGTTATTGTGAAATTAGCCACATCATGGCATCCTACCTTGCATTCAAATGGAGACTTTTTATATTGGTCTCAACACATCCACAAGCATGGTTTTGGATGTTTCGGCTAATGGGGCTATTCTTTCTAAGTCCTACAATGAAGCATATGAGATTTTGGAGCGGATAGCCAATAATAATTGCCAATGTTCTAATGCTAGAGCTTTGACAGGAAGGAAAGTAGCGGGCATTTATGAAGTAGATGCTTTAACAACTTTGACCGCTCAAGTTTCATCTATGACCAACCTTTTGAAGACCATGAGTATGGGGGTAACTTAGAATCAGCTCCTATGGTTTAAGTAGTGGAAGTCTCTTATGTTTATTGTGGATATGGGCATAAATTTTATAGTTGACCATCTAATTCCACTTCCGTTTGTTTTGTGGGGAATCAAAATATCAACTGCAACAATTCTTATTCTAACTCTTATAATCGGGGTTGGAGGAATCATCCAAATTTTTTTTGGGGAGGTCAAGGATCTAGTTCAAGTGGTGCAGCCATTCCAAAGAAGCATACTTATCCACCAGGTTTTTCCCAACAACAACAACCAAGGGATCAACCTCCTCCTCCACAAGTATCTTAAATGAGCTCTTTGGAGAATTTGATGAAAGAGTATATGACCAAGAATGATGCAGTGATTCAAAGTCAAGCAGCATATTTGAGGAACCTAGAGATTTAAATGGGACAGTTAGCTAGTGAGTTAAGGAATAGACCACAAGGCACCTTGCCTAGTGATACCAAAAATCCAAGGAGAGATGGTAAGGAGCATTGCAAGGCAGTTACCTTGAGGAGTGGTAAAAATCTAGAGTTGAATGAGAATAATCCTAAGAGCAAAAACGAGCCCACTTCAATCCAAAGTAGTGTGGAGAAGGAAGAAAGAGTTGGGAGTTCGAATATGTCAAATGTTGATCCTGAAGAAAATGTTACAGAAATTCCTCTGAAAAATGCATCAGATAAGCCAATGAGCAAGCCACCTCCACCATTTCTTCATAGATTTCAAAAACAACAACAAGATGGTCAATTCTGAAGATTTTTAGATATTTTGAAACAACTTCACATCAATATACTTTTGGTGGAAGCTTTGGAACAACTGCCTAACTGTGTGAAGTTTTTTAATGATCTTTTAACCAAGAATAACAAACTTGGAGAATTTGAAATAGTGGCTTTGATTGAAGGTTGTAGTGCTATATTGTAGAATAAAATTCCTCTTTAATTGAATGATCAAGGCAGCTTTATAATTCCTTGTTCTATTGGTGGTAAAGATGTTGGTAGAGCACTTTGTGACCTGGGGGCTAGTATTAATTTGATGCCCATCTCGATTTTCAAGAAGTTGGGAATTGGAAAAGTAAGGCCAACCACTGTCACTTTGCAATTAGCGGATCGATCTATGGCACACCCAGAAGGAAAGATTGAAGATGTACTTGTTCAAGTTGATAAATTCATTTTTCTGGAGGATTTCATTATTCTTGATTATGAAGCAAATGGAGATGTTCCAATAATTTTGGGAAGACCATTTCTTGCCACCGGAAGGACTTGATTGATGTTCAAAAAGGAGAACTTACTATGAGAGTGAATGAACAACAAGTGGCCTTTAATGTGTTCAATTCTATGAAGTTTCCAGATGAGATTGTGGAATGCTCTTCTTTGAGTGTGATTGATACTATTGTGGATGAAAGTTACTAAAAGAATCTTCTAAAGATGGATTCAGAGTGATTTCACTTGCAGAGCTTGAAGAAATGAGTGAAGAGGAAGAAACCCAAGTTACATGGATAGAATCCAAGCAGCCTTTTACTAAATTTGGAAGGAATTTTGAGTCCTTAGAGTTATGAGAAAGAAATTTCAAACCTTCCAAGCCATCTATTCAAGAACCACCAAAGTTGGAATTGAAGCCTTTGCCTACTCATTTGAAGTATGCTTATTTGGGTTGTGAAGAGACTTTACCGATGATTATTTCTGCGTTGTTGGGGGTTGATAAAGAGAATATATTGCTTGATGTGTTGAAGAAATACAAGAAGGTTATTGGTTGGACTATGGCGGATATAAAGGGTATATGTCCCTCACTTTTTATGCATACGATTTTGCTGGAGGATTCCTATAGCAATTTTGTTGAACAACAACGAAGGGTTAATCCCATTATGAAGGAAGTGATAAAAAATGAGGTGATTAGGTGGCTTGATGCTTGTATTATTTACCCAATCTCAGATTGTTCGTGGGTCAACCAGGTTCAATGTGTTCCCAAGAAAGGGGGAGTCACTGTGGTAGCTAATGATAACAATGAGTTGATTCCCACAAGGACGGTGATGGGTTAGCATGTTTAAATGGATTATAATAAGCTAAATAAAGCAACAAGAAAATATCATTTCTCGCTCCCTTTTATTAATCAAATGCTTGATAGCCTAGCGAGGAAGGAGTATTATTACATTTTGGATGGGTATTCAGGCTACAATCAAATTTATTTTGCTCCTGAATATCAAGGAAAGACTACATCTACTTGCCCATATGGGACATTTACTTTCAGGAGGATGTCCTTTGGGTTATGTAATGCACCCGCCACATTTCAACGTTGCATGACAGCTATTTTTTCAGAAATGGTGGAGAAAACTCTCGAAGTGTTTATGGATGATTTTTTGATAGTTAGTGAATCTTATGATGCTTGTTTGTCTAATCTTGAGAAAGTGTTAGAGAGATGTGAAGAAACAAACTTGGTGCTTAATTGGGAAAAGTGTCATTTTATGGTGCAAGAAGGCATCGTATTGGGTCATCGGATTTCTAACAAATGCATTGATGTAAATAGAGCCAAGATTGAAGTCATTGAGAAGTTTCCACCACCTACTTCAGTCAAGGGAATTCGAAGTTTCTTTGGGCATGTAGGATTCTATAGGAGGTTTATCAAAGATTTCTCAAAAATATCTGAGCCTCTTTGTTCTTTACTTGAGCAAAATCGAGCTTTTGAGTTTACTAATGAGTGCCAAGAGGCCTTTATAACTTTGAAGAAAGCTCTTGTATCTGCCCCTATTATTGTGGCGCCTAATTGGTCCTTTCCTTTTGAGCTTATGTGTGATGCTAGTGATTTTGCGGTAGGAGATGTACTTGGCCAAAGAAAAGAGAAGGTGTTTCATTCTATCTATTATGCAACCAAGACACTAGTCGATGCTCAATTGAACTACACTACAACTGAGAAAGAACTTTTTGCTGTGGTATTTGTTTTTGATAAGTTTAGAGCATACCTTGTTGGGACTAAGGTTGTGGTCGATGCTCAAAGAAGGATGCTAAGCCAAGACTCTTTCGTTGAGTGTTACTTCTTCAAGAATTTTATTTGGAAATTCATGATAGTAAAGGAACGGAGAATCAAGTAGCTAACCATCTTTCTAGACTTGAAGATGATAAGATGGATGATTTTGAGCAGCCAATTAAAGAGACATTTCTAGATGAGCAACTCTTGGTGGTGAGGCATGATTCAATTACATGGTATGCTGATTATGTGAATGTAATGACCCAACTATTTCTAAGACCTTGGACCATTAAAACTACTAGACATAGCTAATAATTTGGGAAACATCATTAGGAATAACATAACTTTATTTAAAACCCAAACTATTGTACCAATACAAAATAATATAAAATAACAAGTGATATGGTATGGGATCCTATTGACGTGGTTTTTCGCCAACAGTGAATCAAGAAAATAACAAGGATGAATTAGTGCTTAATGGTAAACCGAAATAAGAAAATTACTCTAAAAAACACTGGCCTTTTTACGTGGTTCAGTGGTTAAAATCCACCTAGTCCACGAGTCTATATTATTGCTGTTTTTCTCTCTCTATTTTGACAGAGTCTTGGCATTACAGAATAACCGTACCTTTTCCTGTCCAATATCTCAACATTTATAGAGAAACTCCTTGGACAGGTTTGGGTAACCGCATGAGTTAATCACATATTTGCATATATATTACATTTATTATAAGATATTCCCATTTATATTAGGATACGATTTGATCATGAAATAAATAGATTACTAATATCTGGGACATTAAATATCACAGGCTGGCCATAGACGATCGTATAAATCATCGGAGTCTTCGGGGATCCGCGGACACACCATATCCTCCATCTACCACGAGCTGAATACACCATCGAGCTCGTATCATGGAGGTAATGTCTGATAAATATTACAAGCTCACACTTTTCAACTTATGTATCCCTAGCTCGAACAATCAGCACGAGAACCGTGCCATTAACATAAAGAATACTTGGATTTATAAGTTATTCCTTCCCTGCAGTCGTCTGCCAGCTATACAAGATTTGAGTGAAAGACTCGTGCTAAAATTAGGATACAAATTTGACCCCCAAGTCCCTGCTCGTGGATTATGACGTCATCTTTTGACCAACACAGTAGGGACTTTCAGACTTCCATTACAATTTCCCATACTTGTCCACTACTTGAGTACTGGACACGTGGAACATTATCATTGGCATTTGTTCGGGTTTTGAGGACTGTGATAATTTTCTTGTAAAATTTTTGCCGCCGTTTTGTCCTTTGAAACACAGCCCTCGGATCTTGTACCAACCCAATCGGACGGCTCATATGATTTATGCCGTTTACGTATAAATAAGACAGATAATTATCAAAGTTCATCACCTTTTGTTTGAAAACTTTCTCTATCTTCTCTCTTCTTTGTCTTTCAAATCTTCTTCCTTCTCCGAGAAAAGAGAACACAAAAAATCCTTGTTGCAAGAACTCTCCATCATTCGGCTGCTCAATTACTCAAGAGTGAGTCTCCCAAGCCTTGCGAAACATACTTCTTCATCCGACGAACACATTGTAAGTATTATCTTTTTAAATAAACTCTTTCTTTATTGATTTCTTCCTTTTATTTACCATGTTCATCCATCCTTTGCCGTAGTATATATTAGGGTGTTTTCTCGATGTTTTTGGCTCATAGGTTTTAATTTTTAGGCTTATTGAGAAGGTTTAGAATAACCTTTACAACTGTGACATTCACGAAACTGGGTATTTTCTGGGTGAATCTTTGGAAATACCCATTAAAGGTATAGAAGATGAAAGGTTAGAGTTCAAAAGCTAGAGTGCTTAGGGAGCACACTTCTTAGGTGGTTTTTCTCTAAACCGCCTCCCAAGGATAGTAGTAGCCAGATTTTCTGACACACAGATCCCTAAACACTAGGGGTCTTTTGGGAAAACCGAGGCGCATAGCCGAGGGTAGTGCGTGGCATCACGCAACGGGTTGAGACTAACTCAGCTCGTATATCAAAAGACCATTTTCCTTTGTGCTTCCGTGCCTTTACCTTTACAAAATCTTAGGTCGCCTATTAAGTGACTCGTCATTCTTGTTCATTAGGCGATCTTATGGCACCCAAGAAGAGCGTATCCCAGAAGAACGTACCCAAGAAAAATGCAGCTGGCTCCTCGTCTTAACAAACCAACAAGGGAAAAGAGATTTCCCCTGACACTCCTCTTCCTCATTTTGGCCCTGTGGTGGAGAAGGAGATCGTGATTGACCCTAGCGCATTCTTCGAGGCAGAGACAATCGTCTCCAAGATCACGACCTAAGGGAGGGTCAATAAAATAATGCTGAGCCAAAACATAGAGGTTGGGTCTAGCGTTCTCATTGCCCGTCCTCCGTTCGAAGGGGAACAAAGTTGTGTGCCCCTTCAGGATGACTTTGCGGCCTGGAGTGACGAGCACCTAAAGGTAGGAGCCTTCCTTCCCTTGACTAATATTTTGCCGACTTCCTCAACTACGTGAAGTTGGCACCGTTTCAGCTCCCCCCCAACTCATATCGACTTCTGGCAGGGTTGAAATACCTCATTTTAAAACACCAGTGGGAGGTCCCCAGTCCGGCAAACATCCTCTCCTTCTTCTGTCTTAAGGCCACCCCGGAGCAAAGAGGGAGAGGTGATGGGTTCTACTACCTCACCAGATTCCCAAACTCAGCTTCGGTTATTGAGCTCCCCAGCCACCCAAACAACTATAAGGATCAATTCTTTATGTCGAATGGGTTCCGCAACTGTGAGCATCGATACTTCAACCGTCCTTGTAAGTCTCCTTTCTTTTCTCAACTCGTAAAATCATTCTCTTTTTTTAATAGACATACTCCTTGTATTTATACTAATTGAGTTTACCATTTTTTGTGCAGCCATATTCACGAGGACGGAAAAGTCTGCGACCCTTGGGGGTCAATATGACTCCTTATTTGGGCTTGCAGCCTGCGAGAAGGATTACCGCTAGCTCGTGTTTGACGTAACGATGCTAGCATGCAACTTGATCGATGAAGGCTAGACTTTCGCCTTAAAAAGGACACGGGCTACCCTTCTCCCCAAGAAGGAAACCCTGAGGCCACTGAGTGGGAGGAATAAGAAGAAGATGAGGTCCCTCTCGTGAGGAAGAGGCGGGCTCTCGAGGCTTCTCGGGGCCCTGACCTAGGAAGAGCTGCATCAGGGGCAGCAGCGGGCCCCTCCGACCAAGGTAACTTGTATCCTTATAGGGAATTTGATAGGGTTGTCGTCGATTTTAGGCTAGTTAGATTTAACCCAAACAAGCTTGTCCACCACCATCCTAGCAATCCAGACCATAACATAACCTTGCTCCAGTGCGTGGACCATCTAGTGTTGCGTTATGATATGGGTTATCCTAAGGGTACCGTTGTTGTAGACAACACCTCAAACTTTCGGTTAGCTATTTTTTAGGAATATGGGACCAATCGTAGGTCGTGGCCTTCTTTCCTCCATGGCGCTTTTGCCCCTGGATTTAGGAAATATGTAGATGAGTCTAGCCCCGATGTAGAACTTGAGCCTGAACCTCCCGTAATCTGAGAAATTGTAGACATAGACTCCCCTTCTCCTCCAGTAGTCCCAAGGCCGGAGGTCGTGATAAGAGACTCCTCCCCCAACCCGGAGGGTAGGATTTTCATTTTTTTCTTTTAGGTAAATTTAAGACTTTACTTGTGTATTAACTCCCTTCTTATTCTTTTCAAGCGAAGAGATGGAACGACCAGGAGCACCCGACCTCCACACAGTTTTCCAGGCAGGAAAAACCAGCTCGGGTCCTGTCATAAAGAAGCCTCGGTACACAACAAAGAAAATGCCTCCTGCGACAGGAAGTACCTCTAAATCCCCGGCTAAGGGGAAAGGCACGAGCTCAGCAGCTTCGACTTCCACCGTAATGGAGAAAAGGGCTCCTCCTCAATTTCCACTTGCTCCTATTGTCCCCACCGCTACCGTTCGCATCCCAGTCAAGTCCTAGGATCTGGAGAAGATCCCCGATACTTTTCGAGGGACCCTCTACGAGACGGCGGACCACGTGGTGGAGCACATATATAAAGCCAATCCAAGGGATCTAAGGACGATAGAAGAGAGGAGCCTGGAGAATGTCCTGGAATCTGCCTTGGGATTGACCCTCACAGTAAGATATTTTTCCTTATTGAACATTTTCTTTTAGCCCTAGTATGCATCTAACTTATCTCTTTATTTTTGTAGTCGGTCCTGGCTCAGCACTGCAGTATAGCCTGGGCCAGGGCTAGGAATGATGAGCTCCAAGCTGAGCTCCAGGCTGCCAAGATCGCCCTGGCCGCTGCCCAAGAAAGTGAGCGAACTGCAAAAGCTGCCCTTGCAGCTGCTCAAAAAGGTGAGAAAGATGCCAAGGCTGCTCTGGGATCGTCTCAAGAAAGCGAGCAGGCCACAAAGGTTGCCTCAGCTGCACTTCAAGTTAAGGTTACTGAGGCCAAAGCCAAGGAGCTAGAGGCCGAGGTTCCTGTTAAAGAGGAGAAAGCGGCCTCACTGTCCTCCATGGAAGGCATGTTGTACCGTTGCTTGGCCTTTAACCAGGATGGTAACTTCTCTTTCCTAGCTCCTGAACTGTGGGATCCATACCTCGAGAAATTCAAAGCCCTGATCCTGCAAGAGCAGTCTAAGACAGGGGATGCTTCAACTATGGGCGAGCAGGAGACTGAAGAGGTTACGTCCTCAGAACGCCGTGGAGGGGCTTGATGAAGCTTTCTATATTTATTTTTATTTTTTTGTAAACATTCGCCTCTTGGCCAGTTTGAGGTTTCTCTCCTCGGGACAATTTGAATTTTAATTCATATATCTAACTTATAATCTATTTGTCTTTTCCTTGATTGTCTCTCATGTTTATGCTTTCTTAGACTTTCACATTCGAGATTTTAGGTATCAATTTTTAGACCGGGATAGATATTTTGAGTTTGGTTATATCCAAAATTAATGTGTTGATTTATATCATACCTACTAAGTATCAGGTCTTGGACCCGGTTATATCCAGGATTTGAAATATTTTAAACTTAGTTCGTGTTAGGTTTGTTGTCATCTCGAGCTTCTATAAAATCCATTGAATATTCAATTCTGCTAACTTCTAAGTTTTGGACCTGGTTATATCCAGGGTTTTACGTGTTTGAACTTAGTACGTACTAGGTTTATTGCACCTCGAGCTCTTAAAAAGCCATCGGATAATCAATTTTCCAAGCGTCTAAGTTTCTAATCTAGTTGTATCCAGGATAGTTTTATGCCTGGTTGTATCCATGATTATAAGTAGTTTAAAAATTTAAACTCAATCAGCAACCTTGTCCTAATACACCTCGGGTAATATGCCCCTAAGTAACCAGAATGTAAGGAATTTCTTGGTTGCTTTTACAAAAATCAATACACTAGCTAATTTATAAATAACCTTATAAAGGAAAATTATTTAAAATCATGCTTCAGAGAAAAATTACATACTAATCCCCTGTTATTTAATTAAACGACTTTTATAACTAAGTCTTACATAGATGGTTGGTAATACTACTGGTAATACTTCATTAAGTGAATGGAATTTCAAGTCCATGGGACTATCTCTCCATTAAGCTGAGCTAACTTGAAAGTTCCCTCATGCAAAACTTCCACAATCTGGTAAGGTCCTTCCAAGTTCGGGTCTAAAGCGTCGTCCTTAGGATCCTTGTTTTCCAAAAAGACCCTTCGGAGAACTAGGTCGCCCAATCCAAAACTCGTATTTTGACCTTAGAATTAAAATAACGAGTGATTTTATGTTGGTAATGCACAAGCTGTAACTGTGAATCCTCTCATTTTTCATCAATCAGGTCGAGAGACGCATTGGGTAATTCATCATTCTGTTCCTGGCTGAATGTCCTTAGTCTGTGTGTGGCTACCTTTGCTTCAACAGGAAGGACGACCTCACTTCTAAAAGTCAAGGAGAAAGGAGTGCGTCCTGTGGAGGTCCTGTGGGAGGTCTGTATGCCTAGAGTACTTGTGGGAGCTTCTCGAGCCATACCCCTTTGGCCTCATCTAACCTTTTCTTAAGGCTCGCTTTTAGGGTCTTATTCACAGCCTCGACCTATCCATTGCCCTCTGGATATGCAACCAAAGAAAAACTTTTAATAACTTCGTGCTTTTCCCAGAAATCGGTGAAACGATCATTGTCAAACTAGGTTCCATTATCTAACACGATATTTTTAGGAAGCCCAAATCGGTACACAATGTTTTTGACCACAAAGTCGAGGACTCTCTTTGAAGTGATGGTTGCTAAAGGCTCAGCCTCTACCCATTTCGTAAAATAATCGATGGAAACAACCTCATAATGAACTCCTCCTTTTCCCATAGGTAAAGATCCTATTAAATAAATTCCCCCTACTGCAAATGGCCATGGGATGAGATCATCGTCAACTCGACTGGAGCAGCTCGTGCAACTATGGCAAAACGCTTGCATTTGTCGCATTTCTGAACATGGGAGATGGAATCCTCTATTAAAGTGGGCCAAAAATACCCTTGCCTTAAAATTTTCAATGCTAGGTTTTGCCCCCCACCATGATCTCCAAAAAAGCCTTCATGCACCTCTTGCAGAATGGTTTTAGCCTCCTTAGGTAGAACACATCATAGAAGCGGCAGTGAATGACCACGCCGATATAACGTTCCATCTACTATCACATACCTCGGAGCTTGATAGAGTATCTTTCTCATGTCCTTTCTTTCCTCAGGTAGCCTTCCTGTTATAAGATACTCCATAATGGGAGTCATCCAGGTCGGCCTTGTGTCAATCATCTCGATCTCTTTCATTTTTTCTACCACGCTTGGACTTTACAGGAATTCCACTGGTACTACGTTCAAAGTCTCAACTTCCTTGGTGGTGGCAAGTCTTGTCAAAGCATCAGCATTAGTGTTCTGCTCGCGGGGGATCTGTTCGACAGTACCATACTCAAATTTTGACAACACTTTCTTTACCTTAGCTAGGTAAGCTGCCATCTTTGCACCACGCGCTTGATATTCCCCCATCACTTGATTAACCATGAGCTGGGAATCACTATAACACTGGACGACCCTTGCTTTAATTTCTCTTGCCACTCCGAGCCCAACTAACAAAGCCCCATACTCGGCTTCATTGTTTGAGGCTTTGAATCAGAACCTCAACGTTATATGAAATCGATGCCCCTCTGGAGAAATCAATATGATTCCAGCTCCGGATCCATTTTCATTAGATGAGCCATCCATGAATATTCTCCATAACTCCTGTGTCGGCTCCTTCAACAACTCTTCCTGAAATCTGCTACATTCAGTCACAAAGTTAGCAAGGTCCTGGCTCTTGATTGAGGTCCTTGGTATGTACAGTATCTAGAACTGGCTGAGCTCTACTGCCCATTTTGAAAGATGTCCCAACGCTTCAGATTTTTGTAATACCTACCTTATAGGCTGGTCGTTCATGACGTGGATAGAATGGGACTGGAAGTATGGTCTAAGCTTCCTAGAAGCCAATATCAGGCAGAATGCTATCTTCTCGATTAGTGGGTACCGCGATTCAGCCTCAAGAACTCTTTTACTTATATAGAATACTAGTTTCTGAGCACGATCTTCTTCCTGAACTAACAAAACGCTGGCTGCATTTTATATTATAGGCTTAGACAATATTGGGGGTTCGGCCAAATGCATTTTTACGGTGAGGAATGCCAGCTCGCACTCTTCAATCCATTCAAATTTCTTATTTCCCTTTAGCAAGGTATAAAAGGGAAAACCCTTGTCAGTGGACTTTGAAATAAATCGATTTAGCGCCGCCACTTTTCCAGTCAAACTCTGAACTTCTTTGCACGAGCTGGGCGAAGGCATCTCCAACAATGACCTGATTTTCTCTGGGTTAGCCTCTATCCCCCTTGTATTGACTATGAACCCCAGAAACTTTCCCTACGCTACTCCAAAAGTACATTTCTGGGGATTTAGCCTCATATTTTATTTCCTCAGGATCTCAAAACATTCCTTCAGATCGAAAACATGGTTATCGACAGTTTTCGGCTTGACTAGCATATCGTCAACATACACTTCCATGTTTTTCCCGATCTGATCAACAAACATTTTCTTCACTAACCGTTGGTAGGTAATCGCAACATTTTTTAACCAGAAGGGCATAACTTTATAACAATTTACATTTGTCGGAGTCATAAAACTAGTATGCTCCTGGTCCGTAGGATTCATCGCGATCTGGTTATACCCGGAATACGCATCCATAAAGGACATGAGCTCGTGCCCTGCGGTGGCGTCTACCAACTGATCAATCCTCCACAATGGGAAGGAATCCTTAGGACAAGCTTTATTCAGATCGGAGAAATCGATGCAAGTCTGCCACTTTCCATTCGACTTCAGTACTAGAACAGGATTCGCTACCCAGATCGGCTATTTAGCTTCCCAAATGAATCCACACTTTAATAACTTACCTACTTCTTCTTCCAATGCCCCAGCTCGGACTGTTCCCAAACGTCTCTTATCCAAGCTCAGGGTGTGCATGATCACACTTGGGCTTATTCCCGCCATGTCCTCATGAGACCAGGCAAAGACATCTAGACTCCCTTGCAAAAAATTAATCAACTCCTCCTTCCTATCATCGTTAAGATTTGTTCCAATCTTAACGACTCTTGAAGTGTCTATGGGATCTGTATTTACTTCCTCGAGCTCCTCAATAGCTTGGAGCTCTGACCTGTCCTTGCCCATTCATGGATCGATGTCATCATTTGGGATGATCCTTGTATCTGTTGTTTCTCGAGGTTCTTCTGTCCTAGAGGCGACTTCCACCTCATGGGAATCCTCACCTCCGTCACTTATGGCCATCGCGTGCTGCCCAGGTTGTGACTTTCCCTTCATGGAAATGCTATAGCATTTCCTAGCAGCGAGCTAATCACCTCTAACAGTGCATATTCCTGCAGACGAGGGGAATTTGATTACTAGGTGACTGATAAAGGTTATGGCTTCGAAGGCCGTTAACCCAGGTCGGCCCAAAATCGCATTGTATGCGGCTGGAAAATCAATGACCAGAAACTCAAGAAGCTTGGAGACAGTTCTTGGACCTTCACCCAATGTCACCACTAACTTAATTATTCCGATAGCTACTGACCCTTCTCTAGAATACCCATATAGAATCATGGAAGTTGCCTTCAGGTCGGTAACTGATAATCCCATTTTTTCTAAAGTGGAACTAAATAGCAGATTCACAAAACTTTCATTATCTAATAATGTCCTCCTAACTCTCCGGTTGGCGAGCTGAACGGTTATCACCAGAGTATCGTTATGTGGGAATTGAACATGGCTGGAATCTACCTCTGTGAAACTGATTGGTTGTTTTTCCAATAGTTGCTACTTTGATAATCGTTGCTCCGGAACAAACTTGACTCCCTTATGGGATTTCATCTCGTTGATATACCTCTTCTAGGAACCTTTGCTCGTGCCTGCCAAATGAAGTCCTCCCAAAATGGTGGATATATCTCCTCCTATTATTGGAGGAGAATTGTCCTGATTCACCTGAGATCCAGTTTGATTCATTGGAGCTTTCGGAGCTGACAAAGTGTTTTGTCTAGCGGGCTGACTGGGAGTTGTTCGATTCTGGGCGTACTGAGCCAAAGGTACTGCCCTGATGAGAGTCTCAATCTCATCCTTTCGGTGTCTGCAGTCATCAGTATTATAACCGAGATCATTGTGGAATCAACATAATCTTGAAGGATCTTTCTTCGCCCTTTGATTCTTTAATGGTTCTGGCTTCTTCCACGGAAGGAGAGCATAATTTGCCAAGAAGATGCGTTCTCAATTAACCGTGAGATCAATATATGCTATGTAGACCGGTTTAAATTTCTCCACGAATTTTTTTTCTTTGTTCCATTTTGGTCGCCCTCACCATTTCCTTATCTCATGTTATTCCCCCCTTGGTTATTCTGAGAAACGGTTTGAGCGGTAGCCGCTACATCCGTTGCTGCTCCAACAGACTGAACAGGGACTTGGCTGGTTCCTGCAACGGAAGCCCGTGCCTCTTCTAGGTTAACCCATCTTTGAGCTCGGTTCAAGAACTCATCAACAGTACTAAATCCTTTCCTCTACAACTCTTGCCACAGATCGCCTCCAACAAGGATTCCCGTCCTCATTGCCATAAGCTTAGAACTCTCGCCAGCATCTCTAGATCGCGCAGCAACATTGGTGAACCTACTTAGGTATGCTTTCAGCGGTTCACAGGGTTGTTGCTTTACATTTTCCAGAGAGTCATCTTTACCTCTAGCTGCTTGAGAAGCCCTAAATACTCTTTTGAAATCAGCTAAAAAGCTTTTCCACGAGCTGATTGAATGCTTCTTCTACTGCTTGAACCCCTGTCTAGGTGGCCCAATTAAAGTCGAGGGGAAAATTAGGCATCTTAGCTCGGTCCCGATGTTGTGGGCCATCATCACGGTGTTGAACATCCCCAAGTGGTCAGACGGATCTCTGTCTCTGTCATACTTCGACAGATGGGGCATCCTGAAACTTGGTGGATATGCAGTCGCCGCAATATTCGGGGCGAAAAGATTGAGCTCATCCTTTGAATCACACTCATCTTTCTATTTTTCCATAGGAGCCTTTTCATCAGCTCCTCCATCTGGGCTAACCTTTCGAGGGTTTGGTCCCTGGTTCCTAGGTTATTCTGGGGCTGCTCAACAGCTTCCGTCCTGTCGTACGCGTTCGGCGGGTTGTTGTCCCTCCATGTTCGGGCTTGGTTTTGTGGGACATTCCCATTATCACGTACTTCGGAAGGACCTCCCCCTTGACGAGTGTAACTAACTCCTTCATTTCGAGTTGAATTTCTTCTCTGCGAGTTTAAATGATCTCGTAGGTCGGGTTGTGGGTCAAACCATTGACTTTGAGACGAAGTCAGGTGATTTCTCATATCGTCTTCGATTCTGGTACCTTGATGGCTCTCAGTCCAATAACTTCCATTAGCGAAGCTCACTCCTCGTGGTTGAGGCTTAGGATTCAAACTATTGACACGTGTCCGCAGGACATAAGTAGGGGCTCACGGAAGAAGATTTCTCCTATTGTCCCCATAAGCAGGAATGTCACATGCAGATGGAGGAGGATTTCTCCTGCTGTTCCCATGAACCGAAATATCTTCTACAGAATGAGGCGGTATCGGATGTCTTATGGGTGATGGGGGATGCCTGACTGGCGAGGCAATTCTTGTCCCATTAGGGCGAACTAAATTAGCTCACTGTAGCTCTGCCCCACCATTTCTAGATCTTTGTGCCTAGTGATTCGACCGTGGCACAGGAGGATTGGTCAGAACATTTTGTCTCTGTGAGCCTACTCCAGCTCCTCCTCGTGAGTTGCCATGGGTGTTCCCATGAGCGCGCGATGGTGGTATCGAATTTGGGGTCGCGGTTCTGACCGATCGACTAATTTGTTGATGACCCCTAGGAGGACCACTAGGCTGAGTGGTCCAGCAATCTTGTGCTGTGGGCACAGAACTTGGGGTGGCAGTTCTAACTGACCGACTTGCCTTGGATCGGTTATTCCTGTGGGACTTATGAGACCCACTTTTCCTCATTCTGACATCAACTTCGCTTGCAAGAGGGGCTAACCTAGCCAAAACCTCCTCAATCTGCCTGTTTGCCCTAGGAAGATGGCTTCTTAACTGCATATTTTCCATTTCTACCGCAGTTAAGTTGCCTGGGTTGGGGTTAGGTGGTAGTGACGCCAAACTCCCAGTATCGTCATGGCCCAGCAGTTGCTTTCTAGGTCGTTGCTGAACTTTAGGGCCATGCCAACTTGAAACAGCTGTATGATGGGCCCCCTGCCCATCAGGTTGTTCCATCTCATTGTTATGCATTGAGCGGGTGACCACCATGATGATATTTGATTTGGGTTTTTATGAAAGCACTAATCTCAGCTCTCAATGAAAGCACCAAACTATTGACGCGGTTTTTTCCCAACAGTGAATCAAGAAAATAACAAGGATGAATTAGTGCTTAATGGTAAACCGAAATAAGAAAATTACTCTCAAGAACACTGGCCTTTTTACGTGGTATAGTGGTTAAAATCCACCTAGTCCACGAGTCTATATTATTACTGTTTTTCTCTCTATTTTGATAGAGTCTCGCTATTACAGAATAACCGTCCCTCTTCCGGTCTAATATTCTCAACATTTATAGAGAAACTCCTTGGACAGGTTTGGGTAACCGCGTGCATTAATCACAGATTTGCATATATAATACATTTATTATAAGATATTCCCATTTATATTAGGATACGATTTGATCATGAAATAAATACATTCCTAATATCTCGGTCATTAAATATCACAGGCTGGCCATAGACGATCGTATAAATCATTCGAGTCATCGTGGATCCGCAGACACGCCATATCCTCAATCTACCACAAGCTGAATACACCATCAAGATCGTATCATGGAGGTTATGCCTGATAAATATTACAAGCTCACACTTTTCAACTTAGGTATCCCAAGCTCGGACAATCAGCACGAGAACCGTACCGTTAACATGAAGAATGCTTGGATTTATAAGCAATTCCTTCCCATTGGATTTAAGTGAAAGACTGTTGCTTAAATTAGGATACACAGATCCCATTGTTTACAAAACATAAAACATACCTTTAATTTGTTTAAATACTACATGCGGAAATACATAAAAACATAAATAAAAACACTTAAAAGCAACATCATCCTCGATCGTCACACAGTCCATTCAATCCATTCACCCTTAACACACAAGCCAAGCTACCATGAATATTTCCACCTTCCATAAATCATTTCCCTGCATCAAGCTAAAAATAATGGAATGAGCCTAATGCCCGGCAAGGAAAATCTACAAATATCATAAATCATAAACATAAGACTATATCTTATTCATATACTATAAAACATATGACTATAAAAACATATATCATATAGGACTACAATATTAATGGCCATTAACTCATTAACATGGCATGTGATAAACCATCTAGCTCCTCTGTCTACTAATCGAGGTAGGTTAGATCACATGGTAGTATATGATAACCCATCTAGCTCCTCTGTCTACTAATCAAGGTAGGGTAAATCATAATTCTAAACCAAGAAAATAATAAAAATTCTTGGGGCTTGCTGTCTAAGGAAGTCATATGCCCAAGCGACTATAAAACATATTCTTGGGGCTTGCTATCTAAGCAAGTCATATGCCCAATGACTACAAAACACAATTATACATATACATATCATAGCATAAAACATATCATAACATAAACATATAAACACATAAAATCTATCCTATTTTCCTTATTGAAAACCGGGATATTTGAGAACAAGAACGGGATTGGAACACTCCTAAAAAGCAATAGCAAACCCATGAGTATTTCTAAAGAATGAAGATGAAAAGAGAACTAAACAATCAAGAAGAAACTTACCGAAAAGAACTTTAAGTTTCAAGAAACTTAAACACCTAATCAAGAATCATAAACAAGAGTTAGGGTCTGAAATAAAATAAAAGAAAACTAAAGCACCACAAAGAACTGAACTTAAGGATATGAATACCTTGGTTGATCTTATGAATTGATCTAAACCTCGATACTAAAATCTCACTATATCTCACTTCCCAAGTGTTTAGAAAATCTTAGAATGATAAAGCTTTCAACCCAAAAACCCAAGTGTTTCTCTCTATCGTAACACTAACAACTTGGAGTCTCTGAAGATTGCTTGAAGAATGAAGAAAATGGCTGAGTACTAGGTCCTATTTATAAAGTTCAAGGAGTGAAACTAACCACTATTAATTTGAATAAATAAAATGAAAAAGATTTGAATTTTCGTTCAACGGACACCCAAAACTCGGTCAAAATCGTTCAAAGGCAGGTCTAAGTGGTTAAGCCTATTTTTAAAATTAAAATAAAAAATTTCAAAAATAAGAGTTGGAGGCGATATATCGCCCCCTATAGGCGATATATCGCCTCCCCCCATATTCTCGAGTCATGTTCGATCATTCGTGCAAAGTCGACGTGTTTTCTATATCTTCCATAGGCTATATATCGGTCCTTATAGCTGCGATATATCGACATACGTTGATATATCAAACACGTATTTGCACTTTTTCAGCATCTTTTGAATTGATAAAACAACTTTGACTGAGTCATAATAGGATCCTAGCAGCTTTTGGAAAGTTCTAGAGCTTCTAGATCTTTCTTTTATTTAAACTATTCATAAAAAATACTTAAATCCTTAATAAACATTATTATGACAAGTGTCACACTCTTATTAATTCTATCTAAACCTTAGGTTATAATAAATATATTTCTAGAACCAGCAATATTAATCAAACCTTATGTTATAATTAATATTCTTAAACTATAGGTTAAACTTGTAAAATCCCTAACTGTTGCTATGAGTGTCCAACTAAGTCCCGACTTGAATGAAAATCCACGAAATCCAACATACTACAAACTAATACTAACTACTACTACTATCTTGCTAGATAAGTAAATATTCTGGGACACTACAATTCTCCCCTTCTTAAAAGAATTTCGTCCCCAAAATTTACTTACCAAACAATTTCGGATACCGAGCTAACATTTCTTCCTCTAATTCCCATGTTGCCTCTCGTTCAGAACTATTACTCCATAGGACCTTGACTATCGAAATATTCTTAGACTGTAATTCCTTCACCCCTCTATCTAGGATGTTAACCGGTCGTTCCTCGTAACTCAAGTCTTTCTGGAGTGCTATCGTATCGTACTTGAGGACGTGAGAAGGGTCACACACATATCTATGCAACATCTAGATGTGGAGCACATTATAGCTATCTGCTAGAGCTGGCGGTAAGGCTAATCTATATGCAACAGTTCCCACTTTGTCCAATATCTCAAACGGACCTATAAACCGGAGACTAAGTTTGCCTTTCTTCCTAAACCGCTTCACACCTTTTATAGTAGATATCTTTAAGAAGACTTGATCTCCGACTTTGAATTCCACATCATGTCGCTTGGCATCCGCAAAACTTTTCTGTCAGCTTTGAGCAGTGAGCATACACTTTCTAATCAACGCCACTACATCCTGAGCTTCTCTAACAGCTTCGGGTCCAAGAAGTTTCCTTTCTCCTACCTCGTCCCAATGTAACGGCGATCAACACCTTCTTCCATAAAGTAACTCATAGGGTGCCATCCCGATCATTGACTAATAGCTATTGTTGTAGGAGAATTCTATTAGTGGCAAATACTTACACCATGATCCTCCGAAATTGAGTACACAAGCGCGCAACATATCCTCTAAAATATGTATGGTATGCTCGGACTGAGGATGAAATGTCATACTAAGACTTAACTTGGTACCCATAGCTTGCTGCAAGCTTCCCAAAATCTCGATGTAAACACCGATCCTCTATCAGATACTATGGTCTTAGGGATTCCAAGCAGTCGTACTATTTCTTGAACATAAATGTCTGCGTACTGATCCACTGTGTTCGTATTCTTGACGGGCAGGAAGTGGGCTGACTTGGTTAGTCTATCTTCTACTACCCAAGCCGAGTCGTGCTGCTAATTTGTTCGTGGTAGTGCTGTCACGAAGTCCATGGCTATGTTTTCCCACTTCCATTCTGGGATACTAAGCATTTAGACACATACTCCGCTACATCTTTCTTCAATCCTGGCCACCAATACAATGCCTTAAGGTCGTGAGTCATCTTGGTCGACCCTGGGTGACCTGAGTATGGGGTATTGTGCGCTTCTTCGAAAATCTTCATCTTAATTCCATGATCATTCGGCACGCATACCCAGTCCTTATATCTCAAGAACCCCTGCCCTGATATAGAGAAATTTTTGGCCTTGCCTTCTTTAACTGCAGCTATGTGAGATACTAATGTGTCATCATGCCCGTGTTTGATCCATATATCTTCTAAAAAATTTGACTAGATGGACAAGTTAGCCAGTTTACCAATGACTACTTCTATTTTGGCATTGATCAGTTATTGCTGAAGCGGCCTTTCTATTTCGAATATTGCTGTTAGATTCCCATAACTCTTTCTACTTAGCGCATCAACAACCATGTTTGCTTTTCCCGGGTGGTATAGGATTTCGCAGTCATAATCCTTTACTAGTTCCAACCACCTGCGCTGCCTCATGTTGAGCTCCTTCTGCGTGAAGAAATACTTTAAGCTCTTGCGGTCCTTATAAATCTCACACCGTTCTCCATAAAGATAGTGGCGCCAGATTTTCAATGCAAAGACCACCGCTGCCAACTCCATATCGTGTGTTGGATAGTGTTGCTCATATTCCTTCCGCTGCCTTGAGGCATAGGCAATTATTTTGTCATTCTGCATCAGCACACAACCCAAACCTTGCTTCGACACATCACAGTAGACTACAAACTTGTCGTTGGGTGTCGGTACACTAAGTAATGGTGCTGAGCATAACTTATCCATAAGCAACTGGAAGCTCTCTTCACATTTATCTGTCCAGTTGAACCTTTGCTATTTCTGGGTCAGGTTGGTAAGCGAAGTGGCTATCTTAGAAAAGCCTTCTACAAACCTCCGATAATAGCCTACTAGCCCAAGAAAACTTCTAACCACTGATGCATTCTTAGGTCTTGGCTAATCCTTCAAAGCCTCTAGTTTATCTAGATCTACAACAATTCCATCCTTGGATACTATGTGGCCAAGAAACGCTACTTGCGAAAGCCAAAATTCGCACTTCTTGAAATTTGCATAAAGTTGATGCTCTTTTAGTCGCAACATGGTCAATCTTAAATGTTCCTCGTGCTCGATTTCGTCCTTTGTGTATACCAAAATATCGTCGATGAACACTACGACGAATTTTTCCATGTATTCCTTGAAGACCCGATTCATTAAATCCATAAATTTGGCTGGAGCATTGGTAAGACCAAAAGACATAACTAAAAACTCGTAATGTCCATATCGAGTTCTAAAAGATGTCTTGGGAATATCCTCTTCCCGTACCTTGAGCTGGTGATAACCAGACCGTAAATCAATCTTAAAAACATGGTCGCTCCTCAGAGTTGATCAAACAAGTCGCCAATCTGGGGTAGCGAGTACTTATTCTTAATCATCACTTTATTAAACTCTCGATAATCTATACACACCCGCATACTTCCGTCCTTCTTCTTCCCAAATAGAACTAGGGCTCCCAATGGCGAATGGCTTGGTCTGATGAAACCCAAGTCTAAGAGTTCTTGTAGCTGCATCTTCAACTCCTTGTGTTTGGTTGGTGTCATCCGGTATGGTGCCTTTGAGATAGGCTCGGTGCCCTATACTAGTTCAATTATGAAGTCATTTTCCCAAGTAGGTGGCAACCCTGGTAAGTCGTCAGGAAATACTTCTGGGAATACTTTTATAATGCAGATGTCTCCAACCTTTAGTGGTGTTGCCTTTACCACATCCATCAAGCTTGCTAAGAATGCGTGACATCCTTTCTCTATAATCCTTTGAGCTTTGAGAGATGGAATAAGCGGCGTACGTAGTCATGAAATCTTTCCCATAAAACATAGTCTCTGATCTTCAGGAGTGTCAAATGTCACTTGCTTACGTCTGCAGTCGATGGTTGCACCATTCCTTGCTAGCCAATCCATGCCCAGTATCACGTCGAAGTCTTTGATCTCTAACTCTATCAGGTCTCCTTCTAGTTCTACATCCTCAATTTTGATCGGTACGCCTCGTACTATCCGTGATGATAGGACTACTTCACCCGAAGGAAATTCTGTTACAAACCTAGTTCTAAATATTTCACAAGGTTTGTCTAATTTCTCTATCATTCCTAACAAGATATACGAGTTTGTTGCTCCCAAATCAAATAATACTGAACATATATTATTAAGGATAGGAATCTAACTTGTGAGCACTTTGTTACTAGCTTCAGGTTCTCCCTTGGTCAAGGCAAAGACTCTGGCTGAAACCATCTTGTTGTTCCTTTTCTCTTCTTGCTTGAGCTGGGGACATTCCCTCTTCTGATGACCTTCTTGACCACAATTGTAACATCCCTTGGTGTTTGCATGACACTCCCCAGGATGTTTCTTTTGGCACTTAAAGCACTGCAGGTATTCTACATAGCCCGACCTATTGCCCCCATTATTTGCCCGTGCTCTTTTATCATTGTCGGACTGCTTATTGTCAGGATGCCTTCTCTTCTAGCCATTATTGTTGCTATGCTGATGGCTATTGTGGTTGTTCCGACCGTTCTGAGGTTGATTTTCCTGCTTAGGTTCAGGCTTGCTGGCCTCCTCCTTACTGACATTTTCCTGAAGCCTTTCTACTTCTATAGCCATTTCTAGAGCATCGACATAAGTAGTGGTTCCAAGAGTTGCTAGCTAGACTCCTAGCTCAATCTTTGGTTTGAGTCCTCTAACGAACTTTGTGACCCTCAAAAAGTCTGTTGGAACCAACCCTGTTGCAAACTTGGCTAGTCGATCGAACTGACGAGCATACTCTACTACCGTCTAGTTGCCCTGCTCCACACTTGTGAACTCTTCTACCCTTGTGTTGATGATTGTAGAATTATAATACTTCTTGTGAAAGAGCTCCACAAATATAGTCCATGTCATGGTGGTGACATTGTTAGTCTGCTGTACTAAGTCCCACCAAATTCTAGCATCCTTCTTTAGAAGAGAAGAAATGCAGGATATGCGGTCCGCGTTGCAGAGATTCATGTGTACTAGGATTGGCTCTACATTCCTGAGCCATTCTTTCACCTCGAAGTTGTCGGTTGTCCCTTCAAAGTTAGGAGCGTGCTGCTTACGAAACCGCTCGTAGATTGGCTCCATGTATTGAGCTTGGTAGGGCGCATAGTTCGCCATTTGCCAACCCCCATAAGGACCTACTTGTTGGGGTGCTTGAACCGTTGGTTGAGGTTGCGGTTGTGACTGAGTCTGAGGCTACGGCTGAGCTTGTCGGAATTGTTGCTGAAGCAGTTCTTCCACTTGTTGTCGTAGTCGGACAATTTCAACGGTGTTGTCAACCAGAGGCGGCGGTGCACTTCTATTAGCAGCAGTATTGGTAGCACGCGCTCCCCTTCTTCGGATTGGAGGGGCTTCATTAGTGTCATGAGCTGCGCTGGAGGCATTGTCGGGTGTGCGTGTAGACCTTCTAAGCGACATCTTCAGCGAAGTTCTAACAGTCGAGAAAAAGCGTGTTAGAATTTACCCTAATAGGCTCTAAGGCAAAACCTAGTCTAAGCAAACATAACTCAGACCTATTAGTTATGATTTCTTATGAAAAAAATTAGGTACGCCTTCTTTATAATTAGGGTGTGTTTTTATACTTAGAAAATCAGCCATCTTTATTATTTTCTAGGTTTGTTTCTATTCATGCTATATGACTTAATTCTCAGACTCGAAACTCATCGTTGTTCAAAAGTTAACCGTATTGAGGGAGGGCTGGGATCAATATAATCGTTCCCACTACTATGGCCCCCTAAAAACTCAATATAGAACTCGGTTAAGTGATTTGTATCCACCCTCACCGAACTTGGTCATTATTTATTAAATTTATTATTTTTTATGATTGTAAAAAAAATCAAATCATACATGTCATTCAAAAATAACAATAATATTCATTTGGAAAAAGGTTTTCACTAAGTACAATAATAATAATAAATAAATAAACTAAACTAACATAATTAAGGTGAATTTAAAAATCAGGATCTTCTACATCTGACCCTTCATCTAACATATCATCATATACCTCCTCATAATCATCATTATCTTAAGCCTCAAAATTTCCTCGGGGAAGATTCATAAAAATTCTATGTTTTTGCTCATTTGTGAATTGAAATTCCAACTTAGAGGTGAACTTAAGTATGAGAAAATAATATCTCATGGCTACTGGTAAATCTTCTTCATCATCTATAGTCTCCCATATTTCTTCTAATGCTGAAATTACAGAAGAATAATCTTTAAAAAGCCTAATTACTAAGACATATTGCTCAGTAGCTCTCATCATAATTTGCTTAGTAGTTTGGAGGTGAACTATCTCCTTTTGGAATAAAATCAATCTCTGAGTGATTCTTTCTGACACTCCTACAGTATTCCTTGGCTCTTTAATCCTTTTCAATGCCATAATGGCTCGAATATCCTCATAGGTCAAGGCTCCATCCATTCTTAACTAAAAACATAAGGGCTAAAACATCAGCTATAAACATAAACATAATCATAATAAACATAAACACTTACATTGGCGGTTAGATTCGGAGCTTGTGTGTGTGCATCAAGGAGAACTTCATGCATATGAATCGTTGCTCTCTGATACCAACTGTAATGACCCAACTATTTCTAAGAGCTTGGACCATTAAAACTACTAGACATAGCTACTAATTTGGGAAACATACATTAGGAATAACATAACTTTATTTAAAACCCAAAATTTTGTCCCAATACAAAAAAATATAAAATAACATGTGATATGGTATGGGATCCCATTGTTTACAAAACATAAAACCTAACTTTAATTTGTTTAAATACTAAATGAGGAAATACATAAAAACATAAATAAAAAGACTTAAAAACAACATCATCCTCGATCGTCACACAGTCCATTCAATCCATTCATCCTTAACACACAAGCCAAGATGCCATGAATCTTTCTGCCTTCCATAAATCATTTCCCTGCATCAAGCTAAAAACAAAGGAATGAGCCTAATGCCCGGCAAGGAAAATCTACAAATATCATAAATCATAAACATAAGACTATATCTTATTCATATACTATAAAACATATGACTATAAAAACATATATCATATAGGACTACAATATTAATGGTCATTAACTCATTAACATGGCATGTGATAAACCATCTAGCTCCTCTGTCTACTAATCGAGGTAGGTTAGATCACATGGTAGTATATGATAACCCATCTAGCTCCTCTGTCTACTAATCAAGGTAGGGTAAATCATAATTCTAAACCAAGAAAATAATAAAAATTCTTGGGGCTTGCTGTCTAAGGAAGTCATATGCCCAATGACTACAAAACACAATTATACATATACATATCATAGCATAAAACATATCATAACATAAACATATAAACACATAAAATCTATCCTATTTTCCTTATTGAAAACCGGGATATTTGAGACCAAGAACGGGATTGGAACACTCCTAAAAAGCAATAGCAAACCCATGAGTATTTCTAAAGAATGAAGATGAAAAGAGAACTAAACAATCAAGAAGAAACTTACCGAAAAGAACTTTAAGTTTCAAGAAACTTAAACACCTAATCAAGAATCATAAACAAGAGTTAGGGTCTGAAATAAAATAAAAGAAAACTAAAGCACAACAAAGAACTGAACTTAAGGATATGAATACCTTGGTTGATCTTATGAATTGATCTAAACCTCGATACTAAAATCTCACTATCTCAATTCCCAAGTGTTTAGAAAAGCTTAGAATGATAAAGCTTTTAACCCAAAAACCCAAGTGTTTCTCTCTATAGTAACACTAGCAACTTGGAGGCTCTGAAAACTGCTTCAAGAATGAAGAAATGGATGAGTACTAGGGCCTATTTATAGAGTTCAAGGAGTGAAACTAACCCCTTTTAATTTGAATAATGAAATGAATATAAAATGAAAAAGATTTGAATTTTCGTTCAACGGACACCCAAAACTCGGTCAAAATCGTTCAAAGGCAGGTCTAAGTGGTTAAGCCTATTTTTAAAATTAAAATAAAAAATTTCAAAAATAAGAGTTGGAGGCGATATATCGCCCCCTATAGGCGATATATCGCCTCCCCCCATATTCCCGAGCCCTGTTCGATAGTTCGTGCAAAGTCAACGTTTTTTTCGTATCTTATGTACGCGATATATCGGCCCCTATAGCTGCAATATATCGGCATACATTGATATATCAAACACGTGTTTGCACTTTTTCAACATATTTTGAATTGATAAATTAGCTTTGATTGAGTCATAATATGATCCTAACAGTTGCTGGAAGGTTCTAGAGCTTCTAGATCTTTATTTTATTTAAACTATTCATAAAAAATAATTAAATCCTTAATAAACATTATTATGACAAGTGTCATACTCTTATTAATTCTATCTATTCCTTAGGTTATAATAAATATATTTCTAGAACCAGCAATATTAATCAAACCTTATGTTATAATTAATATTCTTAAACTATAGGTTAAACTTATAAAATCCCTAACTGTTGCTATGAGTGTCCAACTACGTCCTGACTTGAACCAAAATCCACAGAATCTAACATACTACAAACTAATACCAGCTACTACTACTATCTAGCTAGCTATGTAAATATTATGGGACACTTCAGTGAATTATTTGGTGAGTGGGAGGAATCCACCAAATTTGAAGGGTCAACAACTTAAAAAATTCTTTCACGATGTCAAGTCTTATTGTTTTGATGAACCATTTCTTTATAAACAATGTTAAGATCAAAAGATGAGGCATTGTGTTCCGGAAGAGGAGGTTCACAACATTCTTGAACATTGTCATTTAGGTCCCTATGGAGGGCATTTTGGTGGGCAGAGGACTGTTGCAAAAGTTTTCCAATCGGGTTATTATTGGCCTTCTATTTTCAAGGATGCTCATGAATTTTCTAAAATATGTGATAGATGCTAGCGGGTTGGTAATATTTCATCATGAAATGAGATGCCATTGAATGTCATTCTTCAAGTGGAGTTGTTCGATGTTTGGGGCATTGACTTTATGAGACCTTTCCATCCTTCCTTTGGGAACTTGTACATTTTTTTGGCTGTAGATTATGTATCAAAATGGGCTGAAGCAATACCAAGTCCCACCAATGATGCTAAGGTGGCGATAAAATTCTTACATAAGCACGTGTTTATTCCCTTTGGTACACCAATAGATCTTATTAGTGATGAGGGTACCCACTTTGTTAACAAAATTTTGGTTGCCCTCTTAGCTAAATATAGTGTGTGACACAAGATTGCTACAGCCTACCACCCACAAACAAATGGTCAAGCGAAAATATCCAATAGAGAGATCAAGGGAATTCTAGAGAAAGTGTTGAATCCTAGCAGAAAAGATTGGTCTCAAAGATTGGAAGATGCTCTTTGGGCCTATAGAACGACTTTCAAAACCCCTTTGAGAATGTCACCTTATTGTTTGGTTTTTGGGAAAGCTTGCCATTTTCCCTTTGAGTTGGAGCATAAGGCATATTGGGCCACTAAGAAGTTGAATATGGATCTCCAAGCTGCTGGAGAAGCTCGTCAATATCAATTAAATGAGTTAGAAGAGATGAGGTTGTTCTCCTATGAAAATGCTAAGCTTTATAAGGAGAAAGCAAGAGATTGAATGACCAGAAAATTCAATCTTGAGTCTTGGAGAAGAGGCAGCTAGTGATGCTCTTTAACTCGTGTTTGAAGTTGTTTCCTGGCAAATTGAAGTCCCGTTGGTCAGACCCATTCACCATGATGAAAGTTTATCCCTTTGGACTAGTTGAAGGGTGAGAAAATCAATCCTGGATGGAGTTTAAAGTGAATGGGCAGCATTTGATACATTATTGGGGAAGTGAAGTCAACTGGGAGAAGACCTCTATCACTTTGGAGGATCCTTAAAGTAGTTGTTGTTTTTGGTTGTGAAGTGATTATGGCACTATCTTCAAGACAACCCAAAGACAGAAGTATATATATAAAAAATATAGATATTTGTTTTTCTAAGTTCTTTTAGTTCTTTATTTTGGTTAGTTTAATTTCATGTGATAGTGTTGTTTTTGGAAGTGGTGTTACGTTTGTTCTTGTATTTCAGGGGTTTAAAAGTGAGAAATTGGTGTTTTGGAAGTAATTTTTGGGTCCGATGGTTTTGCAAACTTTTTGCTTCAGCAAACACGGAGCAAAAATTGGTCTCATTTCTAAAAAATAGAGGGGTTTCGTCTAAAATTGTGTTGAAGCAAAATTTTTGCAATTTGGAGCATGCACAAGTCAGCGAGACTTGTAATACATCGCCACAGTGGGGCATGGTCTCGCTCGGAAAAGAAAAAAAATAATAACCCCAAACTACTCAAGACAATACCCTAACCGGAATGCCCTAATTCCTTCCGTTTGTGCCTCTGTCAGTTTCCCTAGCCAACATAAAAAAAAATCAAACCATCACCATCATCATCTTCATCACCTTTGCCCACCCTTGCCCCCTTACATCTTGCCTTCTCAACCCCCTCGACCCCTGTACTCCGAGAGCCCAGACGTTAAACTTTTTCAGACGCGACCTAGCACACCAGACCTAGCACCCAGGCGCAACTCCATTCGCGTGCCACTCCAAGGCGCGATTTTGCCTGTGCCACCCTTTCCGTCGCCCTACCTCGAGCCTAGCCCCGACGACCCGTACCTTTGCACAACCAAAACTGAGCCCAGGCACTTCTGAACAAGCTTTGAGGGTGCCTAATGGGCACCACCACCAGGCGCGTTTCACTCTCTGCCTACACCGTGAGTGCTCAGCTCCAACCAACACAGTCACGTGACCCCATCGTCTCTATTTTCTGGGATCGTCCTTGGGTAACTGCTTTCCTTTATTTTTCCTTGCTACTTTTCATTTGTGCATCTACAGTGGATATTGTTCGGTGGTGGGGCTTGTTTTTTCTGAACTGTTATCGTTTCTGTTGGGGTAACTATTGGATGTGTTGAACAGGTTGTAAATCCAGTTGTACTGTTTGATTATGTGTTTCTTTTGGTATACTTGTCCTTTGTAAGAGTCTTACCAATATTATCCCCAAATACTTCCATAACTCCACAAATCAATGGGCGCCAAAACAAGAGCTAAAAAGATAAAATCCAAACCGCCCTCTACCCCACAACTATCCAAAAAGATATCCACCATTGCACACTCTACCCCGCCACCATCACCCTCACTAGCCACTGCCAATGACCCCACCACCATGACCACCAAACCATCAACCAAGAAAACAATCATCCAAAAGTCCAAAAAGCCAGCCAAACCACAGAAGACCACCACTACCATGAAAATTTTGACCAATCTGAAACATGCTACTGTACTGACCCCTAAGACCAAGAAAAATCCAGTTCCTTCAGTAGCATTTAAGAAATTTTCTTCTAATCAACCCAAGGAGATATATGAATCCATTAATAAAAAGAAGTTGCTCCCTGATAAAGGATTTTTGTCTGCTTCTGTTGTGGTGCTAGCCTACCTCAGTGACATCATAGAGAAGCACAAATGGGAATCTTTTGGTCAAAAACCTGAGCCTTCTATCATTCCTTTAGTGCGTGAATTTTACGCCAATATTGCGTCCTATGAGAATTCTGAAGTGGTAGTGCGAGGCAAGACTGTTTCATTTTCTAGTGCTGCTATTAACTTTAATTTTAGGCTTAAAATTTTTGAGTATGCTCTTTATAATGATATGGTAGTGGCCCCCACACCAGAACATTTTAACAAGGCACTGCAACTTGTAGCATATACAGGCGCTCAATGGTGCATTTCTTCCAGTGGTGCTCACACATTATTGCACACCTCTGTGTTACCTGAAGCTGGTGTGCGCTTGCATTTCCTTAAATGTTGTTTGTTACCTACCACACATGACACTATGGTGTACAAAGAGCGGTGCTTTTATTGTATTGCATGTTTGTCGAACAAAGTATCGATGGGGTAAGATTATCACTAGATAGATTGTTAGTTGTTCCAAAAAGAAGAAGGGGAAATTATTCTTTTCATCTCTCATCACTCAGTTGTGCCTTAGAGTTAGGTTTCCTTATGATACAAGTGAGGATGTACTTTTTGAGCGTCGTGACATTGATTTCCTCACTCTTGTTCAGCACCATGAGCCTGTGTCTACAGGTGGCCCATCCACCGCACCCCATATTGCTCCCACACTCACAGACATCCTTGATCAACAGCAGCAAATTCTTGGGCAGACGATGTCCATTGATACTCAACAGCAAGCATACTAGAAATATGCCAAGTAGCGGGATGTTGCGTTAATCAAGTCCCTTTAGCGAAACTTCACCAAGCCTATTTCTACATTCCCCAGTTCTATTTTGAAGAGGTGGGCAACTCTGGTTGTTCACGACGATCCTACTCCTTCGGATGCAAATTCGAGGAATAGGCACGGGCAGTATCCTTTACCCAACTTTTGTTTTTTCATTATTTTGTGGTTTGGTTTGTCCTGTTGTTTTATTTTAGTAGTCTATTGTTTAGTTCATGCTCCTATCTTTGTCTTGTTGTTTACAATTTTGTTTGTCTTGTTGTTTGATCATTCTTTTGAGGTTGTTCTATGTATTTGTCAGTGTTACCTATGGGGGCTCGATGACGATTTTGAAAACACTACAAAAATATCATAAATTTGAGTTGAAGCTGAATGTCTCTCTTCTTAAGTTTTAAACTTAAATTCTTTAGGTGTAAATGTTACTAGCAATTGATTAATGAGAGTGTTTCTCTTTTTAGTGTGTGCATAGCTTGATTAGACATTTTTTCGACCCTAGAAAGAATTAGATTCTTGTGAGAGCTTAAGTTTCTAGAATTACTTAGTGATTTTCCTTGAGGCGAAATCCTAGGCAGCACCACACCAATGACATGATTTAGGCCCTCCGTGGACTGTTCGAGCCTTTGAAGCCTACCCTTTATGCATTTTTATCCCTAGTCTCCCTATTGAGCTTAAGTGTCATTTTCTTGTTTAGCCACTTATTAGCCTAGCTACATATAATAACCTATTTTCAGTATACCCTTTAGCACCTTGATCTTTATAGGATTTATTTGTTGTTGTATTTTGGGGGGTTGCGAGGAGTGGAGAGTGTGAGAGGCATTGGGTGAGCGCTTTCATTTTCTTCTTTTGCTTGTTTTCACCATTGGGGACAATGTTGATTTTATGTTTGGGGGGAGAGTGTATTCTCATTTTTCTTGTTCTCTTGCCATCTAGTTGTTTATCTTCATTCTAAAAAAAATAGAAAATCTAAAATGAAAAAAAATTCAAAAGAAAAAAAATTAAGATGTGCACTCCCTTTCATCAAAGGAAAGTTTGAAAAAGAAAAATAAATTTCAGAAAAATTCAAGCAAAAAAAGAAGCAATCAAGTATGTTGGTAAATAAGTTTGGGGGTGCGACTCTTAAAATAAAAGAAAGATTTGTTTTAGTTTTTTTCTTTGTATGATAGTAATAAAGGCTAGTGACAAGAGTTATATTTTGTTGTGGGGTGTTCTTTGGGGAAATTAATGTGTGCATTGATTTAGGTCTTAGAAAGATTGAAGTGTTTAGGGTTATTTCAGTAAAAAATTAATCTCTCTTATCCTACCTTCACCCTAGCCTATCATTACAAGCTTGATAAAATCCTATTGATCTTTGGTGTGGTGTTTGTCTACATTAGTACGGAGGGAATCACTAAGTAACTTATGGAGACATTATTTAAGCTTTAGGACCACGGTCTAGATTGATTTGGGTGATAATAAATGTTTGGGAAAAGCTATGCATGCACCAAAGGGAGAAACACTTGACTCATATTTTGACAGCAACATTAGTACTTGAAGAGTTTGGTTTAAAGCCTATGTTAGTGTGAATTTAAGTTTCTGTAATCCAGCAATAAAATTCTCGATAGTTTTCTCATTTTTGGCATTAGCAAAGCAAGTTTATCCCCCCTTGTTGTGTCTGTCTATGTTGGTTGTCATTTTTCTTTTATTGATCAATTTGTGTGTCTTTTGTTATCTTTTGAGATTCATCATTCAAGAACGAGTAATGTCTTAACTTTTGGGGTGTGATAACTCTTGAATAAAGAGTTATTTCTTGTGCCTTTGAACTTATAAATGTGGAAAAATCGTGGGTGATGTTAGTTTATTATTAGCTATTGTAACTAATTGTTGTGTTTTTATGATCTTAGTTAGTTTAGTTGTTTTTTGTAGTTTTTAAGAGCTAATGGGTTGAAAAAAATAGTTTCATGGATAGAAATTTGTACAAATAACGAAACTAGAATTGTGAAACTATCTAAGCTAAATTGTGATCCTGAAATAGCAGGTTTGTGGTAGTAAAGCAGATTTTGCGGAAGCATTTTGATCAGGTTGCATTTGGAAATTTATGCGTGCTTGGAAATTGAGAAGGTGTGCTGGATTAGTGGCTTAGGTGGCAAGTACATAGGGCATAAGTCAATTTGGAAGCAAATGACAGGGAAAGGAAGGAAAGAAAACCCATGTGCGAATCAAATGAGGGGCAATTTTGTACTTAGATGACTAAAGGTATAAAGAGACAACAAGACGCATAAAGAAAATAAGTTTGCCATTTTTTGAGAAAAGAAAAGAGAAAAGGACAGTAAAAGAAAAACCAGAGAAACAAGAAGGAAAAAGAAGGAAGAAGAGGAGAACGATGAAAGAAGATTCATCATCAATTGGATTTGTTCTTTCTCTTAGTCTAAGTTTCATCTTGTATTTTCTATTTTAATTTATACTTTGATACTTATGGGCAGAATTGAAAGTTGATTAATGCTTTTTAAATTAGCCATGAACTAATCTTTTGTCGCTTGAATTGGTGATGAACCCTATGTCATAGTGTAGAAATTTCTTGAGCTTTTATTTTATTTGAACCTCTCTTGTTCATTCAAGTGTGCTTGATGTTAATTTCTTGTTGTTGTTTGCAAAGAAATGGCAAGATGCTTAGTTATGTTTGATGCTGGAAGGATTAAATATAATGGAAAGAACTTGGATGACACAAGTTCATAATCTGTGTTAGGTTATGTTAGTAAATAACATAGGGATGTGTTATTTTCCTTGTGTAACTTTTGAGAACTGAACCTTGACTTTGTATTCTTCAATTTGATTTGGCATATGAATATGTTTAATTAGGTAAAAGAATTAATATCATATGATTTGGGAAAGTTTGATGAGCTTTTATTGAATTCTTGTTAACCTGGGAGTTTTGCTAAAATATTGCTGCCGCAATCTCTTCAATATAATTAAACATAGGGGGGTTTAATAATTCAAGTCCATTCTACAATCTGCGTATTTATTTCTGATTACTTTGTTTAGTTCAGTTTTAGTTTCAGTATTTCATCTTTTTAATATTTTATTTAGCTTACAAACAACCAATTTAATTTTTAATACCTTTAAGTTCCTTAGTAATTGTTTTGCCTATTTTTCTATTTTGCAATCCCCGTGGAGATGATTTACTTATCATTTTATTACTTGTGTGATTACGTGCACTTGCATCTTTAATTCATTTAAATTCTCAGAACAAGCGGCCCAGATTTATGTCGAGGTGTCGGACAGCCCAGTGGTTGAGCTTCCGTAGTTGCTAATATTTCCAGAATTCTATGAGGGGGAGGAGCTGGCCAGGTACTAGCGATGGTGGAGCATTTTAACTCCCACCTACGGGAAGGGGAATAGTCCTTGTAGGTGCTGACCAACCACATCTGCCAATACAAACCCTAAATGGCAGGCCCCGGTTCCTCAAATTGGCAGGACCAAGTTAGAGTTGATTTTTGTAGATAATATGGTGGCAAAGATCCTCCAGGGGATAAGGTCCATCATGTCCAAGATGACCTCTCACATATTTGCGAGAATTGTTAGTGACAACAAGGCTGGCCTTCTCGTCTCATATTGCTACTCCTCTACCCAGGTAAGCATTCAGACTTTTATCTGTCTTTGAAAACTTCCCACTTTGGTACTGACTGTTATTAATTTTTAGATTGTTGTTATGTGTCAGTGGTTGAGGGACCATGCCTAGAGGTCCTTCGATCTGAAACATGCCTAGGAGAAGCTAGCCGCATTAAGGGCTCACCAAGGTGTCTCTCCCAAGAGTAAGAGTGGGTTAATAAGTTATGCGAGGGTGCAAAGACTCGTTCTCAGGAGGTTGGGAATGTAGTGGAGGAGTAGCGGACCCAGGCTCTAGCAATGGATGAAACTCTGACCAAGGAAGTCGAAGATGAGAAGGCTCACTCCAAGGCACTTGCGAAGGCACTTGCGAAGGCCCTAGACAAAGAAACTGAAGAAGCCTGGGTTGATCGTAAAGAGACCAAGGTGGCTCGAGATGAATCCAATGCATCTCGAGAGAAGGTCGCGAAAGCCTTGGGGAAGCCATGCATTCTGCGAATGAGACTCCTAGGGATCGAGGGGAGGCTACTCAAGCAATGAGGGTCAAGCAGCTGCGTCAGAGATGGAGGCCCTCTGACACAAATTTGAGGAGCTAAACATGTAGGTCGATGTGCTAGCTGAGGACAAAAACTATGTTGCCTGATTGAGAAATCGGGACATGGACTTGGCCTTTACCAATGAGCTAAACATGTGGCTAATCTTCAAGGAGTGTTTGCGTGCAGAAGAGGCCGTCACCGATGCTGCTAGGGTTGCCAAGGAAGTTGGGGAAGCTCCAGAGGTGGATTCCATCATCGAGGAAGTCCCTTCTAGTGAGATCTAGGCCATTCTTTTGATCTCTTTTATTTATTTAAGTAATCAGGCTCGAGTGCCACTTTTTATTGGGGTACAAAAAATTTATTGCTCAAGCCCCTGAGAACATTTGTAGATAATTTTTGGAATGGCTCTTTCGCTTGCTCCATTTACTTGCCTATTTTTTCTTTTCAATTAACACGTTTTTAACATAATGTTTAGTAATAATGCAAATTGGACTTAAAATGTACAAGGTTTTTCTCAAATTATTACCATAATGTAGCATCACGAAAAAATATATTTATTCAACATTTTTTATCCACCATACGTGGGCCTTAGTCTTAAGAGACTAAGGTCTTGGATGCCCTAGTTTATGCAACTTGGGACTTGAGCTCAAGTCTTTGAAACTCGGGTGTAGAAAACCCAAAAATAATTTGACCCCTGAGTACTTAGTGTTTCTTCGCGGGCACTTGGTCCTCGGGTAGTAACTTTAATTTTTTGTCCAAGTTTGGGAAAATTGGGACTTGTGCTGGAGTCTGGACGACTCAGGTCTTGGAATCCCAAAAAAATTTAGGTTCTCGGGAACTTAGTGTTACTTCGCGAGCACCCACTCCTCAGGGAGGAACTCTGATTACCTTAGCTTTTATGTCTAGTCTAGGACACTTATTTCTCTTTTGCCTAAGTTTAGGAAACTTAAGTATGTCTAAGTTTATACAACTTTAGACTTGTGGCCGAGTATTAGGTAACTTAAGGCTTGAATCTGAGTACAGAAGACTTTGGTCTTATTAACCTTTAGATTCACGGGTGCTTAGTCCTTGGAAAGTAACTTGAGTTCTCCACCCTTAGGCTATTTAGGTTTAGGTCGTGACATAGGGTTTACTCTCAGGTGCCCACATAGGCTCCTCAAACTGAGTTCTCTAGGTCATTTCTAATAAATTCTCGCATGATTTGACACTAGGTTTACTCCACCCATAGTAGGCTTAGTTCCCTAGGTCATTCCTCGAAAGCAATTACCTCTTAAGGTGACCCAGCTATGCCCGCCAAGTGATCAAAGATCGGTCTGCATTCATTTGTCTAGGCCAGCGGGCGGTGCTCCACGGGTAATAAAACATAACACAAATAAAAAATACAAGCAAATTCTCACAATTTCATCTATCATGTTTTGTGTACACGATTTTCATTAAGGTGCCCGGAGGCTACATATGATTACAAAATTTACACAATACAATCTGCTAGTACTACTGGTAATACCAACGAAGGTGCTAAGCATTCCAAGTCTGGGGTACCAACTCCCCGCGTAAACGGGCCAGCTAGTATGTTCTAGGATACACGGTGCTCTCAACTTGGTATGGACCTTCCTAGTTAGGGCCCAACATTCCAGCACTTGGATCTCAGGTACCTAGGAAAAATCTTCGCTACACTAAGTCTCTAACCTCAATTTTTTTTCTTTCACTTTAGAATTGAAGTGTTTTGCCACTTTCTATTGGCAAGATGCTTCACGAAGCTATGAAGCTTCTCAGATTTCCTCAATATGATCGCCACAAAAGCATTCATGCACTTCTCGGAGGATCAGATTGGCTTCTTTCTTGGACACACATTGGAGTAGTGGCAATGAATATCCTTGCCTGTACAACTTATTGTCCATTATTATGTACCGAGGCACCTAGTAAAGTAGCCTTCGAGCCACTTTCTTGTCCTATGATAATTCTCTGGAGACAAGGTACTTCACAATGGGTTCCATCCACCCGTCCTTGGCCTGGCCACTTCTACCTCCTCAAGAGCTGTGATGCTCAAAGAAACCAAGTTGTCGATGGGGACCACATTGAGCAACTCCACATCATTGGTGGTAACTAGTTTGGCTAGGGCATCAACATTAGAATTCTGTTCCCGCGGAACTTGTCGGATGGTAAATCTTTCGAAGTTGTGTAGCATTTCTTGGGTATTTGTCAAGTAAGTGTCCTTCTTGTTTTCTCGAGCCTGGTACTCAACAAAGACTTGGTTCACTACAAGTTAAGAATCATTGTATATCTCGAGGCCCTCAACTTTTACCTCCAGGGAAACTTGAAGTCTAGTTATCAGGGATTCATATTCAACTTCGTTGTTCGAGGCATCAAAACTAAATCTCAAAGCATTGTGAACTCTATGTCTCTCAAGGGACACCAAGATAAGGCCTGCTCCATCCCCATTCTCATTGGAGGATCAAACCATAAACAACTTCCATATGGGCCAAACAGTTAAGGACTCCTCGAGTTTTTCATGCTTTCCTGTGCACTCCGCAATAAATTCTGGCAGTGCTTGCTTTTTTATGGCAGTCCTCAGGCAGTAGTTGATGTCAAACTGGCTAAGTTCAACTGCCCATTTGAGGAGTCTCGCAAAGGACTCTGGCTTCTGGAGGACTTACGAGAAGTTGTCATTAGACAGAAGGTCAGCTTCTCCATGAGTGGATATCTATAATTTCCCCTGAGGAGTCTTTTTCTCACGTAGTAGACAGGATGTTGGACGCGGCCTTCCTCACGGACAAGGGCTGCACTAAAGGAGTCCTTGGAAACGACCATATAGAGCAGAAGGAGTTCTCTGTGTATAGGCTTTGACAGAATTGGGGGATTCTCCATGTGTGCCTTAAGTTGCTGGAACGCTTGCTCACACTCCTCCGTCCATTTAAACCTCTGACCTCCTCGAAGGGTATTAAAGAATGGGATGCACTTTTCGATAGCCTTGCACACAAAGTGGCTGAGAGCTACTATCTGATCTATTAGGCTTTGTATGTCCTTATGCTTCCTGGGGGATGGCATCTCGTTCTTGAGATTTGCCTCTATTCCTCGGGCACTGACAATAAATCCCAGAAATTTCATAGAGGTTACCCAAACGTGCATTTTTGGGGATTTAGCTTCATCCCAAACCTGCAAAGGACTGAGAATGCTTCTGCCAGATCTTTCAGATGTTCGGGATTGTCCATGTATACATACATGTTTTGATCAAGTTAGTTTCTGAACATTTTGTATAATAGCCTCTGTTACGTGGCTCCAACATTCTTCAAGCCAAAAGGCATCACTTTGTACAAGTAAACACCTTTCTCTGTTCGGAAGCTAATGTGCTCCTAATCTGCAACATGCATGGAAATCTAGTTATACCCCGAGTAGGAATCCATGAAAGTGAGGAGCCAATACCTAGAGATGGCATCAACCATCTAGTCAATCTTTGGCAAATGGAAGCAGTCCTTTGGGCAGGCCTTGTTTAGGTCAGAGAAGTCAATGCAAGTCCTCCAGGTGTCATTTGGCTTCAAAACTAGCACTGGATTTAACAACCACTTGGTGTATTTGGCCTCCCGAATGAACCCATTCCTGAGGAGCTTGTCAACCTCTGCTGTGAAGCCCTCCGCCCTAATCGGGTCCATCGTCATCCTCTTTTGTTGAATTGGGGCAATGTTTGGGTGTATGTTTAAGGCGTGGTGGATGATATTGGGATCAATCCCCATCAAGTCTACATGAGCCCAAGAAAAGACATTAATGTTCTCACGGAGAAAGCTCACCAAAGCTTCTCGGACCCCCGCCTTGAGGTTCTTCTTGACCTTGGTCTTCCCTCTGGGTTGGAGTTGTCGAGGATGACTTCTTCAACCTCCTCCATGGGCTTCATAACCCTATCATATCCAACCTGAGGGTCCAACTTGTTGGACCCCCCCACTTCGAGAATAGCTTGGACCTCCATCTCATTTGAAGGAGGCTACTTAATGAATGCTTATTTTATGTACTCATTTATGTCTCTTTTATCTTGACTTGGTGGGCTTACTTCAAGTTTTTATGTGGATTTGATGTATTCTTTAAAGTGTGTAGGAATAAGCTTAATTGATTATTTTGTGGCAAACTTGGAACTTCAAGCAAAACATTGACCATTATTCCTTTATATTCTAGACAAACTTCTGAAAATAAAAGTTATAGATCTATTTCTCAGCCTTCAATAGCTTTTTGAATCGTTGCATTTGGAGTTTGGATAAAAACGTTATACATGTTTTACTAAGCAATGTCAAAACTGAGAAATGAAACGAGCTGAAAAAAATCAAGTCTACTAGAAATTGACCCAAGAGGCACCATTGCACCAAAAAGGAGGTGTCATTGCACCTAAAAGGAGGCGTCATTGCACCTGGATTGTTGCCAGAATTTAAAATTTCATTTTGAGTGAGAGCTTTAGGTGCTATTGCGCCTGGTTTGCAGCGCTATTACAGCGTGCTTGTAAATTACGAGTTTTTTTAAGAATTTTGAGGGTAGTTTCTTGGGTGTTATAAATATACAGTTAGGGTTTCATTAAAGAGTCTTTTGGAATGTCTTGGAGGCAAAGAATACATTGGAGAACAAGGAGAAGAAGGATTGAAGTCAAATTAAACATCTAAACTAGTTTTTTTTCACATACTTTTCTTTTTAGTTTAACTAGTTATGAATATGAATGTTATTGGTTTAATGTTTTTGATCATGAACTAAATATATTTTCTACAGTATTGATGTAATTTTTTTAAGTTATTGAATTAATGAATTGACATTATTCCCATGAAGTTTTTCTAACTTGTTCATGCATTCTTTTATTTAATTCTTATCTTTTTTTCATCTTAATCATGATTGACTTGAATTGAGATTTAGGATTTTATACTTGAGAGAGGTAATCTTAAATTGGACCTAGAATTGTATAACATATGAACATTGTGAGATTGAGAGATTCAATCATTTCTATGAGTTTCATTAAAAGAACCATATTGCTTAGTGAATTCTTGTTTAATTAATATTGAATGGAGATATATTGTTGATTAATTGAGAATAATTTCACTTACGCTTGAGAAAGGTAGATGATTTAAATTAGGGTTCTTAAAATTACAAATTAGGAAAATAGATTGGGATAGTTGATAAACTGAGATTAATAATTTGAAATAGGGAAATCAATATTCTAGGTTTACAGTATCTGATTTTCAATTTGTTTATCATTATTATTTTATTGTTTTATTTATTTTGTTTTTTTAAACATTCTTATTTTCGATATCTCTTATTAAAATTTAAGGCTTAAAAGTTTAGCAATTAGAAAATTAATAAATCATTCCCTTTCAAATCGACATGCTTTTTAATCAAAACATTACTACAATAACATTGTACGCTTGCGGTAATAAAATATGTACAATGTTTTTGGCAGCGTTGACAGGGATTGAAATTTTTTAATTTTTGCTAATATTATTTCTATAAGTCTTTGTTTTACATTACAATTAAATTTTAGTTTTTACTAACTTGATTGTTGCTTCATGTTCAATTTGTGCATAGAAGTCAGAGTTCTACACCTATCGAGCCTCTAGAGAAATAAATTGAGCAAACGCTAAGACACTTGAGGGAAAGAAGAAGGATATACTTCACCATAGAACAAAACAACGAGGTTAATAATAAGTAAGCAAATGTTCCAATCGCTCCACAACAACAAAGGGAAGTTGTGATTACTGCATGCCCATTGTTAATGAGAACCTCACTGGAATTGCTAATCCCGCCATTGCTACTAATAATTTTGAGTTGATGCCAGCATTGGTAAATATGGTGCATCAGAATCAGTTTGGGGGTATGGTTACTGAAGACCCTAATATTGATCTAGAAATTTTCTTGGAGGTTTGTGCTACGGTAAAGATGAATGGTGTTTTTGATGACGCCATTAGACTATGTCTCGTACCTTTTTCTCTAAGGGATAGAGGAAGGAGTTGGTTGCACTCTCTACCACCATGCTCCATTACTGCATGGAATGAAATGGCAAGAAAGGTTTTAGAAAAAAAATTCCCCCATCAAATTTTGCTCAATTAAGAAGGGAAATACATCAGTTCAGACAACTTGAGTCCAAATCATTCTATGAGTCTTGCCCTTAACATGGTTATAAAAACTGGATGCAAGTGCAAATTTTCTACAATGGGTTGAATGGCCCAACCAGGACTATAATAGATGTTGCTGCTGGAGGGACATTATTGGGAAAGACTGCTAACGAATCACTTAATTTGATGGAAGAAATGGCTATTAATATTTGAAAATGACCCAATGAGCGTTCAATGCCTCAAAAGGTATGTGGGTTGTATGAAGTAGATCCTATGACATCTATAACAGCTCAGTTTGTTTCCTTTTCTAACATAGTGGCTGCCTTATTAACCAAAAATAGCCCATCAATCATTGAGAGCGTTGTTGCTGCTGCATCAAAGTCTGGGGTTGGTTTGAATTAAGGGAAAGCACAATATGTGTCTAATGGAAATTACAACTACCGGGGTAACCATATGCCAAACTATTAGCATTCGGGGTTGAAGTGTTAGGAGTGTGTCCTAAAAGCATGTAAAGACATTTGTTTTTCTGTGAATAAATAAATACAATGGTTTATTATTATTGTTATATTTAGATTGTTAAATTATTGTTTGAAGAATTTTGTAAATATCAGAAAAATTCCATATTCATTATTGAGGATGTGATCTTGTATTAGTACGAGAGAATTAAGATCACATAAATGAATAAAAATAGTCAACAACAACAAATTAAAGTTATGGAATTCTTTAATTGGAGTTGTAAGTACGATTTACTGAGTATCATAATGATACAAATAATCTAGATTCGGATTATTGATGTGGAAAGACATCTTGGTAAAGGTGCTTTATATAATATGATTATATATGACATGGACCGATATGAATTAAAGTCTTTATCCAAAAACCATTTAACAATAAACACTTGTAATTCATATCATAACTAATGATCATTTATAGATCAACCTAAATCCAGAGTGTTCATGAACTCCTGTTCATGTTTATTAAATCTTTTGATTCATTCGTTAAGGTCTCTTCAAAGAATGAGGCTAATGACTTTTGTTTTGGAGATTTAATATCATGGATGGTTGGGAACATGTATCAACAATACGGAATCTAATCTTTCCTAACGGATCGTATATTAGTTCCCTTAAGGGTTAATTCTGGAACTTAATGATTTTGAGCTCAAATTTATAATTAGATTATAGATTAATTATTCACTAGTGAATTAATGGTACTTAAGGAATAAGAAGTAAATTAGAAAGGTAAAATGGTAATTCTTCCATTCTAATTTATGAACTAATTAATTAGAGGGTTGAACTATTGTAAGATGGTTATATCAATGGACGGCTTAAGAAAAGATTTCTGTAAAAGTATATCTATAACATAAAGAGTGCAATTCTGAATTTATAGTGGAGTAATATCAGAATTAATAAATTAACTATTATAATTAAAGAGTTTAATTATTTAGTTTATTTATTGGAGCTTAATGTTATAGGTCCTTGGTCCCCAAAATGGCTCAAACAATCACTGACAAAGTTAAATACAAAAATGGGCAAAAAGGACTTATGTGATAAGTAAAATATTTTTCTAGGTATCAAACATAATTATTGTTTAATTATTTGTAATTAATTAATTAAGAATTCATTATTATTTGATTTAACAAAAATATAATTAATTTTGAATTAATTTATTTTTTGGGATTTTTGGTATTTAAATAATAATAAAAATTGGGAAAAATCACATGCCATCACTGGCATGTGGTTCACGTGTAGCCTAGTGCACAGTCACTGTGCTACACGCATAAGAGACTGTGATCAGTTTCTAGGTTCCACAATTTTAGTTATTTAAATATTAAATAAATAATGAGATATTGTAATTTGATTAAAATATTATTATTTAAACAAAAATCTGATAACTGATTAGTTATTTTCAAATTGTTTAAAATAACTAAGATTTTATTTTAATATATTGGATATATTAAATATAGGATATCAGTTTTTCAGAACGTAACTTTTCAGGTATAGAAAAATATCTAGAAATCTCTCTCAGAGAAAGAGAACAGTGACACAAACAAAAGTCACTATTCTTCACAAAACCTAGGTCCAAACTTTATCAGATCTCATGTATTGAGAACATCTGATAAATAGTTTTCTGCCTATTGTTTGTATAGTGAGCCCACACTCGTTCTTTGTGTGCTAAGAACATTTTGGAAGATCTTGGTGTGAGATCTCAAGGATTTAGCCATACAAAAAGATAGCAGCAAGGAAGGACTTGAGGTAATTTTTCTATTCATGTCTTTGATTCAATTTATATATGCATGTGAAGAAGTAGATCTAGAAATCTTATGGGATTAAACTAAAAATTTGATTGTTATTTCGCTGCGTATAATCTCTGATTTGATCAATAAAAATCAACATGAAGAACCATGAGAACTTCTCTTAAGCGAATAACAAGAATGTTCTGCAACCACCTCCTGGTTTTAATGCTCAGCCACAAGCATAGAATAAGTAATTTTGGAGGACATATTGGGTATTTTTATTATGGAGACCAGCAAGAGATTTAATAAGAATGAAGTGAGGTTGGATATTATGGAAATTCATATGTCTAACATGGTGGTTACAATGAAGTACATAGGTCCAAGTGGGAGAATTGGAACCTACTATTGGTTCCCAACAAAAAGGAAATTTTGCAAGTGACATAGAAGTGAACCCCAAGAAACAATGAAAAGTCTTTTATTTGAGAAGTGGTAAAGAGATTGATGGGGAAGTGATTGAGGAAAAAAAGATTCCTCCAATGGTGGATAATAAGATAAAAAGTGAGCCAGTAGTATGAGAAATTAAAAAGGAGGAAACAGTAGGAAAGAAAAGTATCAATGAGAAACCAACAACTAAGAAAGATAATCTTCCTATGTATCAACCACCATCACCATATCCTCAAATATTCCTAAAGAAGAAACTTGATGAGCAATTTGCAAAGATTTTAGAGATATTTAAGAAGATTAACATCAACATTTCATTTGTTGATGCTCTTGAGAAAATGCCTAATTATGTTAAGTTATGAAGGAGGTTTTGTCAAAGAAAAGAATGTTTGAGGATTATGCGATAGTGAAGCTTACAGAAGAATGTAGTGCCATATTTTAGAAAATGTTGCCACAAAATCTTAAGGATCCAGGCAACTTTCCTATTCATTGTAAGATTGGGGAATTGTCATTTGATAAGGCTTTGTGTGACCTTGGTACTAGTATTAATTTGATGTCGTTATCAAATTTTAAGAAGTTGGGTCTTGGGGAGGTAAAGCCTACAACCATTACGTTGTAACTTGTTGATCATTCTTTTACATATCCATGTGGAGTTATAGAAGGCGCCTTATTTAAAGTGGATAAGTTTGTATTTTCTGAGGATTTTGTGCTATATGGAAGAAGACCATGAGATTCCATTGATTCTTGGTTGCCCTTTCTTAGAAACTACTGGAGCACTTATTGATGTACAAGTATGTCATTTAACTGTGCGAGTTAATGTAGAAAATGTTTGAATTGATATTTACAATGGTGCTAATTGGGCAATAACTGTGAATACTTGCAAGAGGATTAAACCATTCTCTCCTTTAGTGAGTGAAGATAAAAAAGAGGAGATGTGTGTAGATCTTGCACAACACGGTAGCGAGAAAATTTCCTCAAAAGAGCATATACCAACTCTTATGGCTCATTCCAATGTTTACAAGGTGAAGACTAAAGAAGTGTGACAAGAAGATGCCACTAAAATAATATGTACATGACTCAAGTTTTATGTCTTTACCAAGAAAACTAAAATCAAGGTAGATGGAGCCCTTTACCTTTACAAAAGTTTTTCCTTGTGATCTCATTAGTTTAAAAGGAGAGAAGGGATCTATCTTTAAGTTCATAAGAATAAACTCAAACATTATCATGAAAATGATGAAGAACATGTGGAAGTAACTTTTCTTGGAAAACCAAGTTAAGGGAGAAAAATAATATCGAGCTAATGGCATTAAACAAAGTGATTCTTGGGAGGCAACCCATATTTCTTATCCAGTTTTTTTTATTTAGTTATTTTTATTTATTATTAGTTTTTTTAAGGTTGAAGTGCATAACAATAAAAATAATTTGTCACAATACTTGTCAGCGTTCTAGGGAAGTCCTCAATACTTTATTTATTATTTATTTTTCATTTGAATTTTGTAACACCCTTATTTTTTCATAAAATACTACAGAGAACCAGGGTTGCAACATAAAAAGTTAAATGTTTCCCTTTATTGAAAAATAACATAAAGCAGATAGGATCTTAGTTTTACAATATAAAATATGTCTTTAAAAACTAAAATACTACAACCTTTATTTTAGAGGAATAAAAATGCTATTAAGAAACAAAATATAAGTCTTAGATCTTTTAGCAGCTATACAACCCTCACGAATACACAAACAGCTATCCAGGTCCAACTCTTCACCGGCTATCTATCCCTTTTACTTACTTTGATATGTACAATTACACTATAAGGTGTGATCTTTTAAGCCTAGTAAGGAGAATACAGTTATAACAAGCATACAAACAATATTCATACATATCACAAATATTTCATTATTTCAACACTGTCATATAAAGAGACTCATTATCGTACAAATCTAAAGTCATATTCATAAACTTAATATTTTATTAATATTTTCATAATCATAATAGCTATAAACGAATCAGTCAAGTATAGATAAAGTGCATATAAAGTTCGGGCATCCGAGCCTTCCAGACATCACTTTGGTCCATCATACAATTTTTGACATCACTTAGGTTCGTCATAAAATCTTGGACATCACTTAGGTCCAACCACACTTATCTTCTTACACTTGAAACGTTAGGGTCATAACATTTACTTAATATCATAGTCTAATTCTATCTAATTTTCCTTACCTTGAATGTGGACAAAAAGAGTAGAGAGATTGCTTGTTTATACTACTGGATCGCGTCGAACACCTTATATATAAAAATAAAGACTAAAATTAGGATCTAGAATATTAATTTAATTTCATAATCTAAAACCTCTTAAAAACCATACCTCAACCCTAGAAACAAGATAACACAATCTTAATATCTCAAGCCTTTTAGAGAACAATTACTATCTTCTAAACAACTAGGGTTTGAACTTTATTATGCTATTGTATTTCGGCTATGGAATGGTTAGTTGGGATAGGTATCTTGGCCAAGTGAGGTATTTATGATGGTGATGGTGACGAGGCTAGTTTTCAAACACAAAAGAAAAAAAGAAGAAGAGTTCTAACACTACTAGTGTTCTTGGGGATTACCACTATATGGAGTATTTATGAGCACAAATGGAACAACATTTGAGAGAGTAATTTTCGAAATTGAGAGAGTTCTTGGAAGCTTTGATTGTATGAAAAATGAAGAGCTCTAATGCTCCATTTATAGGCTCTAGATTTTAACTCCTTTCCTTAGCATTCTCAACTATCCTTCAAACAAAATTTTAAATTTTGAACATCCCTGCCTAATATAGTTTCGGCTAGCCCCTTTCTTCATCCTATTAAATTGCTACAATTTCTCTCTTGATGCCACATACACTCTTGTGTAACAAAATGGAGCAAAAGTTCCCTTGTGTTCCCTTCTGAGTCTCCCACGCTTACACCTAAGCAATTTCAAATTAAAATTGTGTCAACAAGCTTCAACCATCACCTATATTCTCTACTTAGTTTATGACTCCCACAAGAATAGTCTTTCTAGCTCCACTTTGCATGCTTTCATTGACACATAGTTCACCTAATCTGAATATGCTCAACGCCACCTATACTTGGTCTTCAACCAAGTAAAACTTGATTCCTCAATACAAACTTTTCATGCCACCTATTAAATATATTTTGTAAAAATTCAACTAGCTACAACTTAGAGAATTTCGGCCATGCATAGTGTTGTACCCTAAAAATTAGCATGGGTTTAATCACTCAGCTTGGGGTACAGCTGGCAGGTGAACATGTGGAAAAAGCAGGTGAGTAGAACATTTAGCTAATGATGATGTGAGGAGCTTGAGTTAGGATTTGGCAGTATGGCATTCAGATAATTATCAGGTCGCCTCTTAGGATGATGATCCAGTTCAAGACACATGTAGTGGTCAGATCCCATTTAGGGAGCTCTGAACTTAATCCAAACTAATGTTCGGATACTCTTCGATCACAAGCTCGATGAAGATGTTCATCTCATGGAAACATGGTTATGACACATAGTGAAGGATCCCGAGAGACTCGGAGGCTCTTTATACGCTCATTAATGCCTAGGTTGTATTGCACATTTATTGTCCGAGATAACAGGAGTAATTTCTGCTAGACAATCATATACCTATGTAAATGGGAATTATCTTTATTAAATGTTTACCATATTTAAGGACACGGTTACCTTAACCTGGCCAAGAAATTCCACTATAAATTTCAGGGATAATGGATAGGAAAGGGGAATGTTTTTTATAATACAGAAACTCTAAAGAAATTATGAGAGAGTAATAATATTGTCTCGTGGACTAGGTGGATTTTAACCATTGAACCACGTAAAATTGTATGTGTGAATAATTTTTCATACAACTTCATTACAGTTTACCAATAAGTACTAATACCCTTCTTATTAGATTTCTAAATCTACTGTTGGCAAAAAACCGCGTCAATAGTTTGCTGCTTTCATTGAGAAGAAATTAGTGCTTAATCCTTTACAAGTTTCATTCAACATTAATCATGATGGTTACTCAATCAATGCATGACAAAGAAATGGAACAACCTGGTGGGCAAGAGGCACATCATATGGCTGTTCCCACTAAAAAGGGCCCAGACGTTCAACAACGCGGTCGAAAGCAACTGGTGGGCCAAGAAGACATTGAGAGTTCAGCATCACGCTCGGCAAATCCTAATCTAGGATATTTAACAGCCATTGAGAAGGAGAATACCCAATTAAAGAGAAATCTTGCTAGGGCTAATAGACAGATTGAGGAGGTCCTAGCTTGGTTACCCCCTCTTGCAACGGATGCTAATGTTGGAAAGAGGCAAAGTGGGTCCCACAGGTGCTATGAGAATAGCTGACCCAGTCCTAGTCATTCTATCACGACCACCACTCCAAGCTCTGTACCTTAAGAGCAAAATCAATGGAGTGCTTAGCCCTCTAATCATCACAGGAACCATCATCCACATGTCAGTCGGACGAGCAGAACTGCAATCCCCAGCTCCATGCCTTTTGCATAGATTCCAAAGAATGTCCATAACAACCCAACAGGGCGAGCTGGGATAAATTAACGAACACAAAACGCCTCAACGAATCTGCCTACGCCGCGATTAGAACAAAAGGCATAGAGAACTCGAGATATCGGGGTAGAACCGAGACGGGCTAATTTAGTCTGACCTAATGGGATGAGGATAGTCTCACCAATAAGACATCTTCCATGACCGATTAGACATCCTACCACTGCGCCCGCAGAGAGACACTCCATTTCATTGAAATGGTAGGAGAAATTCTCCCCCATCAATGGACAATTACATCCTGTGAGGGCGTGTTGATAATCCAGGTCCTCAATCTCAGCCGCAGGTCGTAAGTTTTTCTAATGGAAGTTACTGGACGGGGAGCCAGCATGGAGGCAGGTCTGAAAGCAAACTGAGGAATCATCTTAGTTTTGCGCAAAGTCCTCGTTCTGATCTACATCTTGACCTACGTGACCATCAGAATTCACAAAGGAGATACTCAGCTCGCAATGATGATATGAGTTACACTCAGCATGGGGGAGGTCCGTCTATCGTACGCCACAATGGGAACATCCCACCTAACTAAGCTCAAACTTGGGGGGAAAACAACCCATCAAAAGCGTACAATAGGATGGGGGCTGGTGAACATCCCCGGGAAAACCTAGTGACCAAAGACCCAACCCTCGAGTAACTAGCCATGATGGAGGAGCAAATGAAGAAACTCTTATATGGAAAAGGAATCGATTATTGTGATCCAAATGAGGAGCTCAAACCTTTCGCCCTAGACATTGCAACAACTTTGTATCCTATTGGCTTCAAGATGTCGACCATGCTAGTGTTTGATGGAAACATTGATCCATCTGACCACCTCGGGATGTTCAATACTCTAATGATGACTCATAATGTCGGATTTGACCTAAGATGTATTCTGTTCCCCACAACTCTGACCGGGCCTGTAACGCCCTACTACCTTATAGTCATTACCATGTGATTTATAAATGTTCCATTAACTCACTAATCGAGGGTTTTAGGTTAAAAGTCTGATTAAATCAAAATGAAGACTCATTTGATGAAAGTTAATTATAAAAGATTTAGACATTCATTAAGGTCATAAAAGTTATATATTGGGATCCCAAAATACTATTTCAAAAATGTATTGCAATTCAAAAGTTACAATATAGTCGACCTAAGTGACGAAACCAACCATTTACAGTAAATTCCTCAAAATACCCCTGGCCGTGGCAGCCACGTAGGTTGAACATGTACACATCGCACCATGCTCTCCAACTCATGGTTGGTCGACCTTTCCCTTGCCCTTTCCTATACCAATGAGCACCCGTGAGCCGAGGTCCAACAAGAAAACTCAACATAAAGAATATTGAAATTCAATCTAGTAATAAACAACTTCAACATATAATCGATCAAACATATAATCGCCTATGCTGACCCAGGTACTTTACCAGGCACTAGGTTTAAGGTCTTCATTGAGTGGGTGAGTACAACAACTTTAGAGGGTCTCGCTCTAATGGCGTACATTCAGCATGCTCAATGTCGATCATGGCCTTTGCCTTCCCCGGCCTTCGCTGTTCTCGGCCTTCGCTGTTCTCGGCCTTCGCCATTCATTTATAATCATGCAAAAAATAGCATAACATTTACAGGTATTCACACACATTAAACATAAATAATAGGGCCATGCCCTACTCTACGGGTACAAGCAGTTTTCTTACATGGTGTCCCGAGCTGATTGATTAACGCGATCCCAAGCACGATCCCCTAAACGTGAGCCTTGATGCAAAACCTAGTCACAACGCATCAATAAATAGACATCCATCAAGCCTTAATCAATTAAGAACTTCATATTAATATTCTATCCATCAGGACCTCGAATTCTACTAACTTGGGTAGCAGAATCTTTCCTGAGCCCTTAAATTTGGGTGCCAGAGCTTAAAACTACACATTGGCAATAATTCCCTATTGTAGCCGCGACCCATCCCATTAAAGTCGCGGTGCTCCATCAGTTAGAGAGCCTTGAGCTCTCATCAAGGGGACACGGGCCACGGTGCGCCCTGCCTGCGCTGCAACGCCTGGGAAAAATTAGAAGCTCCCAACCCTCCTGGGTTCATGTGGGCCACGGCGCCTGAAGAAAAGGGTCGTGGCTCGAGCCCCAAAACTCAGAAATTCCAGTGTTTTCAGAATTCTCAACCTCCTAAAATTCAATATAAACATGCTCTTAAGCTAGAGTTATGTCCCAAAAAACTTCCACTATGCCCAGGAAAATACATAAACTCGAAAAACTAAACCAAAACCTCATTAAAACTTAACTCAATCACTTGATTTCAGAAATTCCCCAAAACATTAAACAATAGAGAAATTCATGAAGAAATCTTGCTCTAGACCTTTCTCTGTGATGATTTCGACCCTGAGCTAATTCCCCAACACTTCAAGCTTGTTTTCCAAAGTCCCCAACCTCAATTCTCTGCCAATTCCTCAAAGAATTCACCAAATCTCCAAGCACACCAAAGAGAGAGAGAGAGAGAGAGAGAGAGAGCTGAGTGGAAAGAGAGAGATAAGGCTGAGATATGTTTTTTCTAATTTTTGGCTCATTCTACAAAATCCCTAAGGCTAAGGCTGAGTCTATCCCATAGTGCAAAATACAATAATTCCTCTAACCTATCCTTAACCCATCTAACACCACCAAGGGCAAAATCATCTTTTGCCACATCCTGCTAATTCCTTGAGTGGTCCTATAATTCCCCATTTAACCTTCGACATACTTAAATAATCACTAAATTACTACTCATTACCCAGTAACTCCAAACACATACTATATTCCGAAAATACCCTAGGCTCGTCCCGAGCCGGGTATTCAACAATGTTGTGACTATTTCACTATTTTGCTCCCTATAACCGTCTCGAATCACACATACAAAATAAATCTCCACAATCTTGTGGTCTTACGCACAACACATATAATTTACATTTATGCCATCAATGAGCCAAAATTACAAATATGCCCCTACTAACCAAAATGGGCCCACATGCATACTTAATTCACCTATACATGCATTTCTAATCACATAATCATTTATTCCACATAATAACATAATTAAATAAATTATTGCCCTCCCGGCACTCTAATCAAGACATTAAGCCTAATTAGCAAATTTGGGACGTTAAAACTTTCCCCTCGTTACATGAATTTCGTCCTAGAAATTTACCTTAATAACTCGGGATATCGATCTCACATATCAGTCTCAAGCTCCCAAGTTGCCTCTTCCACTTTGTTGTTTCTCCATATAAATTTTACCAAGGCAATGGTCTTGTTCCGCAAGACTTTATCTTTCCGATCTAGAATCTGAACCGGCTTCTCCTCATAAGACAATTCTTGATCTAAATCAATTTTTTCATTACTCAGTACATGCGTAGAATCTGATACATACTTCTGGAGCATGTATACTTGAAATATGTTGTCAACCCCTGATAAGGTTGGAGGCATTGCCAATCTATAAGCTACCCCTCCAACCTGTTCTAGAATCTCAAAGGGGCTAACAAACCTGGGACTTAACTTGACTTTCAAACCAAATCGTTTTACTCCTTTCAAAGGAGCAACTCTGAGGAACACATGATCACCAACCTGAAACTCTACACTCCTGCGTCTCAAGACTGAGTAACTCTGTCGACTCTAGGAGGTGAGCATCTAAGCTCTAATCTTTTCAATCGCCTCATTGGTCCTATGAATAGCCTCAAGACCTAACCACTTCCTCTCACCCGTCTCATCCCAATGGATGGGCGAACTGCACTTCCTCCCATATAAGATTTCATATGGAGCAACTCCGATGGTCTCCTGATAGCTTTTATTATATGAAAACTCAATCAAAAGGAGATACTTACTCCAAGATCCCCCAAAATCCAGCACACAGGCTCGCAACATATCCTCTAGTATCTAAATCGTCCTCTCAAACTGTCCATTTGTCTAAGGATGATAGGCAGTACTGAACCATAACTGGGTGCCTATAGCCTTCTACAGGCTCTCCCAAAAATTGGAGATGAAGGTGGGGTCCCTGTCGGATACTATCGACCTCAAAGCCCAATGAAGTCGCACAATTTCCTTCACATACAACTCAGCATACTGCTCCACCACATGAGTTGTTTTAACAGGAAAAAAGTGGGCTGATTTGGTGTACCTATCCACAATCACCCACACAGAATCATATTGTCCTACAGTCTTCAGTAATCCAACTACGAAGTCCATGGTGATATCCTCCCACTTCCACTCTGGTATCCATAAAGGTTGCAGCAACCATGTTGGCCTTTGATGTTCAGCCTTCACCTGCTGACAGGTTAAACACTTGGCCACATAATCCACTATTTCCCTCTTCATCCCTAGCCACCAATACAAAGTTCTCAACTCTGGGTACATCTTCATTGTACCTAGATGTAAGGAGTAGGGAGTGGTATGAGATTCATCTAGAATCTCTAACATGATACCAAAATCCATCAGAACTCAAATCCAACCTTCATACCTCAGTAAACCCACCTCTGAAATAGAAAAGTCTTCAGCCACTTCGGCTAAGACATCCTCCCTGTGTTTTCTCAACTGTGGATCCTCCTTCTTTGCTTCTTTGATCCTTTCAAGGAGCGTGGACTGAAGAGTGATATTGGCTAGCTGACCAACTACAAATGCAATTCCTGCTCTGGTCATCTCTTCAGCTAACCTATCTAATATCTACCTTGAACTGAATAAATGCCATGGGCCCTTCTGACTCACTGCGTCGGCCACCACATTGGCCTTCCCTGGATAGTATAAAATGTCACAGTCGTAGTCCTTTACCAATTCTAGCCAACGGCTTTAGCGCATATTCAAGTCCTTCTGAGTGAAGAAATATTTTGAACTTTTATGGTCGGTGTATATTTCACACTTCTCTCCATACAGATAATCCCTCCATAACTTCACTGCAAATATGTAACAACCCGACTAACTTAAAGACCTCAGACCATTAAAACTACTAAGCATAACTATTATTTTGGAAATACGTGCATAAAATGATAGACTTTATTATAAAATTTCAAAATACGAGATCCCATTGTTATTACATAAAAACATAAGAAAATAAAACCTTTAATCAATTGTTCAAATACTAAATGCGGAAAATCATAAATACATAATTAAAAAGACTTCTAAACATAAACATCATCCTCGATCTTTCCCATTAGTCCAATCATTCAGTTCTCGCCCAATACACATGGAAAAGCTGCCATGAATCAATCCCGCCTTCCAAGCTTATTTTCTTGCACAATCTAAAATAAAAAGGAATGAGCCTAATGCCCAGCAAGGAAAATCTACTAAAAACATATCATAAATCATAAATCTAAAAACATAAATCATAAAAAGTATGACGTAAAAACGTAAATCATAAAACATAGGACTACAATATTTAATGCCCATCAACTCATTACCGTAGTATGTGATAGAAACCATCCAGGTCCTCTTGCTACTATTCGAGGTAGGTTAAATCATAACAATAGTCTACGATAATGATATAAATCTTGGGATTTGCTTATTTGCTATCTAAGCCACTACATTTCCCAAGTGATTACAACATAAAACATATACATATATATACATACATAGACATAGCATATAAACATAATCATAACACATAAAATCTAACCTATTTTCCTTACCAAAAACTGGGATATTGGAGACAAGAGCAGGATTGGAAACTCCTAAACCAAACAACAAATATCATAAGTTTTCTAAAGAGAAGAAGATGAAAGAAGATCTAAACCATCAATATAAGTTAGGATTATGAAGAAAATGAAAAGAATAAGAGAAACTATAATGAACTAAACTTGAGGATAAAGAATACCTTGGATAGATTAGAATTTTGTTCAACACCTCAATATCGAAATATCACCCTATCTTACTTCCCAAGTGTTTTGAAAAGCTTAGATTGGAATGCTTTTAACCCCAAAACCCTAGTGTTTCTCTCTAGAATGAACTTAGCAGCTTGGAGGCTCTGAAGAATGCTTGAATGATGAAGAAAATGGCTAAGTGAAAGGTCTTATTTATAGAGTTCAAAGAGTGAAACTAACTCCTTTGAAAATGAATAAATAATTTAATAAAATTTGAATTTTCTGCTAAACAGATGCCCAGAACTCGGTCAAAAACGTTCAAGAGCAAGTCCAAGTTGTTAAGGGCTATTTCTAGCTCGGATTCCACGGATTTTCAAACTATGCTGAAGAAGCCGATATATCGCCTCCTATAGGTGATATATCACCTCCCCCTTAGTCCCGAGTCACTGTGTTTCGTTCGTGCAAAGTCGACGTGTATTCTGTATCACCCATAAACGATATATCGACCCCTATAGCTGCGATATATCGACATACACTGATATATATCAAACACATTTTTTGCACACTTTTAGCACACTTGAATTTGTTTAAACCACTTTGACTGAGTAAAACGTGATCCTAACAGCTGAGGGAAGGTTCTAGACTTCCTAGGTTTGTCCTTTAATAAATTATTCATTTAAAATCCTTAATAAACATGCATGTGACAAGTGTCACATTCTTAATTATTCTAACTAAACATTACGTTATAATAAATATCATTTCTAGGACCAGCTATATTAATCAAACCTTATTTTAAAATTAATATTTCTATACTATAGACTAAACTTATAAAATCCATAATTATCTCTATGAGTTTCCAACTAAATCTCGGCTTGAACCAATAACCACGAAAACTAAAATACTATTGCACAAGCTACTACTATCTAGCTAAGTAAAATTCTGAGAAGCTCAAATTCTCCCCTATTTAAAAGAATTTTGTTTCCGAAATTTACTTACCAAAAAATTCTAGATACCTTGCTCCGATGTCTTCCTCCAACTCCCACGTTGCCTCCCGTTTTGTACTATTACTCCATAAGACCTTGACTATTTGAATACTCTTAGACCGCAACTTCTTCATCCCTTTCTCTAGGATGTTAACCGATTGTTCCTCTAACTCAGGTCTTTCTGAAGTGCTAACGTTTCATACTTGAGAACGTGGGATTGGTCTAACACATATATGCGTAGCATAGAGATGTGAAACACATTGGGGCTAATTGCTATCGCTTGTGGTAGGGCTAATTTATATGCTACAGATACCACCTTGTCCAATATCTCAAAAGGACCTATAAACCGAGGACTAAGTTTGCCTTTCATCCAAAACCGCTTCACTCCTTTCATAGGAGATATTCTTAAGAAGACATAATCTCCGACTTTGAATTCCACATCTCGTTGCTTGGCATCTCCATAACTCTTTTGTCGACTCTGAGCATCGAGCATATGCTTTCTAATCAGCTCCACTGCATCTTGAGCCTCTCTAATAGCTTCGGATCCAAGAAGTTGTCTTTCTCCTACCTCGTCCCAATGTGACAGCGATTGGCGCTTCCTTCCATAAAATAACTCATAGGATGTCATACCAATCATTGCATGGTAGCTATTATTGTAGGGGAACTTTATAAGTGCCAAATACTTACTCCACGATCCTCTGAAGTCTAGTACACAAGCGCGCAACATATCTTCTAAAATATGTAAGGTACACTCGAATTGTCCATCAGTCTAAGGATGAAATGATGTACTGAGACTTATCTTGGTACCCATGGCTTGCTGCAAGCTTCCCCAAAATCTTGATGTAAACACCGATCCTCTATTGGATACTATGGTCTTAGGGATTCCACGCAGTCGTACAATTTCGCGAACATAAATATCTGCGTACTGGTCAGTAGTGTATGTAGTCTTGACAGGCAGGAAGTGAGCTGACTTGGTGAGTCTATCTACCACAACCCGAACTGAGTCGTGTTGCTTATTTATTCGTGGTAATCCTGTCACAAAGTCCATGGCTATGTCTTCCCACTTCCATTCTGGAATACTAAGCGGTTGCAGAAATTCTGCGGGTCGCTGATGTTTCGCCTTCACTTGCTGGCATATAAGACATTTGGACACATTCTCCTCTATGTATTTCTTCATTCCCGGGCACCACTATAGTGTTTTAAGGTTGTGAGTCATCTTGGTAGACCCCGGGTGAACTGAGCATGGGGTAGTGTGTGCCTCTTCTAATATCTCCATCTTAATTCCATAGTTATTCGACACACATACCTGACCCTTATATCTCAAGGACCCCTGTCCTGATATAGAGAAATCTGTAGTCTTGCCTTCTTTGACAGTAGCCATATGCGATACTAACATTTCATCATGCCCAGGTCCGATTCGTATATCTAATTGTAAACTCTTCTGGATGGACAAGTTAGCCAGTTGACCAATGACTATTTTTATTGCGATGTTAATCAACTCTTACTGTAGCGGCTTTTCTATCCCGGATAACGCTGCCAGATTTCCATAACCCTTCCGACTTAACGCATCTACAACTACATTCGCCTTTCCAGGGTGGTATAGGATCTTGCTGCCATAGCCTTTTACTAGTTCTAACCACCTAAGCTGTCTCATATTGAGCTCCTTTTGCGAGAAGAAATATTTTAAGCTCTTGTAGTTCGTATAAATCTCACACAGTTCTCCATAAAGATAGTGGCGCCAACTTTTCAATGCGAAGACCACTGCTGCCAACACCATATCGTGTGTTGGATAGCGTTGCTTGTATTCCTTTAGTTGCCTTAAGGCGTAGGCTATCACCTTGTCATTTTGCATCAACACACAACCTAAACCTTGCTTGGACACATCACAATATACTACAAACTGATCGTTGGGTGTCGGAATGCAAAGTATTGGTGTTGAGCATAATTTATCTTTTAGCAACTAGAAGCTCTCTTGACATTTATCTGTCCAGTTGAACTTTTGTTGTTTCTGGGTCAGGTTGGTAAGCGAAGTGTCTATCTTACAAAAACCTTCTACAAATCTCCGATAATAGCCGGCTAGCCCGAGAAAACTTCTAACCTCTGACTCATTCTTAGGTCTTGGCCAATCCTTCATGGCCTCTACCTTAGGTGGGTCTACAACGACTCCGTCTTTAGATACTATGTGGCTAAGGAACGCTACTTGTGATAGCCAAAAATCACATTTCTTGAACTTGGCATAATGTTGATGTTCCTTTAGTCACAGCATGGTCATTCTTAAATGTTCCTCGTGCTCGACTTCGTCGTTGGAGTACACCAAAATATCGTCAATGAACACTACGACGAATTTGTCCAAGTAATCATTGAAGATCTGATTCATTAAGTCCACAAACACGGCTGGAGCATTGGTAAGACCAAAAGACATGACTAGGAACTGAAGTGTCTGTATCGAGTCCTAAAAGTTGTCTTTGGTTTATCCTTTTCCCTTACCTTGAGCTGGTGATAACCAGACCGTAGATCAATCTTTGAAAATACAGTCGCTCCTCAGAGTTGTTCAAATACGTCATCGATGCGAGGTAGCGCGTACTTGTTCTTAATTTTCACCTTGTTCAGCTCGCGGTAATCGATACACATCTAGATGCTTCCATCCTTCTTCTTCATAAATAGAACTGGTGCTCCACATGGCGAATGGCTCAGTCTAATGAAACCCATGTCTAAGAGTTCTTGTAACTGCATTTTCAACTCCTTGAGTTCGATAGGTGCCATCCGTTATGGTGCCTTTGAGATAGGCTCGGTTCCTGGTACTAGTTCGAATGTGAAGTCAATTTCCAGAGTAGGGTGTAACCCTGGTAAGTCGTCAGGAAATATCTCTTAAAATTCCTTTATAAATCGAACGTCTCCAACCTTTAATGGTGTTTCTTGTGCCACATCTGTGACACTTGCTAAGAATGCGTGACATCCTCTCTCTTTCATCTTCTTAGCTTTGAGAGATGAGATAAGCGGTGTTTGTAGTCCTTAAATCTTTCCCATAAAACATAGTTTCTGACCATCACAAGTTTCAAACGTCACTTGCTTGCATCTATGGTCAATAATTACACCATGCCTTGCTAGCCAGTCCATGCCCATTATTACGCCGAAGTCCTTAATATAGAAATCTATCAGTTCTCCTGGTTCCGTGCCCTCAATTTTGATCGGTACTCCTCATACTATTCGTGATGATAAAACTACTTCGCCCGTAGGCACTTCTGTAACAAACCTAGTTCTAAATCTTTCACAAGGTTTGTCTAACTTTTCTATCATTCCTAATGAGATATACGAGTGTACTACTCCCAAATCAAACAATACTAAACATATATCATCGAGGATAGGAAGCTAACCTGTGACCACTTTGTTACTAGCTTCGGCTTCTCCCTGGGTCAAGGCAAAGACTCTGGTTGGAACCATCTTGTTGTCCTTCTTTTCTTCTTGTTAGAGCTATGGAGATTCGTTTTTCCAATGACCTTCCTCACCATAATTGAAATAACCCTTGGTGTTTGCACGACACTCCCCAGGATGTCTTTTCTAGCACTTGGAGCATCGAGGGTATTCCACATAACCCGACTTATTATTACCATTATTAGTCCATGCTCTTTTGTTAGTGTCGACTTGCTTATTATCAAGATGCTTTCCTTTTTGCCCATTATTGCTATGCTGGTCGTTGTTGTTGTGTCGACCATTCTGAGTCTGATTCTGCTGCCTGGGTTTAGACTTGCTTGCCTCCTCCTTACTAACATTTGCTTGGAGCCTTTCCACCTCTATAGTCATTTCCAAGACATCGGCGTAAGAAGTGGTTCTAAGATTTTCCAACTTAACACCTAACTCAATCTTGGGTTTGAGTCCCCTAGTGAACTTGATAACCCTCAAGAAATGGATTGGGACCAACTCTAATGCGAACTCGGCTAGATGATCAAATTGCCGAGCATACTCAACTACTGACAAATTGCCCTGTTTCAGACTGGAAAATTCTTCCACCCTTGTAACGATGACAGCAAAGTTGTAATACTTTTTGTGAAACAGCTCCAAAAATTTGGCCCAAGTCATGGTGGTGACATCATGAGTCTGCTGTACCGAATCCCACCAGATTCTGGCATCCTTTTTCATTAGAGAGGAAACACAGGATATGAAATCCGCGTTGCTGAGGTTCATGTGTGCTAGAATCGGTTCTACATTCCTGAGCCATTCTTTAGCCTCAAAGGGGACAATTGTCCCTTCAAATTTTGGAGCACGCTGCTTACGGAAACGCTCGTAGATTGGATCTATGTACTAAGCTAGATAATGCACATAGTTCACTATCGACCATCCCCCATACTGATATCCTACATTTTTCCCTTGCTGGGGTGGTTGAGTCGTTGGCTGAGGCTACGACTGAAGTTGCGGCTGAGGCTATTGTCGTTATTGCTGCAGCAGTTCTTCCACTTATTGTCGTAGCCAGATAATCTCAGCAGTGTTGTTAACATGTTGTGGTGCATTCCTATTAGCAGCAGCAGTAGTAGCACATGTTCCCCTTTTCAGACTGGAGGGTCTTCGTGAGTCTCATTGGCGGTGTTGGGAGCATTTCCATTTGTGTGTGCAAACCTTCATAACAACATCTTCAGCAAAGTTCTAACAGTCGAGAAAATACGTTAGAACTTACCCTAACAATTTCTAAGGAAAAACTTAGTCTAAGCAAAGATAACTCGGACCTATCAGTTATGATTTCTTATAAAAAAAATTATGTAAGCCTTCTTTATAAATTAGGCTGTGTTTCTTTACTTAGACTATTAAGCCACCTGTATTATTTTTTAAGTCTGTTCCTAATCACCCTATATGACTTAATTCTCAGGCTCAAAATCGTTGTTGTTCCAAAGTTAACCATAACGAGGGAGGGATGGGATCAGTAAAATTGTTCCCACTAATGGCCCCCTAAACTCTCAATACAAAACACGGTTCATTGTTTTGTATCCACCCTCACCGAACTCAATCATTATTTATTGAATTTATTCTAAATTTATTATGATTGTAAAAAAAAAATCAATCTCATACATGCCATTCAAAAATAACAACTTTATTCATTTGGAAAAAGATTTTCACTTATTACAATCATAAATTCAAAATAAATAAAGAAACTATACTATTAATAACTAGGGTGAATCTCTAAAAATCAAGATCTTCTACATCTGACCCTTCATCTAACATATCATCATTTATTTCTTCATAATCATCATTATCATGAGCCTCGAAACTACCTCGAGGAATATTCATTAGGATATTATGCTTTTGTTCATTAGTGATTTAAAACTCAAACCTATAGGTAAACCTAAGTATGAGAAAATAATATCTCATGGCTATCGGTAAATAATCTTCATTATCCATAGTCTCACATAATTCTTCCAATTTTAAAACTACAGTTGGAAAATCCTTAAAAAGCCTAATTACTAGGACATATTGTTTCCATGGCTCTCATCATGATTTTCCTATGGATTTGAATGTGAACTATCTCCTTGTGAAATATGACCAATCTTTGAGTGATTCTTTCTAGCACTCCTATTGTATCCCTTCGCTCTTTAACCCTTTTCAATGCCTTAATGGCTCGGATAACATGATAGGTCAAAGCTCCATTCATTTTGACTGAAAACATAACGACTAAAACATTAGCTATTAACATAAACATAATATTCATAACATAAACACTTACATTGGCGGTTAGAACCGCACTTGTAATGACCCAAAATTACTAATGAGGCTTAAGGGCCTTGATTAGTGTGCCGGGAGGGCATAATTGGAGGTTATGAGAATTAATAGTAAGAAATCATGTTTATGGGTATTGGATAAGCGTACGGGCCCTGTTTGGCTGGTAAGGGCATAATTGTAATTATTTCCCGTTAGGGCATAACGTGATTATTTATGATAAACTGTTGAGACCACATTATTATGTGGATATATGTGTTTGCATCTTTCGGCACGAGGCGATCTAGGGAGCAAGTAGCGGGAAAGTCACAACGCGACCCGATACTTAACTTGGGGTATCTCGGGTATTAGGTTGTTATTTGGATTATCGGGTTATGTAAATAAATAATTTGAGATATATTTTAGGTTAGGAAGCCTAGGTGGGAATACTGGAGAATTTTACCATTTTTTCCTCGTGGACATTTTTGGTACCCCGAGCCTTGGCATTAACTTAAGAGGCTTAAGTTAGAAAAGACAAAGGAAAAAAAAAAAAGAAATGCGTGGAAGAATGCTAGAACTGACTCCCTCTTTCTTTTTCCTTCTCTTAAGGAGTTGCTTCAAGCTTACCATGAAACCAAGGGATTTTTGGGCTAGGTTCATAAGAAGTGGAGCTCTAGAATTGGAGATTAGCTCAGAAATTGATGGTGGATTCAAGCAGAGTTTGAGGTAAGACTTGGATTAAGGTTTTAATGTTTAAGTTCTGAGTTCTAAGTGTTTTTATTTGGGTCTTTAATGTTGAGAGTTGAATTGAAGCTTTGGGTGAGGATTTGAGCTGAATTCTTGTTAGGTTCTATTGCTGGGAACTTGGGGATTAACTCTATAACTTCTAGATGGACTTGCTCTTCAGCAAAGGTAAGCTTTTTATAATAGTTTAGCATCTGAATTATGAGATTTCTGGTTGTTCTAAGAGGTTTTGAGTTTTTGGGATTCAAGGATTGAGGTGTGATTTTGATGAGTCCTTAGGCTAGTTTTTCTGTGGGTTTTGCTACTGGAAGTATACTTGAACTGCTGTTATAAATAGAATATATTATTGGGATGATTTTGGGTTAGTTTGGTTGAGATTGGGTGGATGAAAGTGGTGTTTTTCTGGGTTCGAAGGGGTCAGGCCGCGGCATAGTTCTTGGTGAGCTGTAGCCCTCTAGAACATATGGTGCTGAGGAAGGAGGGCGGGCTGCCGCATGGGGTGTGTAGGGCCGCGGCCCGTGTCTATTTTTGGGCGAGGCTGAGCCTTTGGTTGGGGGCATGCTGCGACATAGGCAGCTTGGGCCGCGGCCCTTAAGGACATTTTTGGCCTTTTTGAGTTTTAAGCGCGGGAACCTAACCTAGGGTGCTCGGGATCAATCCCACTACCGTTTTTGGTGGAATTCGATGTTCCGAAGGTTAGAACTCTATCTAAAAACCTTTACAAAATTATTGATGGAGTCCTTTATCATGGTTGTGACTAGGTGTATGCTTGGGCTCGGGGTAGGATCGTGCTCGGGGGTCATTTTTCCTAATCAAAACATTTGGAATGAAAGGTAAGAAAACTGCACCCAGTTGTGAGTTAATAACGGGACTAAGGGCTCCCTACTCTTGTATGTATTACGAAATTTGGTATTATGCCATGTGAAAGGTTGTATTATGCCATGAGAATAGTAAACCAACAGCCTGAGGGTGCTGGGGTTTACATTGGCGCACAGGGCGCGACTCAGGCACTTGTAGCTGAGGAAAGCTTAATATTCACTGAGCTTGGTTTGAGCGAGCCAGAGTCAGTGGGGTAAATAGAGGGTGCAACCTAAGATTCGACCCTGATTATCATGTGATTTGGTTATGGTTGTTAATTGTTGAACATGACATGCTGAATAGTTGGTTATTAGTTTGTGGATTTTCTGGTTATGTCTATGGACTATGTGATTAATGTGGTTTGCTAAGTGTATGAACATGCTTAAGGAATTATTTGATTGTTATCATTGTTTGTGTTGTAATATTATGTTTTCTTGCTGGGCCTTGGCTCACGGGTGCTACGTGGTGTAGGTAAAGGTAAGGTAAACTTGATCAGCCCTGATTGGAGAGCTCTAGGGGCGAAATGTACATGACTAGCTGCTCGGCCGTCATGGTTGAGGGAGGAACAGGAACAGGAGGACCATAAATGTCTATTTTTCCCTTAGAGTGGCTAGCAGTTTTGTATACCAAGCAATTTTGTAAATTTTCCTTCAAACGTTATTTCTTTTGGGATCCCATGTACAAAATATTAATTTCTATGAAATGTATTTTTTATGACCAAAACCTTTTAACCCTAGCTCATTAATGGTTTTAATGACACATTTTCAATTAAATGACTTGATTAGCAAGTCTTGCACCTTTATAAAAACACAGTGTAACGGTCTTGGCTACCCAGGGCGTTACAACACTACTACAAATTAACATTTACGGGACACTTTTTTAGGACACGCACCTAAATGCAAGTCCTTAAAAATGTTTATGGAGTTTTGAAGGAAACTCGTTAGAGTCCTAAAAAAACATAATTTTGGACTTGCAATGAGTGTCCTAAAAAAATATGCGAGTCCTAAAAAAATCTGGGCTAAAGAATGAGTGTTTTTTATATGCTCTTTTACTTAATAATTTTAAGGACTTGCTTTGGGAGTTCTTAATACTCTTTAAGGACTCGCTTTGCAAGTCCTAAAAAAGTATGTGAGTCCTAAAAGAAATCTTGACTAGAAAATGAGTGTTTTTTATGCTCATTTACATAACAATTTTAAAGACTTTCTTTGGGAGTCCTTAATGGGAGTCGTAAAAGAGTATTAAGGACTCTCAAACCAAGTCCTTAAAATTGTTAGTAAAAGGGACACATAAAAACTTATTTTTTCCGAAAATTGTGGGGGGGGGGGGGGGGGGTCAAAATTTTTTAGCACACAAAATAAAACTCTCACACTTGGGTATTAAATTAGGCTTGGACTATAGGTTTCGGTAGGCTTGTTGGAGGGTGGCTGGTGGTGGTGAACGGCGACGGAGGAGGAGAGGCGAGTAGGAAGCGTCAGCTCTCGAGACTGGTTCTCTGGCGTCGTAGGTTCTCCGCTCCAGCATATCTAGTTGCGGCAGCGGCACTGGTTCTCGGCGACGGCACAGGATCTAGACGGCCCTGGCTCTCAGCAGTGCTGGTGCTAGTCGGAGGGCTCTGTTCACGCAAGGGTCAGCACGGGTCAGCAAGTTTTTGTTTTTAATATTGTATTTAAATATTACATTATAAATATATATAATAAATAAATAAATATATATATAGCAGTAGTTTCTTTTTAGTTTTCTTTGTATAAATATATATATCTATACTAAATATTACATTATAGATTATATTAATGTGCTAATAATTTCAATACCCCAATTATATGTCAAATTCTAAACTTAATCTTAGACATTCAATAATTTATGAAAGTATTCTAATTAAAAATTAGACAAAATATTCTCTGGTAGAGAGAATTTTGAATTCATTTATTCCATATCTCATTACACTAACTTGCATGTATGCAATTGTTCTTATTTATTGACTTTTATTTTTTTTGTTATAGAATTTTTAAAATTTGACATTTTTTAAATAAATACTTTATCTTATATAAATATATATATGTATGCTATTTATAAATATTTTTTAATTTATAATATTATAATTTCAATTTATAGATAATATAGAGTATTAATGTAGTTTCTAGTTTTAATATACAAATAAATATACTTTTGATTTAAAAACTTAAAATATGATTAAAAAAACAAATACCAATACCCATGTGCAATTTTCTAACTATAATTGAAATAAATCAGTGTTTCCTAATATTTCTTCATTTAAAATTTATAGATTATCTTTTTTTTTTTTTGAAAAAAATAACTATAGGTTTGGAGTTTTAGATTTTTGTCAAACAATTTTTTTAGTTGTTTTGCTTTTTGATAAAATTAGGATGAAACGTTTTAGACAAATAATAAAGGTCATTACAAATAAAAAATAAATAACAATTGTTTGGCATTGATTTTCATTTTTCAATTTTAGGTAATGTGACTTCCAAAGAATTTTCTCATTTTGGTGGACAATTAATGTTGTTGAATGGTTACTATTGGCGGACAAAAAAATGAACGTATCCAAACCCCACATAAAACGTAAGATAAACAATCATGTATATATATGGTCAACTTCATGACTTCATGACTTTTTATAATATTAAAATCAAATGTCAACATTTGACCTTTTTCTTTTTTCTAATGTTGATTAAAATAAATAGGTTAAAATTTTGATTGGTCTTAAAGCATTGAATTGGTAGCTAATTGCAAGAGGTATGTTGTATTTGATTTAGTTTTAAAAAATTTCAATATTTTACAAATTTGAATGATAACTGTATTACTTTAGTGGAGTTTGAATATCTTAGATATTCATCTGTAGTGAAGTAGGTTCTACGAATTCTGTGTGCTGCAGTGATAACGGAAGATTGAGAACTTGCATGTCTTAGTGAAGTAGGTTATGAGAATTTTGTGTGCTGCAGTGATATATGGATGAAAACTTGTGTGTTGTTTGATTTGTTTGACATGTTGGTGTTGATTGTGACAGATGGCTAGGCTAGTAAATTAGGGGATATGCTGTCCGATTTTCTATAGATTTTTTTGTACTTAGTTTTGTGTGGAAATATGAAATAGATGACTGCCACAATGATAAATTTGTGATCCGGATATTTAACATTTGACGATCTAATTAATCATTAAGTTGATTGTAGATTTTTCTACTAATCACAAAATTTTCTTAATCCGAGCCTCAAAAGAGCTAATTTAGAGTAAGTATGTGATCAAAGATCTGTGCTTTCGAGATTATAAGTGCAGGATAGGTCTTTCTAGAATTTGAATCAAAATCCTCATCTTTTCTCTCCCAGAAGAGTAAAATAGGTTGCTGAATAAACCATGTCCATGAGATTTTAGAATCATACATATTATATAACATTCTGAAAATTAATCTTAGAAAGATCCTTCAACGGTGTTTGTTCTGCCACCTATTGTGAGATTGTGGCCTATTTTCTTTTGCTGAAGTTCATTAACCATTTTACACAAAAATTGTGTTATGAACCAATAATATACAAAGCCCTTTTGCCCAAATATGAATCCAATACCTTTCTTCACCCACCACTGTTGGTTTATATGATAAACCAAGATTCGGATAATTAATTCTTCACTTGCTAATTATGATAAATTTAAAGAACAACCCTACTATTTTCCATTACGTACTTTATTTTATAATACCAGATATTTATTTTTATATTCATTTGATTGATATTGTATAGTTTGTTAACCTAGTGTTAGGTATAAATGGTATTAAGTGGTGTGAGTGCTTCGATACTATTTGGTTTATTATTTTAGATAAGCTACGGTTTGGGTTTCCTATATTAATATACAATTTAGTATATATTATTTTTTATGGATTAATTACATATATTTGCATACTTATATATTAATTATTGTTTTAATTTTTGCACAAAATTTGATAATAAGATACTAAGTATATATGTGAGTGAAATTATATGATACCAAAAATTTATATCTTTGTCCTGTTAAACATTTAGAATTATTTTATGGTTTGATTATTGCATTTAATTTGGTAATCACATTCTAGTTGGTATACATGTGATTGATTGGATCTTAAAATCCAAATCACTCATTGTGATTTGGATCCAATTTATCACAAAATTTGGATGATTTCATGCATTTCATGGTAAAAACATAATAAAAAAAATTGGATTTGGATTTGATTAGGAAATATTATGATATCATTCATTATTAGTATATATACCAAGAGAAGATAGATCAAGGATCTATATTTGATCACATCAAAGAAATTTCTTTAAGTGTTTGTGTTGTTTAGTTTAAGTGGAATAATGATGAAGCTAATGTAACTTGTGGCTTACATTTATTCATCTTTCTAGTATTGTTGAAAACAATGCATATAAACACAAACCATTATTATAAACATACGAGCAAATTTTTGCATGCCTTGAATCTATAATATAATTAGACACACACACACAGAAAATATGTCTAAATAAAAAAAGCCCTTAAAGTGTTCGTTAGACAAATAATAGTTGTTGATACAAGAGTGACTTGTAAAAGAACATACGATAGGGGTGTTTTTGATATTATATTCTTTCATCCTTTAGCACTTAGATAATGTTACTTTCAAGTGTTTTTAGGTGTTCTTAGCTTTATTTTACGAGTTTTTTATTTTTTAGTCATAAAATATTTTATAAGGTATTATTGATGTACTTGATACAATTTTGTGGTTAGAAATGAAGGTACAATGATAGGACTCGAGAAAATGAAGTTTTGAACGAGTTTGATGTGTTTCAAAAGTCCCTAAACCCGAGAATCGAGCCAAAGTTGGAGATTATGAAGAAAAAGAATGTGAGCAGAAAATGACCAGTGGCCGTGGCCACAGGCATTTACTAGCCATGGCCTGGGAGACAGGGAGTATTGGCCGCGGCCATCATGATCTCCTGGCTGCGACCTCTACGCGAATGTGGCCCAGCAACTGACCCGTGGCCGCAGCCACCAAGAATCACTGGCCACGGCCGTGCGACAAAATTTTCCTTGAAATTCAAATTTTAAATGTAATTTTTCATGGGCTATAAAAGAGATTAGGGTTAACTTTTATTATAACTTTTGGGATTGAGATTTTTAGAGGCTAGAGCAGCAGAGGAGGAGGAAAAAAACATCATCATCGATATTCTTCAATCTAGTATTTCGTTCTTCTCAAAACTCTTTTATTTACATTGAATATTTATGTTTATGAATATGAATATGATTATGGAGTTGTTTTCTTTATAGGTAAGGGTTATTTCAAAACCTAGACATGAGATCTTGAATGCATTGATGAATTTTATTCCTTTTATTCCCTTATATTAAATTGCTTCTATTTTGTATTTGAATGTCATGGATCTTGTAAAATCTTGTTTAGATGGCCACTAATTGGGGTTTTGCATTGTTCTACTATCATCTTAGGATTTCTATTCACCTAATAGTTTAGAATTTTAAGTAAACTGATAAATTGCAATTAAGGTATTGTTACAGGTATTTTAATTGTGAGGAAAAATAGAACCTAGGTTAAATGGATTGCATGCTTAATGAATTTGTTGCCTAGATTAACTTTTTTCCATTAAGTGTAATGATTTTACTAGGTTAAATAGATTGCATGCTTAATGGGTTTATTGCTTGGTAAAAAGGGTTAATTAAGAGTGTTTAGCTTTAATTAATTATATTAGGGAAACTGGGACTGCTTAAGTGTTATCTGTGGGGCTAATAGTTTAATTGGGAATAGAGAATATTATTCATCATTGTTGATAGATTGATTGTTGAAGGTGGCGAGTAATTCTTGACTATTTCTTTAATATCGTTATGTCCTTAGTTATTCAATCGTTGATATTTTTTTCATTTTATGTTTTCAGCTATTAAAACTAAAACCCATTTTTAGTATCAGTCTAGTATTATTTTGAATAGTAATTTGATCATAGTCCTCGTGGGTTTGACCCTTATTTACCGCTATACTGAAGTAGCTGGTGTAAGTGAATAAAAAAATATATATTTAAATTTTATACGGCATATGACACGCATCAAATTTTTGGCGCCGTTGCCGGGGATTATTGTAAGTCGTTTTATTATTCAATTTAATTAACTACATACTTAATAGTTTAATTTTTTTTTATTTGTAGGTGTGTATATGTCTGGCGACGATGCTCAAGAAAGACTGCACGCCATAAAGCAATATCATGAGACATCGTCATCTCGCTCTTAAAGAACTATCATTGACAATCCACTCTTTCAATCTTCAAAGAGAGTCAATCCAATACAAATACCATTACCATCTGACAACGATTTGGACTCTGAAACATCAGTTAAGTATCAGATGGCACAAGAATCGACGTTGAAAGAGTTGGCAGCACCGAATCTAGACCATCAACCTCTGTGTATTCAATATCCATCGTTGGACGTTAACTTTGAACTCAAATTGGGCCTCATACATTTACTACCATCTTTCCATGGGCTACCAGGAGAGGAACCAAATAAGTATCTGACTGAATTTCACATAGTCTGCTTTAGTATGAAACCAGCTTTATTAACGGAAGAGCACATTAAATTTAGAGCCTTTCTATTTTCTTTGAAGGATGGTGCAAAGGAATGGCTCTATTACCTTCCTCCTGGAAATGTTAATACATGGAATGAAATGAAGACATTGTTCTTGGAGCGTTACTTCCCATCATCTAAGGATGGTAGTATAAGGAAGGAAATATGTGGCATTCGCCAACAGACTGGGGAGTCATTATATGAGTATTGGGAGAGATTTAAGAGGCTATGTGCTAGCTGCCCCCACCACCAAATAAGTGAACAACTCCTAATCCCATACTTTTATGAAGGACTATTTCTATTGGATAGGAGCATGATTTGTGCAGCAAGTGGGGGAGCACTAGTGGACAAGATTCCTATTGCAGCTAGGAGCTTAATTTCTAATATGGCCGCTAATTCTCAATAGTTTGCAGTTTGTCAAGAAGTTTCAGTCAAGGGACTAAATGAGACAAACTCTAAAGTAGAACAGCAGCTGGCGCAATTAACTAGTATGGTTCAACAAATGGCTTTAGGTCATCAAGTGAGACCTTGTGGCATATCTCAGTTGGTGGGGCATCCTACTGATGCATGTTCCACACTTCAAGAGGATACCAATGAGCATGTAAATGCAATGGGGGGATTCTCAGGGCAACCTAGGCTAAGGTATGACCCTTATGCTATAACTTATAACGAAGGATGGAAGGAACACCCTAATCTTCGATATGGGAATCAACAACAAATTGTACCAACTAGACCGCCAGGATTTCCTTATCAACAAAGGCAACAAGAAACTCATACACCTCAACCTCAACAACCTATTACCTCAGAAGCTCAAGAACCATCAATGGCAGATATGCTAAAACAGTTAGTAGCCTCCAATATGCAAACTCAAGTACTTCTTCAAGGCGCTCATGTGTCCCTAAAAAATTTAGAGAATACTATGGGTCAAATTGCCACTTCATTAAGTCAAAATGAGCCACAGAATCAAGGAAAAGTACCTTCACAGCATGTACGAAACCCAAGGGAAAATGTTAATGCCATCACACTAAGAGATGGCAAGACTTATGATCCACCCAACCTTCCATCAAGTTAAAATGATGAACCATTACCTCCTACCCAATCTGCCCAACAAGACAAAGATGAAACCCCAACCACATCACCAAACCTTAAACCCACTATTCCCACTTATGTTACTACTCCTCCATTTCCTAGTCGATTGAGAAAGACTAAGAAAGATGAAGCTAAACAGGAAATATTGGAGACTTTTCGCAAGGTTGAGGTAAACATTCCCTTACTTGATGCCATTAAGCAAGTACCTAGATATGCAAAGTTTTTAAAGCAGTTATGCACCAACAAGAGGAAGCTAAAAGGGAATGAAAAGGTGAGTGTGGGGGAAAATGTTTCGGTGGTTCTTCAAAAGAAACTTCCACCAAAGTGTAAGGATCCCGGCACCTTCACTATTCCTTGTACTATTGGCAATAAAAGAATTGAAAGATGCATGTTAGATTTGGGTGCTTCAATTAATGTAATGCCGTACTCTATTTATGCCTCTTTGAATTTGGGACCACTAGAAGAAACTGTGGTGATCATACAATTAGCGGATCATTCTAATGCATATCCAAGGGGAGTAATAGAGGATGTATTGAATAAAGTTAATGAATTGGTTTTTCCGTAAGAATTTTACATTCTTGATATGGAAGATGACTCAATTCTGTGTTCTACACCAGTATTATTGGGAAGGCCATTCTTAAAGACAACCAGAACTAAGATAGATGTTCATGAGGGAACTTTGACCATGGAGTTTGATGGTGAGGTGATTTGCTTTAATATTTTTGAGGCTATGATGTTCATTTAGTTTCTTCAATTGATATTCCGGATTCTTTATCACAAAGAATTCTGGATTTACATGGAGAAGATGGGTTAGATATTGTTTTGAGGGAACCAGTAGACTTGAAAGAAAATTTTGTCACTACTAAAGTAAAGAAGACAATGGCTACACTTAATAGTGGTGGAGAGGATTTTAAAGCAGTGTCGTTCTTAAAGTTGCCTATTTCTCATGAGCAACTTCAACCACTTGTTAAATCACCACCCAAGCTTGAATTAAAACCACTACCGGAGCATCTCAAATATGTCTAATTTTGTGAGAAAGAGACATTACCGGTTATTATCACCACAAAACTTACCCAAGTACAAGAGGATCGTTTAATAAGGGAACTTCGGGAATAGAAAACGGCCATAGGGTGGACCATAGAAGATATCAAGGGAATAAGCCCAACTATGTGTATGCACCATATTCTCCTTGAAGATGGATCCAAGCCTTCTAGAGAAGCTCAAAGAAGGTTAAATCCACCTATGATGGAGGTAGTTAAGAAGGAGATACTGAAGCTTTTAAGTGTGGGTGTGATTTACACTATTTCAGATAGCAAGTAGGTGAGTCCAGTTCAAGTAGTTCCTAAGAAATCAGGCATAACTGTGGTAAGGAATGAAGAGGATAAGTTAGTACCAACAAGAGTCCAAACATGGTGGTGAGTTTGTATTGATTATAGAAAGTTGAACACTGCAACTAGAAAAGACCACTTCCCTTTGTCATTCATCGATCAAATGCTTGAAAGATTAGCGGGACATACTTATTACTACTTTGTTGATGGTTATTAAGGTTATAGTCAGATTGTTATTGCTCCTGTAGACCAAGAGAATACCACATTTACATGCCCATTTGGCACTTTTGCTTTTCGTAGAATGCCATTTGGGTTGTCCAATGCTCCCACCACTTTTCAACGATGTATGGTTAGTATTTTCTCAGATTACATAGAAAACATCATAGAAGTGTTTATGGATTATTTCAGTGTCTATGGTGATTCTTTTGATAAGTGCCTCCATAATTTAACTCTAGTTCTTAAACGATGTATTGACACTAATCTTGTATTGAATTGGGAGAAGTGTCACTTTATGGTGCAGCAAGGTATTGTTTTGGGGCATGTTATTTCAGAAGAAGGGATTGGAATGGACAAGGCAAAAATTGATCTCATTCGTTCTCTTCCACCACCGTCAAGTGTGAAAGAAATAAGATCCTTTCTTGGTCATGCAGGATTCTATAGGCGGTTTATAAAGGATTTCTCAAAGATTGCTTCTCCTTTATGCAATCTTCTTCAAAAGGATGTGGCATTTGAATTTAATGATAAATGTTTGTTTACATTCAATAAATTAAAGGAATCCTTAACATCAACACCTATTATTCAACCACCAAACTAGAAGTTACCCTTTGAAATAATGTGTGACACTAGTGATTATGCAATGGGAGCAATTCTTGGGCAAAGAGTTTGTAAAGTGCCTCATGTTATATACTATGCCTCTCGAACTCTTAATAATGCTCAGTTGAATTACTCTACTACAGAGAAAGAGCTTTTAGCGGTCATCTTTGCTTTAGAAAAGTTTCGATCTTACTTGATTGGAACCAAAGTTATTGTTTACACTGACCATGCAGCTCTTAAATATTAATTAGCTAAGCGAAGCCCAAACTTATTCAGTGGATATTACTTCTGCAAGAATTTGATCTTGAAATAAAAGATAAGAGAGGATCAGAAAATTTGGTGGCTGATCATTTAAGTAGACTTATTCGGGATGAAGATAACTTGCAATTAAATGAAAAATTTCCTGACAAGCAACTCCTGGCTCTTGAAGAAGTTATTCCATGGTTTGCTGATACTATTAATTATTTAGCCACTAAAGAGTTACCAGGAGACCTTACGCAAGCTCAAAAGAACAAGATTAAGCATCATGCTAAGTTTTATATTTGGGATGAGCCTTATTTATGGAAACATTGCGCTGATCAAGTCATTCGATGGTGTGTTCCCGATTCTGAATTTCCATCTATTCTTGCTTTCTCACATTCTCATGCTTGTGGAGATCATTTTGGACCAAAAAGAACAGCTCATAAAGTATTTGATAGCGGTTTCTATTGGCATACCATCTTTAAAGATTCATAAGCATATTGTATCATTCTCGCCTCAAACTATTTCCGGGTAAGTTGAAGTCCCGATGGCTTGGACCATTCATAGTGGTACATCACTATCCTCATGGAGCGATAGAAATTTCAATTCCATCAACGACAAAAATACTCAAGGTAAATGGCCAGAGATTGAAGCCTTATTATGAGTCTTCAAGGAGGAACGAGCTACTGTGATTCACCTCTTCGATCCAGAATATTTTGATGAGGTATGAAAAGGTTATACGTCGAGCTAGCGACGTTAAACTTAGCTAAATTTTATGTATTTTATTTTGAAGACATTTTTTTATTTTATTTGTTCCTTTTGGTATTTTGTTTTTTTTTAATTTTAATTTTATTCCTTCTAAATAAATAAATAATTTTTTTTGGCCAAATGGCCTGTGCCCGCGTCCAGGCCACGGCCTAGAGAACAGAGAGCAGTGGCTGCGACCACCAATAACCTTAGGCTGCGGCCACTTTGCATTTTCAGAATATTTATTTTCAAGACCCTTTCTCATTTTTTTTCCACTCCCCACACATACAAAGACCCAAAATTGAAAAAAGAAAAACACTCTCATTTTCACTCCAATTATTCCCCAAAATCATTAAATTCTATCATGAATCTTCAAATTTTTTTACAATTCTTCACCTATTCTCATCAAAATCCTCATTTTCTACACAAATTCCCTTTCAAAACCTAAAGTCCCATAAATTTCAATTTTTGACAATTGAGATTAATCAACTAGTTTCAAGGTGCTTCATTGACACAATCAAGCTTACAAAGACTTTCTATAGTCAATTGCAAGTAAGTACTTTCTCTTGATTAATTTCTTATCATTGTTGATTAATTGATTATTGGGTTTTGAGTATTCAAGAATATGATTTTGGGTATTTTGTATTATTTGGATTTTGGTGGATGAAATATTTATATATTGTGATAATTTTCTTAGATTAAGTGTTTATGTTGTTATATTAGTAATAATTTTCAATTTTGGAAAGATTGAAACAATACAACATACTTTTTCACTATTGGATTAGTCTTTGCCTACTAAGTGTTTGATGAAAGTTCTAAGAGGAGCGTGTTTCAGTTTTAAGGGGAATTGATTGAATATTTTTGAAGAGAAAGTATTTATTTGTTTAGAATATATTGGTGGGAATAATTAGAGGATGTTGACTTTATATTTTTGGGGTATTTTGAATTATTTTGTTAGTGCTTAATTATTTTTGTTTATGGAAGGTTATCCTTGAGTTTTGAACTAAAGAATGGTGCCAAAGAGATTTAGAAAGAATACTAAAGGTGTTTCCTCATCTGAGGTTCAATTTGATTCCACCAAATTTATTTCTGAGGAAGCATTCAAACGCTATCAAGATGCGGTAGTGAAACAGAAAACGATGATTGAAGAGAGGGGGTTTGATATGGAGATTCATCATGGGTATCCATCTATTGCGGAACAGATTGAGAAAAGACATTGGGCAAAATTTTGTTCACAACCTGATGCTGCAGTAATCCCTATTGTCAGATAGTTTTATGCTAATGGAATTTCTCAAGTTACAGCTATGGCTACAGTGCGAGGCGTTCATGTGAATTTCTCAAGTGGAGCCATAAATCAATTTTAAGGGCTTCCTAGCATTGATAATGATGAGTATAGCCAAATCATTGATAATCCTGACTTTAATGAGATTATCCAATTTCTGTGTAAGCCAAATACCCAATGGAAGTTAACTGAAATAGATCTTCCTATTAAATTAAAGAGAGAGGCGATGGGAGTTATTGAGAAAGCCTGGCATAAGTTTATTAATGCAAAATTATTTCCCACTAAACATGTCAGTGATGTGATTGTGGATACTGCTATACTTCTATATGCTATCTTGAAGGGGAAAACAATTGATGTGGGATGCATTATCAAGTCTTCCATTCAGAGCAGTGTCAGACATGTTTCTAAGGGGTTCTATCATCCCCATCTCATTACCACCATGTGTGCTCAAGTTGGTGTGAAATGGGATCCCTCAGAGCCTTTGTTGCAATCCATGCATATACTAAATAGATCCTCCATCACTTGTTTCAAGGTCACTGACACTGCAGGGGCTAGCTCATCTTCTCATACTCAGACTAGGCCACCACCATCTATAAAAAGTTTGACCTTGGCAGACCGTATGACACTTGTGGAGGAATCTTTGTACACTACCTCTCAAGAGTTTCATGCTCACCGTACTGAATTCCAAGCACATCAACAGTGCATGATTGAGTGGGCTAGTTATTAAGATGTTTGTTTCAGGATGAATGCCATACACCTTGGCTTGGACATGACAAACTATCCACCTGCACCACAGTGGATTCAACCGTATCCACCACCTATTCCCACGATGCAAGATGATGAAAACGAGGAGGAAGTTGAAGATGATCAAGGAGATGCCTAATTAATGAACATTCACTTCGGTTGAGGGAGTTTTTCTTTTTCTTTTTCTTTATTTTCTTTCATTTTATTTTGCATTGAGGATAATGTTTCCTAAAAGTGTCAGGGAAGGGAACAACTGAAATTAAATTGTTTTGATTTTATTTTTATGATTTCCTTTGATTTTTTTATGTAATTTTTAGTTTATTTTTAGGTTGTCATAAGCATGGCATGATTATTTTGGAAGTTGTTTGTCAATGATAAAAAATTTGATTGAAATGGGACTAGATTCCTAGGAAATTGATGAATTGTGTGCTTAACTCTTGTCTGGTTGCTACTCAAGCTTGATCTTAGATTTTTAAACATAATGTGTTAAATTAGATTTACTTTTTCACTATTGTTTGGAGATATTTATGCATGCTATTACTTATATATAGTCTCGACCACTCTAGAAATCATTGATTAATTGTTTGAGGCGAAATCCTAAGTACACATGATTAGGAAGATGATTAAGGCATGTTCTTTGGATCGTTTGAGCCTTTCAAGCTTACCTATGAAATTGAATATCCTAGTTTCCCATTTTTGAGCCGTAATGACTAATTTTTTTTCTTTTATAAGCCAATATCTAAACCTTTTGCAGCTTAAAATTTTTATCCTTTTTGTGACCCATTACACCATAGTTCTATATGATTGTTTGATCTAGTGGGTTGGGTTATGGATTGTAAGAAGGGGAAGTTGTATTGGTTTGGTTGATTATAATGTGCAAGTATATAACTTACTATTTCTTCCAATGAGTTGAATTGAAAAGAAAAAAAATAGAAAAAAAAAATCTGCACTGAGAAATATGAAAAAAAAAGTATTGAAAAAGTATAAGTGTGGGGGAAGTAGTGAGATCAACGTGGAAAGAAAAAATGGAAATATTATGTATTTTCTTGAATTGTATGGGAAATTTGTGGGAAGATCTACAGAATTGAAAAAAGAAAATAATAGGCTATGGTGTAATTTAAGCTTAAATATTCATTTTCATCTAACCTTAGCCTCACATTACAAGCTTTTAAAGACCTTATGATTCTTGATTATGTGTGTTTACATTAGTGGAGAACAATTGGTTAATGTCTATGGAGTGGATGTTTTTCATGAAAATATTATTATCTATGACGCTTTAAAACATATTATGGCATGTATAAATTGATTCACATGCTTGTGTTTTGGTTTATTTAATTGTGCATAATCATAAATAAGATCAAGTTTTAAGTGGTGATTATGCATTGAGTTGAAATTCTGAGGAATGTAGAATTCGAATTTTTCTTATAACTCATATTTGTTGATCAATCTTTGCTTATGTTTTATTTGTTTAGTTTTAGTTTTATTATGGATTTTGCTAAGGGACTAGTAAAGTTTAAGTGTGGGGGAATTTGATAAGGGTATTTTGGATATTATATTTTTTTTATCCTTTCGCACTTAGATAATGTTCCTTTCAAGTGTTTTTAGGTGTTCTTAGCTTTGTTTTACGAGTTTTTGATTTTTTAGTCATAAAATATTATATAAGGTATTATTGATGGATTTGATACAATTTTGTGGTTAGAAAGGAAGGTGCAATGATAGGATTCGAGAAAATGAAGTTTTGAACGAGTTTGAAGTGTTTTAGAAGTCCCTAAACCCGAGAATTGAGCCTAAGTTGGAGATTATGAAGAAAAAGCATGTGAGCAGAAAATGACCAGTGGCCTCTGCGCGAATTTGGCTCAGCAACTGACCCGTGGTCGCGGCCACCAAGAATCACTGGCCGCGGCCGTGCGACAAAATTTTCCTTAAAATTCAAATTTTAAATGTAATTTTTCATGGGCTATAAAAGTGATTAGGCTTTACTTTTATTAGAACTTTTGGGATTGCAATTTTTAGAGGCTAGAGCAGCAAAGGAGGAGGAAAAAAACATCATCATCTATATTCTTCAATCTAGTTTTTCTTTCTTCTCAAAACTCTTTTATTTTCATTGAGTATTTATGTTTATGAATATGAATATGATTATGGAGTAGTTTTCTTTGTAGTTAAGGGTTATTTCAAAACCCTAGACATGAGATCTTGAATGCATTGATGAATTTTATTCCTTTTATTCCCTTATAGTAAATTGCTTCTATTTTTCTATTTGAATGTCATGGATCTTGTAAAATCTTGTTTAGATGGCCACTAATTGGAGTTTTGCATTGTTCTACTATCATCTTAGGATTTCTATTCACCTAATAGTTTAGGATTCTAAGTAAAGTGATAAATTGCCATTAAGGTATTGTGACAGGTATTTTAATTGTGAGGAAAAATAGAACCTAGGTTAAATGGATTGCATGCTTAATGAATTTGTTGCCTAGATTAACCTGTTTCTAGAAAGTGTAATGCTTTTACTAGGTTAAATAGATTGCATGCTTAATGGGTTTATTGCTTGGTAAAAAGGGTTAATTAAGAGCGCTTAGCTTTAATTAATTATATTAAGGAAACTCGGATAATTGACTGCTTAAGTGTTATTTGCGAGGTTAATAGTTTAATTGGGACTAGGGAATATTATTCATCATTGTTGATAGATTGATTGTTGAAGGTGGAGAGTAATTCTTGACTATTTTTTTAATATCGTTATATCCTTAGTTATTCAATCGTTGATATTTATTTCATTTTATGTTTTCAGCTATTAAAACTAAAACCCCTTTTTAATTTCATTCTAGTATTATTTTGAATAATAATTTGATCATAGTCCTCGTGGGTTCAACCCATATTTACCGCTATACTGAAGTAGCTAGTGTAAGTGAATAAAAAAATATATATTTAAATTTGATATGGCATACGACACACATCAATATACAAGTATGTATGCATATATTTGTTGTGTTGATTTTAACCTTTTTAAAAGAGCATGTCAACATCTGACCTTTTTCTTTTTTTATAATGTTGATTAAAATGAATAGGTTAATATTTTGATTGGTCTTAAGGCATTGGATTGGTAGCTAATTGCAAGAGGTATTTTGCATTTTATTTAGTTTTTAAAAATTTCAATATTTTAAAATTTTGAATGATAACTATATTACTTTAGTGGAGTTTGAATATCTTAGATATTCATTCGAAGTGAAGTGGGTTATGGGAATTCTGTGTGTTGTGGTGATAACGGAAGATTGAGAACTTGCATGTCTTAGTGAAGTAGTTCCGAGAATTTTGTGTGCTGCGGTGATATATGGATGAAAACTTGTGTATTGTATGATTTGGTTGACATGTTGGTGTTGAGTGTGAGAGATGGCTAAGCTACTAAATTAGGGGATATGTTGTCCGATTTTCTATAGATTTTCTTGTACTTAGTTTTGTTTTGTATGTTTATTTTATTTTATTTTCTTTATTTTAATTTTTTATTAAAACAAATAGGCGCAATATGGAAAATGAATGGATGTCAACTGATAGGTTGTCAGTAGAATATATAAAAGGGGTAGAAGAGTTTCTTAAATTTAGTTTGGATCATGCCAAAGATCCAAACTATATTTGTTGTCCTTGTAGTAAGTGTGGAAATATGAAAAAGATGACTGCCACAATGATAAAAGAGCACTTATGATTCCACGGGATAGAAAAAAGTTTAAAAATATGGTATTGGCATGGTGAAGAGCTTCATGTTACTCCGAACCCTCCTATGATGAATGAAGTTTGGAATTATAGGCAATTGGATGGTGAGGATAATTTAGATGAAATGATTGACAATGCATATTATGAATCAGAAGTAGATCCCGTTAAGTTTGAAAATCTTCTTAATGACGCTGAAAAGTTGATTTACTCTGGTTGCACTAAATTTACAAAGTTGTCAACCCTTCTTAGATTGTACAATATGAAAGCCAAAAATGGTGGGAGTGATAAGAGTTTCACAGAATTGTTAGTTTTTTTTGAAAGATTTACTGCCTGAAGAAAACTAGATGCCCGTATCATTTTACGAGGCTAAGAAAACTATGTGCTCATTAGTCTTGCAATATGAAAAAAATACATGCTTGTCCTAATGATTGCATATTATATCGGAATAGCCTTGTAGATGTGAATTCGTGTCCTACTTGTGGTGTGTCCAGATGGAGAAAGAAAAGGAATTTAGAGGAAGTTAAGGAAGGAGTACCAACAATAGTTTTGTGGTATATTCCTCCAATTCCTCGTTTGATTCAATTTTATCGAAATGTTGATCATGCTAAGAATTTGACTTGGCATGCAAATGAGAGAATAAAGGACGGTAGACTTAGACATCCTGCTGACTCACCAGCATGGAAGATAGTGGATTTTGAATGGCCTTCATTTGCCAATGAACCTAGAAATATCCGTCTAGCTCTTTCTATGGATGGAATTAATCCTCATACTTCTCTCAGTAGTAAGTATTGTTGTTTGCCTGTTATGCTAGTCATATATAATTTACCGCCATGGATTTGTATGAAAAGGAAGTTTACCTTACTGACCTTGCTGATATCAAGACCTAAACAACCTGGTAACGATATTGACGTCTACTTAGCTCCCTTAATTGATGACTTGAAAACTTTATGGAATGAAGGGGTTAGGGCTTATGACGCATACCGAAAAGAAGAGTTTAACCTTCGAGCGGTGTTGTTATGGAAAATCAACGACTTCCCCGCTTATGGAAATTTATCTGGTTATAGTGTAAAAGGATACAAAGCTTGTCCTATTTGTGAGGAGAAGACTTTATCTCAATATTTGAAACATTCCTGCAAGGTGTGCTATATGGGACATAGAAAATTCTTGCCCCGGAGACATTATTTTAGAACTTGGAAAAATGCATTCAATGGTGAATAAGAGTTTGGTTTGGCTCTAGTTCCATTGACTGGGAATCAAGTACTTAATAAAGTATTTGTAATTCAATTTAAGGTAGGAAAACCTATTGTTTGTCCAATTAAGAAGAAGGGTCATGGAAAGAGTGTTGGCAAGGATAAGACTGAAGTTAGTTTGACTAGTGCGGATGAGTCTACAAGTCCTTCGAAGAAAAAATCAATTTTCTTTGAGCTTGAATATTGGGAAAACTTACTTTTACGACACAATTTAGATGTTATGCACATTCAGAAAAATGTGTGTGATAGTCTAATAGGAACTTTGTTAAATATTCCAAGTAAAAGTAAGGACGGTATTAAAGTTCGGAAAGAATTTGATGCATTGGGCTTGCAAAAAAAGCTACATCCAAAAGCTGGCCCTAACAGAACATTTTTACCGGTAGCGTGTTACACACTCACTAAGGATGAGAAAAAAGAACTTTGCGGTTGTTTATACAATATTAAAGTTCCAGAAGGGTATTCTTCAAACATAAGAACATTGGTGGATATGAAGAATTTGAATTTGGTCGGCATGAAATCTCATGATTGTCATGTTCTATTCCAACACATTCTACCTGTGGCTATTCGTGGTGTGCTACCAAGAAAGGTTCGAGAGATAATCACATGGATGTGCTTGTTTTTCAAGTATTTATGTTGTAAGATAATTGATGTTTCAATGTTGGACAATTTACAAGTGGAGATTGCTATAATCCTGTGTTACTTAGAACGATTCTTCCCACCTTCTTTTTTTGACATAATGGTATATCTTACAATCCATTTGGTTAGAGAGATTAAACTATGCGAACCTGTTTATTTAAGATGGATGTATCCCTTTGAGTGATGCATGAAGGTTCTTAAGAGTTATGTTAGAAATGGAAGTAGACCCGAAGGATGTATTGTTGAATGCTATATTGCAGAAGAAGCCATTGAATTTTGTTCAGAATACTTGCATGGTGTGACAAGCGTGGGTGATCAATCTACATTAAATAAAAGTAATGGTGGTTATGGTGGAAAAGGTGGTGTTGTATGCTCAATAACTCAAGATGAAAGACATGAAGCACACTGTCTTGTATTGAAAAACATTGACAAGATTCAACCTTACATCGAGTAAGTTATCTTAGACAATATGATATGATACTAATTTTGTATAAATTTATGAAGGAATCATTTTGTTTGGCTTCGGAAAAAATATCCATCTAAGTCAAAGATCCAAAAATGGATCCAAGATGAACACTATCGTACGTTTAGTACTTGGTTAGAGAACAAGGTATTGATTTGAGTAAATAATTTTAAATCCTTTGTTTTGATTGCATGACATGTTATTAATTATTATTTCATTTTTTGTTTTTAACAAAGGTTGCAATTGAAGTGACCCACACATCGAGTCATGTGCCGGACATAGTTAAGTGGATTTGTCGTGGTCCTTCTCGGAATGTGTTTAAGTACCCATCATACATCGTCAATGGTACTCAATTCAATACTTTGGAACGAGATAATGTAAGAACCACACAGAATAGTGGAGTTTGTATTGTAGCAAAAACTGTGCAAATCTCTAGTTCAAAGGACAAAAATCTTGTAGAGTGTGATATGACATTTTATGGAGTAATCCAAGAAATTAGGGAATTAGATTATATTACAACTAGAGGGCCAGTCTTCTTATGTGATAGGGTGAAAAGTGACAAGGGAGTAAAGGTTGATGATTTTGGTTTTACATCAGTTGATTTAAATCGAATTAGGCATAAAAATGATCGTTTCATAATGGCAACACAAGCCAAACTAGTTTTTTATGTGAATGATCCATCAGACAAGCAATGGTCAGTCATGGTTCCTACTCAACCGATATATTGGAGAGACAAAGAGAATGAAGTACATGACTTACCACTCCTTCAGCAACCTGTCACAATTCCTGAACCACAGCTTACCGAATACCCTATTGATGATGGTGTAGATGACGACGATATTTGTTTGCGTTTTGATGGTGACGGTGTATGGGTTGATTATATACTATGATAAATGTTAACTTGTTTTTTTTTCTTCTAAAGGATGGATTTGTTCATTTTAAAATCAATTTTCCTATCATGTTGATGATTGTCTATTAACATTGTTTATAATCGTTTCCTTTTCAGATATTTCCATGGCTGATCCAGGAGGTTTTCATGATGATTTTCCACTTCCTGGACTTGATGATGATTGCCCACTTCCTGGACTTGAAAATAATGTTATCCAAGAGGAGAATGATGATAATGTTGTAGTGCATGTGAGATTTGTTAGGGGACTATGTACCATGCCTGACATAGCCAAGATGCGAAGTGAAGTTGTTAAGGTACCGATCAAGTTCAATGAATATGGACAAGTGATTGGTACAATGAGATCAAAATTAGGATCAATGATCGGGTCAACTATAAAGAGGTGTGCTTCAATCACACACGTGAGCTGGGACAAAGTCCCACAATCAGACAAAGAAATTTTTTAGGATATCATTGTAACGACCCAAATTTACAAATAAGGCTTAAGGGCCTTGATTAGTGCATTGGGAGGGCATAACTGGATTATATGTGATTTAAATGATTAAAAGCATGTTCATATGATTATTTGGATATATGCAATGCATGACTATGTCTACTAGTATGCATGTAGGCCCTGATTAGGTCATAAGGGCATATTCATAATTTTGGCCCGTTGAGGGCATAAATGTAAATATTTGTGTTAATTTTTGAGACCACATTATTATGTGGATATATTTGCAACTTGTGACTCGAGGCGATCCTAGAGAGCGGTCTAGCGAAAAAGTCACGGTGGGATTTTATACCCGGCTCAGGGCAAGCTTGGGGGTATTTATGGGAATTTAGGAAATATATTGGAGTCTATTTGATATTGAGGAATAGGTAGGTGTTGGGATGTAAGCCGTAAATATTAGAGACACTTGAGGAATTAGCGGGAATTGGGAGTAATGACCAAAATGCCCTTAGAATGATTAAAAGGTTTAGTTATTATTGGGAGGGCAATGTGGTCATTTGGCTTAATAAAGGATAAGTGTTGTACTGCTTTATGACTTAGTGGAATGTTTAGAAACTAAGGGAAACTGAAAGAAAAGGAAAGAAGGGAATAAAGAAGGAAAACAGAAGTCTCTTTTCTCTCTCTCGGTTTAGGTCTTCTTCCCCACTTCTTGAAGGAACTTGGAGCTAAAATTCAGAGGAGCTTTTGGCTAAGGCTTTACAATTGGGACCTTGATCAAGTTTCAGGATTCAACAGGAATTAGTCATCCAACTGAGGTAAGTTTCAAGGTTTTTCTATTGAGTTTCTGGTTTTAGATGAAATGGTTTGCTAAGCTGAGTTTTAATGGGAATTCTAGGGAATTAAGGCTGAGGTTTTGTGGAGGGACAACTAAGGGAGTGTGGAGGATAGCCTAAGGTCGAATTTCTCCATTTAAGGTAAGAAACTCTGGACTTGGTCACTTGAATTCTGAAGTTTATTTTATGTTCTGTTGAGTTTTTGAGTTTCAAGATCAATCATGGTAGTTTCTTTATTTTGGGGTGCATGTGGTTGAGTTTTGTATGGTTGGGTCTTATGGGGTGAGTTATAGATGATGTTAGGCTTGTATTGATGTTTGGTTGAAGTTTGGATGAGTTTTGGAGAGGTTTGGCTCGGGGAAAGTCGAAGGAAGAAAAACAGGGTTTGATTGTGCTATGACTACCGCTGTAGCGCTAGCCTTTGGGCGCTACAGCACTAGGCCATGTCGTCTGGGTGCCTGTTGGCTTTGCTTGTAGCACTATAGCTCCCTCTTTATGGCGCTTTAGTGCTACCCTATTTCCAGAAGGGGATTTTGGGGTTATTTCTTAGGGTTTTTGCCTGGGGCTCGGGGTTTGATTCCACCACCCCGATTGGTGGAATTAGGGCTTCCCGAGGGCTCGGGATTGGTCCCGAGGTTAGGTTATGGGATTGAAGTTTGGTAACGGTTCTAATTTATGACTGTGACTAGGTGTACACTAAGGCTCGGAAGGGATCGTGCTTGAGGGTTGTCATCCTTAATCAAAGCTACCAGAATCCAAAGGTAAGAAAATTGCCCCCGATTATATGATTATGTTGGTACTAAGAGCTCCCTATATCTGTATGATTTCATATATGGTATTATGCCATGGGACATGTGATAAATGACCTAAGAGTGCTGGAATCAAGATTTGCGCATAGGGCGCGGCTCGGCCACTGGTAGCTGAGGACAACTTGATATTCACTGAGCTCGGTTTAAATGGGCCGGAGTCAGTGGGATAAATAGGGGGTTCAACCTAAGGGTGTCGACCCTGGTTATCGTATGTGAATTGGTTATTAATGTTAATTGATATGCTTGGTATGCTGAATGCCTAATTATATGGATATTTTGGGTTGTTAAGTATATGATTATACTATTTGAGTTATCTGATTGTTTAGTTGATGATTATGCTTTGTTATTCTGTTTTCTTGCTGGGCCTTGGCTCACGGGTGCTACGTGGTGCAGGTAAAGGCAAGGGTAAGATGGACCAGTCCTGAGTGGGAGAGCTTTGAGGCTGAATGTACATAGTCGGCTGATCGACCGTCACGGCCGAGGAGTGGTACAGGGCAGGAAAGCCTAAATGTCTGTTTTGCCCTTAGAGTGGCTAGTAGCTGTACCTATCACCTGAAATTTTGTAAACTGTCTTTTAAACTCTATTTCTTTTGGGATCCCATTTACTAAAATGTTTAATTATATGAAATGCAACTTTTGTGACCAAAATCTTTTAACCCTAGTTCAATTATAGTTTTAGTAACACGTTTCTAACTAAATGACTTGATTAACAAGTCTTGCACTTTTATAAATACATAGTGTAGCGGTCTTGGCTATCCAGGGCATTACAATTGTTAAGGTATTTTCTCTGTTACTATAATATATGTTGTTTGAATTTTTAATATAGACTAACGATATGTATTGTTTTCAATTGTAGTCTACATTTGACATAGACTATAAAGCAAAAAGAAAAATTATGTCAAAGGCGGCAAAACGATGGAGATCATTCAAATCCTATCTGACTAAGGTATGCATCTATGATGTGCTTGATGCAAATCCGACAATCAAGACGTTCAAAATGCCAAGAGGTTACTCATAGTTGACCACTAAAATAGAATGTGATGAGTTCTGTGTTTTGCGCATGACTGATGATTGGAAGAAAAAGAGAAAAATACATCAAGATCGTCGAAAAAAAAATTAAACATGACCATCATATGTCATGAGGTGGGTATTTGTTGGCACTTGAAAGGCTGCAACAAAAAAAATTTGTACTCGAGGTGTCTGGAATCGACAGGTCACAGTTGTGGTTGGTGGGACATTCTAACAAAAAGGGTGAGTCGGTTGGTACCGAGGCAACAAGCGTAACTCGCAACATAGTAAGTGTACTTCCTTTTATATGATTGGATTACTTATTTTTAATGAGAATAACTATATTTTTATATTTTTTTTGCAGGAGCACTATACTAAGCTCATGAGTCATGGAAAATTTGAACCTGATGGTTCTAAGGATGTGCTTACTATGGCATTAGGCACCCTGAGGGTAAAGGGCGAGTGAGGGGTATTGGGCTCGGTGTAAGGCCTAACCAATTCTGGAAAACTCTGTTGGATTAGCTTATACAAGATCTTTATTTATTTTCATGTATATCTAATATTAAACAAATTAATACGAGATAGCCTAAAACATGTTTCTAAAATTGAATTTAAAGAGAAACAAAGAATAGAATACTTACAGTATACGCAGCAGAATGAAAGAGTCCTTCCTTCAGTTTCTGTAACTCTTGTATCCTCTCTGTCGCGAAGTATTTTCAAGAAACTGAACCGATCTTCTATTTTCTTCACAGCCTTCCAATGTGTCCTTAGAATCACCTAGACTAGTGTGGGAATTCTCAACACATGAGATAGATACAGAGAAGAAGAAGAGAAAATAATCAAAGAGGCATAGAAAATGACTTGTGTTTAGAGAGAATCTAAAACTATCAGAAAACTAGTCATTAAACTTATGTTTTGACTTCTCTCTAAGCACTCCTTTTATACACTCAATTAGGTCATTTTATTTACTTAAAATATAAATAAAATAATAGCCATTTTAAAGCCCTAGGTCGAAATTATCATGGGCTTTAGGCCCGTGAAATTTCTCATTTGATTATAAGCCCATTGGACTTAAAATCAAGGTCTGTATTATTTTCTATTGATTTAATTAATTAAATAACTATTTAAATCCTTTACCAAATTAATTATTTATAATTTGAACCTTGATTTAAACTTTTTTATTAATTTAGATACCAATTTATCTTAATTAATAAATCTGTCATAATTTCTCTTTTCTTCTCAAAATTACACAACTATGTGAAACTATCCAAAATTGACCTGGGCAACTTTGATAATTCTAATTGATAGTTAAATCAATTAATTGAGACTATCTAGATGATTTTATCCAAGGTACAATGGGGACCATGGGCCTATGAAATCAAGCTCCAATAAGTTATCATAAATCGAATAAATAAATTTACTAACTTATTAATTCCTCGTGACTCCACTATAGACTCGGAATTGCACTCTTGAATTCATAGAGCCCTCTATAACAAATATAGATACACTATTAATTATCCATTGTTACAACCATAATTGTCACTCAATCCTCTATAGAGGGTCTACAATGAGATAGGAATAAAATACCGTTTTACCCCTCATTGTATTTTATCCTTAAAACACTTCCTTGTAAATGATATTTCAGTAAATTAATTTAATTACTGAAATGAGATCTCTATCATTTAACACCTTGAACCAAACTAAAAGGAAACCATCGTTTCACTTCTTCATCAGAAGCTATAGATGTTCATATCTATGATTAACACTCCCACTCAATCATACTACCGAGTTCCCAGGATATAAGTATGGGCTAGTCCGTAGGGTAAGCTGGTAACGAACAAGTCAAGGAACTCAAATAATACAATCAATTAGAATACTAACCACTTAGAATTGAGATTGAATTGACCTATGGTGAACTATATGGTATGACTAGAATAGATAATAACGGTATGTTTACTGATCTTATCAACTGTCAATATCGGTCTTGTCCGATGTAACAAATATTCCACTGTGATTAGGTCACTACAAATAAGATTAGCTATATGCTCGGGATTTAATAGAAGTTTATATTAAACAAATAATCATTAAAATAAAACATGTGAGCAAAGTGATTAACAAAGTCAAAAAATGATTTTTATTCTTTTATTGATAATAAAATGAGATTACAAAGAATTTGGGTTTTAATTAGGGCATAAAACCCCAACAAACTCCCACTTGCACTAATTGAAACTAATGTCTTAATTCTACTAATCTCATTTCCTTGATATGCTTATTAAATGTAGCTTCTGGTAGTGTCTTTGTAAATAGATCCGCAAGATTGTCTTCAGTTGCAATCTTCATAACCTTCACATCTCCCCTGGCCACATATTCTCGAATAATGTGATACTTCCATTCTATATGCTTACTCCTCTTGTGACTTCGAGGTTATTTCGAGTTGGCTATCGCTCCTGTATTGTCACAAAACAACACAAGCAGTTTATCCATTTCTGGAATAACACCAAGATCCGAATAGAACTTTTTTAGCCAGACTATTTCCTTAGCTGCTTCTGACGCAGCTATGTACTCAGCCTCCATGGTGGAATCTGAGATTACAGACTGCTTTACGCTTCTCCAAATCACAGCTCCACCCCCAAGAGTAAACACCATTCCAGAAGTAGACTTCCTGTCATCGACATCAGTCTGAAAATCTGAATTGGTGTAGCCTATAAGGTTCAGAACACCAACCTTGTAGACTAACATATAATCCCTAGTCCGTCTCAAATACTTCAGGATATGCTTAACTGCTATCCAATGTTCTGGTCTTGGGTTTGACTGATACCTGCTCACTAATCCCACTACATAGCAGATATCTGGTCTAGTACACAACATGGCATACATCAGACTTCCAACTGCAGATGCGTATGGAACTTTTCTCATTGCATCTTCCTCTTTAGGAGTCTGGGGAAACTGCTTCTTTGAAAGATGAATTCCATGGCAGGACGGTAGACGCCCTTTCTTAGAATTTGTCATTGAGAAACGTTCAAGCACTTTATCTATGTAAGCTGCTTGAGATAGAGCTAAGAGTCTGTTCTTTCTATCCCAGATGATCTGGATACCTAGAACATAACTTGCTTCACCCAAATCCTTCATCTGCAATTGAGTGCTCAGCAATTCTTCACATCTGATAATTTCTTAACATTGTTTCCAATGAGTAAGATATCATCTACATAAAGAAGCAGGAATACCACTATTTGATTTGCCTTCAGTTGGTAAACATAGGGCTCATCAATATTTTGTTCCAAGCCATAGGTTTTGATGATTTCATCAAACCTAAGATTCCACGAACGAGAAGCTTGCTTAAGTCCATAGATGGACCTATTCAACTTGCAAACTTTTCCTTTTTGTCCAGATACTTTAAATCCTTTTGGTTGATCCATATAAATGACTTCGTCAAGCTTTCCATTAAGAAAAGCTATCTTGACGTCCATTTGGCAGATCTCATAGTCGAGAGTGGCTGCTATGGATATCTTGTGTTGTTACAACTATTATCTAATATCTTGTGTTGTTACAACAATAGTTAATTTAAATTTCATTTATCAACAATCAACTTGGTTTTAGGTTAATTTGATAAAAAAAATATTAATTTAATTTAAATGGGATTTATCAACAATTAACCAAAGTTAATTTAAATCCCATTTATTAAAAAAATATTTTATTAATTGGCTGAAAAAATGATATTTTCAAAATTTAACCAATTTAAAATTTTAAAAACAATATCTTAACTATATTGAGCATGGAAGCGAATGGATTCGAGCATGGCTACCAGACTAAAAGTTTCCTCATAGTCCACACCTTCTCTTTGGGTATAACCCTTTGCCACTAATCGAGCTTTATAAGTATCGATATTTCCATCAACACCTCGTTTCTTCTTGTAGATCCACTTGCACCCAATGGCCCTAAAGTCACTAGGTGCTTCCACAAGATCCCAGACGAAATTTGAGTACATGGACTCCATTTCCTGTTTCATGGCTTTGAGCCATAGTTCCTTTTCAGGGCTAGCCATTGCCTATTTGAAAGACAATGGATCATCGTCACTAGTGTCACCAACAACCATATTGGTTTCACCATCCAAACTATAGCGAACTGGGTTCCTAGAAACCCTCCAACTACGACAAGGCTCTGTGACTATTTGCTCAGGAACAGTGGTACTTTCTTCATTTAAATCGACTTGCGTCGGTTGGACGTGAAGAATGGGAATTTCATCATCAACTCACGTTGATGATGATGGAACATTGGTTGGAGTCAATTCTTTAACCATCTCCTCTAAAACTACTTTGCTGCGAGGTTTAAAGTTCTGGACATAGTTATTTTCCAGAAAAGTAGCATTTGTAGAAGTAAACACTTTCTTTTCTGAATGACTATAGAAAATTCCACCCCGAGTACCTTTAGGATAGCCAACAAACATGCAAACTTCAGTTTGAAGTTCTAGCTTTCCCTCCTTTTTCCTCAGGACGTGAGCGGGACACCCCCAGATTCTTTAATGGCGTAAACTAGGTTCACGACCATTCCAGTGTTCTAAAGGTGTTTTGGGGATTGATTTAGACGGCACGACATTGAGAATGTCGTTCGTGGTTTAAATTGCATGTCCCCAGAACGAAGTTGGTAGAGTTGAGTAACTAAGCATGCATCTAACCATTTCCAATAAAGTTCAGTTTCGGCGTTCCGCTACACCATTTTGTTGCGGAGTACCTAGGGCAGTAAGTTGTGATAAAATCCCAAGTTCAGTTAAATGATCTTGGAACTGCATATCCAAATATTCTCCACCCCTATCAGATCGCAAGATCTTTAACGTTTTACCTAATTGGTTCTGAGCCATTGCTAGGAATTCCTGAAACTTTGAAAATGTTTCTGATTTCCTATGCATTAGGTAAAGACATGAGTATCTAGAGAAATCATCAATGAAAGTGACGAAATACTCAAAACCACCCCTGGCTTGTACATTCAAAGCTCCACAAACATCTGAATGCACAGGACCAAGTGGTTCTTTGGCCCTATCACCCTTTGCAGAGAATGGACGCTTGGTTAGTTTGCCTTCTAGACAAGATTCACAGACAGGTAATTCACCTAAGGTGAGTTCCCTCAAAGGTCCATCCTTTGTAAGTCTTTGAATCCTATCATAGCCAATGTGACCTAGTCTCAAGTGCCATAAATACATCATATTATTGTTATTGGTCTTTTGACGTTTATTGGTCCTAGGTTTAGCTACTTTGAATAAATCATTATTAAGAGCGAGGGGTTCGTTAGGTCGCAGAATATAAAGCCCGTTTTCCAAACATGCAATACACAATTGTGATCCATTGAAAGAAATAGATATATTAAAACTTGTGAAAGTCATAAGAAATCGTTCTAATTGCAATATGGAAACTGAAATTAAATTTCTACTAAAATCCAGAATAAAAAATTCATCTTTTAAAATTAAAAAATTATTTTCGAACTTCAGACGAGCTCTTCCTCTAGCTTGGATCGCAACGAACGCTCCATTCCCAACTCTAAGCTTTAAGTCGCCTTCGTCCACTTCCTCCCATGATTCAAGAAGCTATAAAGAGTTACAAACATGGTTGGTAGATCCATAATCAATAATCCAAATGGATTTATCATTCTCTAAAACACATGTTTCTAAGATAAATGAACTATAATCATTACCTTTGTTTTTAGCTGCTAGAAACTTGGGGCAATCTCGTTTCTAATGCCCCTTCTCTTTGCAGTGAAAACATTTATCTTTACCTTTCTTGTTTTTCATGTTCTCCCCCTTAGGCCTCTGTGTGCGTGGTTGTGCACTCGTCTTTGCACCCTTTGCAGGCTTGGGGTTGTTGTTTTGTCCACCTTTCCTCTTGTTTCAAGCTTTCGAAGACGAAGTTGGATGAGCTTCAACCTTAGCTAAATCAACAGCAACATCAGTAGTCTTATTTTCACCTCCTTTACTAGGTCCACCCATGACGGGTTGAATAATCTGAAGCTCCTTCATGAGCTGGGTCAGACCATAGTTCAGTTGAGCACGAACGTGCAGACATGGTGCCATCCGAGAATTTATGGTGCCATCACGAACGTGCAGAGACGGTGCTATCCAAGCACTTACGGTACCATCATGAGCATTGATGGTGCCATCACTAATGTGCGAACACGGTGCTTGTTCTGGGGATTCCTCAATCATGAAGAATTCAGAGTTGTCACCAATCAACTCTATGTTGATATTCTGCTTCCAATTAAGGAAGTTTTGTCCATTGAGTTTCTCCATCGAAAGTTGAGAAAGGATGGGACTAGACACAGACACTACTTAGCTTAAAACTACAAATTATCAATAAAATAGAAATCAATCACATTTTCTCAATAAAACTTCTATTCACACAAATTTCAAGAAATAGCACAACATATACCAAAATATGTAAGATATGAGAAAAAATACCAAAAACAATCATATCTCTATTTCTTTAGGTTTTTAATTAATCTATGATATCATTGTCCTGGTTGGTGAGAGTCAAAAATACCACTAGTAAAATAGAGTTGTAAACTCATTTAATAATGGACACCACTATTAACAACCTACTATTCAATAAAAATAAGAAAACAAAATATCTTATTTTATGAGCTAGACCGATGGTTTCAATAATCATAGACTTAGTCCTAGGAGTCACTTTGGGGTGAGTCTAGTAGAATTTGACCTATAATTATCTATTTTTCGAAATCTAACCTTGTCAAAATAACTAATGAACACCTTCCGTAAGGGGACGAATCAAAGCGCCTCGAGGCCCCATTAAGCTATTGACTATGTTAAACCAACGGTGGAGATCGAATAAAATTCTTAAAATAAGCTCATTATAAAATTAAAAATACTATTTTTATTATTTATTTTTAGAAAATTAATGACTATGGTTTTCCCAAAATAAATTAAACAAATTAAATTTTTTAAAACCAAAGTCCTATAATTTCTTATTAATTCTAAAGTGTCACATTAAAACAAATTCAATTAATTTAGAATTAATTTGTTGCTAATAAATATTTAGGTTTAACTAATATAATGAACCTATACAATTAAGTCCAACTCAGGTAAATGGGCCTTAATAATTGGGCTTGTATGGAGGAGGGCTGGGTCCAGTATGTCGTTCCCACTACAAAGGCCCCCTATCTTCCATACAAGGTCCAAAAGACAGGAATTTAAACCTTCGTTTTATTAATTGTTATTAATTGATTAGGCCCACTATGATCATGCAAAGAAAATGGGCATTCACAAGTGGAATCACCCACAAGAGAGGAATTTAAACTTTACATTTTCTAATGGGCCCAAATAAAGCCTATCATTTTATGAATATTTTATTTGGCAAAATACCATATATCTAACAAACATATGGGCCACTATATGCATCTAAGCCCAATTGCAAAAAGACCACATATAGTGTAAATAGACATGTTATAATTGGATGGGCCTAATCATGTTACTATATGAGCAATTCTATGAATTTATGCAAAAATACCACAAGTTATTTCATTTGCAAAAATACCACAATTAATTATCTAGAATTTATCAAAAAATATTCAAATTAATTAAATTTTTTACAAAAATAAGTCAATTTAAATGAAATATATCAACAATTAACAATAGTTAATTTAAATTTCATTTATCAACAATCAACTTGGTTTTAGGTTAATTTGATAATAAAAATATTAATATAATTTAAATAGGATTTATCAACAATTAACCAAAGTTAATTTAAATCTCATTTATTAAAAAATATATATTTTATTAATTGGTTGAAACAAAATGATATTTTTCAAAATTTAACCAATTTTAAATTTTAAAAACAATATCTTAACTGTATTCCAAAAATATATTGTGTTGTTACAACTATTAGCTAATATTTTAACCATTTAAAAAAAATATAAATAGTTATAACAATCCTAAAATATCTCAAAATAGTTAAACAAATTCAAATATCCATAAAAATATCTAACTAATAATATTCAAATTTCAAATAATTTAAATATTAAAAACTATAGAATAAACAAAATATTTTTATTTTCAAATAAAGATTTACTAAAAAAAATCAAGAATTTAAATGAAAATATCTTAAATATCTGATATCATAATTCTAATATTTTAATATATCAACATATTTAAAATTAAGTTGTTAGTCTATTTTTAAATTTGAATTTGAATCTTTGTAGAAAATATCTAACTATTTAAATCTCAACTAACAAAAATATCTTATTTTTAAAAAACAATTTTCAATACATAACAAATCTGATATTTTTGGCTTTGATTATAAATAATAAATATCCACAATTTTAATTTTCTTTAATTTAAAAAAAATTAAAAAAAAAAATTGGATGAACAATACCCGTGGGTACTGTTCACCGTGGTTGGGGAGCCAGGCCAAATTTTTTCCAATTTTTTTTTGAGCAATTTTTCAAACCAAAACCATTTTCTAATTAATTTTTAACATGTTTTACACAAAATAAAACATATATAAAAGTTAATAGCATAGAAAACACAACAAAACAACCTAAAAAGTGCTAAAATTCTCATAAAATCAATATGCTTCATAAAAACATGAAAACCTTCCAATTATTCAAACATATCAAATAATCCAATTTTAAACATGTTCATGCATGAAAATAAAGATTACCAAAGTCTCTGAGGCCAGTTATTGGATTAGCATATACATGATCTATATTTATTTTCATGTATATCTAATATTAAACAAATTAATACGAGATAGCCTAAAACATATTTCTAAAATTGAATTCAAAGAGAAATAAAGAATAGAATACTTACAGTATACGCAGCGGAATGAAAGAGTCATTCCTTCAGTTTCTCTAACTCTTGTATCCTCTCTGTCGCAAAGTATTATCAAGAAACGGAACTGATTTTCTATTTTCTTCACAGCCTTCCAATGTATCCTTAGAATCACCTAGACTAGTGTGGGCAATTCTCAACACATGAGAAAGATACAGAGAAGAAGAAGAGAAAATAATCAAAGAGGCTTAGAAAAGGACTTGTGTTTAGAGAGAATCTAAAACTATCAGAAAACCAGTGATTAAACTTATGTTTTGACTTCTCTCTAAGCACTCCTTTTATAGACTCAATTAGGCCGTTTAATTTAATTAAAAAATCAATAAAATAATAGCTATTTTAAAGCCCTAGGTCGAAATTATCATGGTCTTTAGCCCCGTGAAATTTCTCATTTGATTATAAGCCCATTGGACTTAAAATCAAGGCCTATATTATTTTCTATTGATTTAATTAATTAAATAATTATTTATAATTTGAACCTTGATTTAAACTTATTTATTAATTTAGATACCAATTTATCTTAATTAATAAATCTGCCATAATTTATCTTTTCTTCTCAAAATTACACAACTCTGTGAAACTATCCAAAATTGACCTGGTCAACTTTGATAATTCTAATTGATAATTAAATCAATAAATTGAGACTTTCTAGATGATTTTATCCAAGGTACAATGGGGACCATGGGCCTATGAAATCAAGCTCCAATAAGTTATCATAAATCTAACAAATAAATTTACTAACTTATTAATTCCTCGTGACTCCACTATAGACTCGGAATTGCACTCTTGAATTCATAAAGCGCTCTATAACAAATATAGATACACTATTAATTATCCATTGTTACAACCATAATTGTCACTCAATCCTCTATAGACTGTCCACAATGAGATAGGAATAAAATACCGTTTTACCCCTCATTGTATTTTATCCTTAAAACACTTCCTTGTAAATGATATTTCAGTAAACTAATTTAATTACTGAAATGAGATCTCTATCATTTAACACCTTGAACCAAATTAAAAGGAAACCATCATTTCACTTCTTCATCAGAAGCTATAGATGTTCATATCTATGATTAACACTACCACTCAATCATACTACCGAGTTCCCAGGATGTAAGTATGGGCTAGTCCGTAGGGTAAGCTGGTAACGAACAAGTCAAGGAACTCAAATAATACAATCAGTTAGAATACTAACCACTCAGAATTGAGATTAAATTGACTTATGGTCAACTATATGATATGACTAGAATAGATAAAAACGGTATGTTTACTGATCTTATCTACTGTCAATATCGGTCCTGTCTGATGTAACAAATACATCCGATCTTATCTACTTTGCTAATTCTCTAGAAAGAACATAACACTGTAATGTGTAAGTAGATCATATCATAGATTGGCAAGTGAGCGTAAATCTGGTGCACTGATTAATCATAGGACTAAATTATTTTGAACATATAATCATATTTATATTCCACTGTGATTACGTCACTATAAATAAGATTAGTTATATGCTCGGGATTTAATAGAAGTTTATATTAAACAAATAATCATGAAAATAAAACATGTGAGCAAAGTGATTAACCAAGTCAAAAAATGATTTCTATTCTTTTATTGATAATAAAATGAGATTACAAAGAATTTGGGTTTTAATTAGGGCATAAAACCTCAACAAACCCGACTATCCAGTAAGAAAAAGGGAAAAGAATTTGAGGCTTCCTCAGTTGATGCTCGATTTGCAATGATGGAAGAAAAATACCATCAACATGAAGAAATAATGAAACAATAATAGGAAATGATCAAAAGACAAGAGGAAATGATGCGACAATTTATGGAACAGATGAAAAGACAGCATAGTGGCTTTGGAGGATCTTCTCATGCGTCAGTGCCAAACTATGGATCACCCATAGATCAGGTGACACCATCTCATCAGGCATCACCGAAATCGTAACATCATCCTCTAGCACCACCGCCCCCACAACCAGAAAAGGCACCTGTGTTTATCCCCACTCCTGGCTCAAATCAGGTATAGCTTTATCTTTTTAAAATCTAAATTTTTGAACTTGTATAACATATTTATACATATCTAAATATGTGCAGGATAAAATGATTGAATGCAAATTAACATTAGGCTCTATCACCAACATCGTTGGTAGGGGATACATTCTAGTTACTAGTAGCACAGACATTCATGGAGAAAACATAGGAAAAAACTACCGCGGTGCAATTGAGTTTGCTGACCAACTTGATGCTCTACTTGTTAACTCGATCCCTAACAATGAGATTTATACAGTCAAACAAGCTATTGGGACTTTGATACGTTGGCCCAAGTCGCTAGTCATCTTTAATGGAGCGACACATGTAATTCTTTTAAGACTATTAAATTTTTATTTACTTATTCTATTATTTATTATTTGTTATGGGTTTATTAGGAGGTCGTGAAAAAAAAAGGAAAGCAAGCTGGGAAAAAAAACTTCTCTACCATTAGGACCACAAACTTAAAAGCTAGTTCCAAAACAAGCGCCTAAGGCGTCATTGTCACAAGAGGTGTAACAACCATCTCCATTGTCGCCTAAGTTGAGACAAGTATATGAAATTGTCAATGATTGGCCTAAACATGATTATGCCATTGAAGTGTCCATTGACTTTGATATGTTTGGCCATGCTTGTGAATACTTTGCTCTGTTTTGGGATGAAATACTTGAATTTTGTAGAAAGGAGATGATTGGACAATCATGCATTGTCTTCTACATGAGATATGCTCTATATGAAGTTAATAATATTTATTGTAAGGATTTTGTTTCATCAACTATTTAGTTTTCTTTTTAATTAATTATATTTGTTGGTAGGATTTTGTACCAGACACTATTATTAGACGAGGAAAAGAGAGGATCATTGTTGTTTATGAATCCGAATAAGGTTTCTACTTCCGGGACTCGTTCTCAAGCTTTATGTGATAAGATGTTATATTGCACATTTAAAAAGCATGACTGGATAGTTATGCCTTATAACCATGGGTAAGTTTAATTAATATGCTTTTCATTGATACAAAAAAATAGAATCTAAAGTTAAAAACTTTGTAATACTTGTTCGTTCAACAGGGAGTATTGGATGTTATTTTTATTATATGCCAATTCGGATTATTGTTGTTTTCTTGAAATTCTCAATGCACCATTAGATAACAGGACAACCATCAAGGAGCCCATCCATGATGCATTTGAGATGTATTTCACGGAAAGAATGAAAGCACGTCAAAAGATGTGTTTCTAACCTACCATATGTTTCTATTTGTATAGTTTATGTATATGTAAAGATGTTTAAGATATTTAATACTAAGAATTGTACATGTATTACCAATCTTTATATAGTGTCGTAAACAACCAAACAATATCGACTGCGGATATTACGTGATGAGGATGATGAAGAATGTACTTATCAATGCCCCTCATATCAAACATTTCTTGTCAAAACAGGTAACAAACAATAAACAACTACATAATATTAATCTAGTATAATTTTTGTATATGCTTTGAATTTATTACCACTAATATAATTATAATTAAAGTTTTGTTTCTTTTTCTTCAGTTCACCTCTGACAAACCATATACTACTAAAGAAATTGATGAAGTTCGAGAAGAATGGGCGATGTCATTTTTACAATTGGTAAGAGCAAAATGAATGATGTTATAGCTAGCTTATTACAATACATGTTCAGAAATTTAAATTTCTTTCGCAAAATTTTTTTGCCGTTTTTTTAGTATTTTCTTTTCAAATTTAAATTTTAGCCTTGAAAATTGTAGCAGCATTTTTTTAAAAAAAATTACTTTTAAGGGCATGCAAAGCGAGTCCTAAAAACATTTTTAAAAGACACTCAACGGGATTTTTTAGGACTCGCGTTACGAATCCTAAAAAATTACTTAAAAGGCACTCAACTCGACTTTTGCAAGTCCTAAAAAATTACATAAAGGCACTCAACCAGATTTTTTAGGACTTGCAAAACCTTAGTTTTTAAGGCTCTCAATTAGAGGACTCGCTCCCCGTGAGTCCTAAAAACTTTTTTAGGACTCGCAATGCTAGTTCTAAAAAACCTTTTTTGTAGTAGTGCCAGAGCTTTTGCGTGTGTATCAAGGAGAACTTCATGCATATGAACCGTGGCTTTGGTATCAACTGTAACAACCCGACTAACTTAAAGACCTTGGACCACTAAAACTACTAAGCATAACTATTATTTTGGAAATACATGCCTAAAATAATGGACTTTATTATAAAAATTTGAAATTAATTGTTCAAATACTTCATGCATTCAAGAAACTCAAACTTAACCAAAAGCCATTATAACAAGTTAGGATTATGAAGAAAATCAAAGGAATAAGAGGAACTATAATGAACAAAACCTGAGGATAAAGAATACCTTGGATAGATTAGAACTTTGATCTACACCTCAATATCGAAATATCACTCTATCTTACTTCCCAAGTGTTTAGAAAAGCTTAGATTGGAAAGCTTTTAACCTCAAAACCCTAGTGTTTCTCTCTAAAATGAACTTAGCAGCTTGGAGGCTCTAAAGAATGCTTGAATGATGAAGCAAATGGTTGAGTGAAAGGTCCTAACTCCTTTTAAAATGAATAAATAATTGAATAAAATTTGAATTTTCTGCTCACAGATGCCCAGAACTCGGTCAAAAACGTTCAAGAGCAAGTCCAAGCTGTTGAGGATTGTTTCTAGCTTGGATTCCACGAATTTTCAATCTATGCTGAAGGAGTTGATATATCGCCCCCTATAGGCGATATATCACCTTCCCCTTAGTCCCGAGTCTCTGTGTTTTCGTTCGTTCGAAGTCGACGTATTTTCCGTATCACCCATAAGCGATATATAAGCCCCTATAGCTACGATATATCGGCATACACTGATATATCAAACACATTTTTGCACACTTTCAACACACTTGAATTTGTTTAAACCACTTTGATTGACTAAAACATGATCCTAACAGTTGAGGGATGGTTCTAGACTTCCTAGGTTTATCCTTTATTAAATTATTCATCTAAAATCCTTAAATCCTTAATACATATGCATGTGAAAAGTGTCACATTCTTAATTATTCTAACTAAACCTTAGGTTATAATAAATATTTGTCCTAGGTTATACTATAGGCTAAACTTATAAAATCCATAAATGTCTCTATGAGTTTCCAACAACATCCTGGCTTGAACCAATAACCAAGAAAAGTAAAATACTACAGCACAAGTTACTGCTATCTAGCTAAGTAAAATTCTGAGATGCTACAAAATACCACCGTAACGCCTTACTACCTTAGAGTCATTTCCATGTGATTTATAAATGTGCCATTAGCTCGCTAATCGAGATTTTAGGTTGAAAAGTGTGAGTAAATTGAAATAAAAACTAATTTGACAACATTAATTATAAAAGATACAGACATTCATTAAATTTCATGAAAGTTATACATCTGGGATCGCAAAATACTATTTCAAAGATGTGTTACAACTCAAAAGTGTAGATCTTGTTGACCTATCCTGTAAGACAACCCCGGTTTAGGCAGCCATGTAAGACCTGGATAATCAAGACCGTTACACTGTGTGTTTTAAAGTAGTGCAAGACTTTCTAATCAAGTCGTTTGAACATTAATGTGTTCCTAAAGTCAACTATCAGGTTAGGGTTAAAAGATTTTGATCATTAATGGTTAATTTTATTTTAAAATAGATGTTTGCTACATGGGATCCCAAAAAAAGGGTTTTAAGAGACAAATTTACAATCCTCAAAAGTTATATACAACCAGTGGCCACTCTAATGGAAAATTAAAAAATTTAGGCTTTGTCCCTGTACTTTCCCTCGGTCGTGGCGGACGAGCAGGTGACGATGTACACCTCGCCCCTAGAGCTCTCCAACTCATGGTTGGTCCAGATTACCCTTGCCTTTACCTACACCACGTAGCACCTGTGAGTCAAGGCCCAGTAAGAAAACCATAAAAACAAATACACAATCAGTAATAACATCCAATCGATTATAAGGAAACCATTCAGAAGCTTAACAAAACATAAGCATCCAACAAATAATAGTAAGCATGATCTTTCAAGAGTATATCTTAATCAACAAAAAAATGCTCAAGGTCGGTGCCCTTAGGCCAAGCCCTTTATTTACTGATATGACTCCGGCTCACTTAGGCCGAGTCCACTGTTTATTCAGTTGACCCCGGCTCACAGTGGCCGAGATGCGTCCTGTGGCAAGTCATCAGCCTCGGCACTCTCTTAGGCCGTTCATTTCATGTTTCACATAACAATATCACAATTACACAACACATATATCCAGATACAGGGAATCTCAGTCCCAGCACAACCACACAAGGGTGTAGTTTTCTTACCTTGAATTCTGAGCGGAGGATAAAGAACGGTCTCAAGCACGATCCTCAGTCCTAAGCCTTGTTGATAATTATCAATGGCCAATGGATAATTATCAATTTACAATCCAAATAAATACTTAGGAGACAAAATATAGCCTCTGTGACCTCAATTTATACTAAACCGAGTAGTAGAAATTGTCCCAAGCACCAAGGTTTGAACCCCCGAGCCATACCAATCGTATAAACCATCCTAAGGCCAAATCCCCTAGGCAGGTCGTAACCAGGCCCTAAGTGTCGTGGTGTGTAACATGCCGGTCTTGAGGGCATGTTACAAGCTTGGATGGGGCTCGGTCAGATGCGCACGCGAGGGTGCAGGTTGGTGAACATGCTGATGCCTTGTTTGTACGACAGTGACATTTCGTAAATATCTTCAATATTTCCCAGAAATGGACGAGACTTGGTAGGTTAAAGGGTCAATGAATGCAATGGTATGATCGTATATGTGAAATTTTGATAATTGGCGAGCTGAGAGCCAAATATGTCTCCCAAAAAAAATCATATATGTTCCTAGTAGAAGGCTAAAAGCTCAGAAGGCTCTTGGTAGGGGGAGCACCTAGTGTCTGCTCTCCACCACCCTCTGGCGCAGGTGCGTCAAGTGAGCTACTACTAGTAGGGAGGACTAGTAAGGCAGGCATACGAGGACCACAAGGGGAAACATATGTCTCCATGAGTAGGAGTACTCATGGACATTACCGGGCCGCCCCAGTAGTGCGTCGAAGTGTGCTGCCAGAGCTTTATGGGTACGGTTCCCTTGGCTTGTCCGGATGCCGCTTGCATGGAACGTGGCCGATTCCTCCGAGAGACGTCATGATTCACCATGTCCATAAGTCTTGACATGAGATGGCATGGGAAGTCATTCGTGGGACATGCTAGTATACAGGCATTGAAGAGTGTGCAACGCTTGAGAAGGATAGAGGTCTAATGTGTGCTACTAGTCTGGCAGCTAGTCTCAAGGGCCTACCAACATGTGCGAAGGCATGATTCCTTAAGGATTGGACCATGGATGTATGGAAGTCCTTGGTCTATGATGTGAGCTAATCAGATAGTATTGAATAGGGCATGATGAGAGGTGTTGGCACGTCTGCTTGGTGTTTGATCTTGGCTACACTTGCTACATCAGCTTGCGAATGTCTGGGAGAGCATCGGCGTTGGGATTTTCCTTGCCATAGTGAGAACCTATGGACAGTGTGAGTGTCTTGGCTAGATAGCCTTGATGCATGGTTGCACTCATAGATGCTTGAGAGCATGACTCTGCGAGAGTTGTTCAAGAGACGGAAGTGTACAGAGCCACATGGTTGCGTGAAAAATATACCCATTATTATTCCAATGGTTGGAAGGCTAACCTTGGCTCAAAGGAGTCAAGGTGTCACACACGCATTTTTGCTGTCAAAATGTCAGCCCGTGAAAGTTGGTTTGAGATCCAGGTTCATCTTAAGTGGGGGATGAACCTGGTTGGCCCATCCAAGAGGGGATGTAGGCATGCAGAAGGATCAGAAAGGTCTGGATGCTTGTACAGATGTTGTTGAGCCTTTTAGTCACCTAGAAAGGATCAGTAAGCTGAGATGGGATGAGACTTGGTTGCTCTTCTTCATGGTAATACGGGACATCCTAGAGAGGGGGCAAGTTATGGTTGCTTTGAATCAAAGTTCATTGATGCTAGAAAGACAACAACCACATGCAATTGTGGAGGGGCGCTAATGAAGAGTTGGAACTCGTTGACATGAGACAAGGTTTGATCGAGTGGTCAAGGTTGTATGCTTGGTTCACTAGTTCAAGATTGCCTGAGTTCAGTGTAAGTCGCACAGAGCACTGTTGTTGAAAAGGGAACTTGTACGCAAGAGTATGGAAGCATAATAGTGGCCGTCAGATGCTTGTTAGTCGCGACAGTGATCGAGAGTGGAGAAATTTGAGGGATCAGATTAAGATGAGCTTCAAATGCTTCAATTGCTACTTGTGGGCAAAATGGCATCACATGGAGACCAAGGTGGTAGTAGTCGCGATTGTCATAGGGTAGTCGTGCTTGGAGGCGTTTGCATGTTATCTTGTTTCTCACAAGATGGGAGGCGCCGAGATAATGGAGTGTGACGTGTTGGCTCACAAAGATGTTAGCTTGTGTGAGCAACACTAAGGCATTGTAGGAGATGATGAGTTATGTAATATATGCATCAAAGGCTAGCAGGGTCGAGTAGACCGCGCGGAGTGGTCAGAATTGTACTAGAATTTCTAAAGCGCTGGAGGGCTACCTCAAGGAAACTTAGTACTACAAAAAGGCTTAGGGAGGCCGAGATGGTGCTTGAGTTTAAATGTGGGCTGGAGGACCTTACTATTTGGACTTAGTGACCATAGAAGCCTAGAGAAGCTGCCTGGAGGGGCGAGATGCTAGTATAGAGTAGATGGATAGCTTTGTGGATAGTGCACGCATAGGGGAATCAACAATGGTGCTACATGAAGTAGTTGACTCGAGAGTCACATCCTATGGGGTGCACTTCTAGATTTGTTGTGTGCATGAAGAGTTGGGGTGGTGAGACGTTCTTGCGTGTGGGCAAGTTGTCAAGGATGCCAATAGTTGAAGGGGGGGGGGGGGGGGAGACCTTTACGGTTCAAACATCCAAATAGCAGACCAATGTTCCATTACAAAAGCATCGAGATGAGTTATCACGGAGATCGTTAGTTGTTCAGAATCTAAAGTAAATGAGACTTAGAGACAAAGACAGAGCCAGTTACCTAAGGTGAAAGCTGTCATGACTCAGGTACTAAGGTAACATCAGTACAACATTTGCCTACGGTGAAAGTCAGAAGGACTCAGGTACTAAGGCAAGGTAGAGATGTTGAGGGGCGGGGCGAAGAGTCAGAATGACCGAGGCATTAGTTCAGCATCATCTTCAAAAAGTGATAAATGGAACGAGGGACCGCACGAGAGAAACCGGTTAGCTTGCGAGCTATACCTTGAGAGGTACACCTTGAAAATAGAAGTTATTCCCAAGTGAAAATAGGGGATCCCACTAATTCATATGTTCGAAGGGTCAGGGTACTTGTTTAGTTTTGGTGTGTGAATCTAGAGGGAAAGACAACAACATATGGGTTGTACAGTGCGAAGACATGCATGACTGATGCGAGTGGGTTTGGTGACCAAGTGAAGCTACAGATAGACAGTATGCATGGGCGTAGGCTGAGACCAAGATTGCGCGGGTTTTGTAGCATGTTATGGGACATGTTTTGTGTTTATGGGAACACAAGCCGAATGATTTAGAGAACATATGCCGAAGGAAGATAGCGAATTGGGACAACTTCAAACCTCAAGGGTGTGGTAGAGTGCAGTCAAGTTGGTCAAGATTCAACAGGCCGTCTAGAGTTAGGCAAGGTTGATTTAGGGGCAGAACTTGAGGCACAATGCTGAGAGTCAGCATGAGCATGGGCCAGAAGGTAGTGCATTGGTTTCGAATGATGTCAGATCATTTACCACATTGTAGAAGCTCAGAGGAGCAGTTATGCTTATGGTCAAGAGTGGCCATTTCGCATCAAGCCATGGGTATGCTGTAAGGCCGGAGGGCCAAAAGTCTGAGAGACTACTTCAAGAAGTCTATGTGCAAGGGTACACTAGATACCACATAAAGGCTACAGTTGGCATGAGTGCCGCATTGAAGAGAGACATGCCTTCAATGGAAGGATGTTTCGTAGGTGTCGTCGGGAACGGTTGGTTTGCGAACCTCACCCTTAGGGGTGCACCTTAATTTCGTCCTTGTCAATAGGAGTAGGCTTTGGAAAATTTGTGGGAAAGCAACAATCAAATGATGTGTTGGATTTGAGGTCAGTGTTGCAAGGGCTGCTTGGTTGACTGGAGGGAAATAGTGATGGACTCAGAGAAGTTCATGTGTGCAAGGAGTATTCAAGTTAAGAGGCACTACTTCATGGGAGGATTCTGAATAGCGACGGTAGCATGGAGTCTTTGATAGAGTCCAAGAGTGGATGTGGGAGATCATCACCAAGTCAATGACTCTACAGTAGTAGAGGGACTAGTGAAGACTCAAGATTCAGAAGAAGCATGGAAGGAGCTTAGGAGTCGAGACAGGAAGAAGATTGGCCAGCGGTCTGTCGATGACTGCATCGACAATTGAAGTGGGGAAGTTGTAACATGCAAGCCTAAAAGATATGTTACAAGCTAGGATGGGGCTCGGTCAGATGCGCACGCGAGGGTGCAGAATGGTGAGCATGTTGATGCCTAGTTTGTACGGCAGTGGCATTTTCGTAAATATCTTCAATATTGCCCGAAAATGGACGGGACATAGTAGGTTCCATATTGAAGGGTCAATGAACGCAATGGTACGATCGTATTTGAGAGATTCAGAGAATTGGTGAGCTGAAAGCCAAATATATCTCCCAACCAAAAATCATATATGCTCCTGGTAGAAGGCTAAAAGCTCAGAAGGCTCTTAGTAGGTGGAGCACCTAGTGTCAGCTCTCCACCACCCCCTAGCGCAGGTGCATCAAGTGAGCTACTACTAGCTGGGAGGACTAGTAGGGCAGGAATACGAGGACCACGAGGGGACTCATATGTCTCCATGAGTAGGAGTACTCATGGACATTACCGGGTCGCCCCGGTAGTGCGTCGAAGTGTGCTGCTAGAGGTTTATGGGTGCTGTTCCCTTGGGTTGTCGGGATGCCGCTTGAATGGAACGTGGCCCATTCCTCCGAGAGACATCATGGTGCACCATGTCCATAAGTCTTCACACGAGATGGCATGGGAAGTCATTCGTGGGACTTGCTAGTATACAGGCATTGAAGAGTGGGCAATGCTTAAGAAGGACAGAGGTCTAATATGTGCTACTAGTCTGGCAACTAGTCTCAAGGGCCTGCCAACATGTTTGAAGGCATGGTCCCTTGAGGATTGGACCATGGACATATGGGAGTCCTTGGTCTATGATGTGAGCTAATCAGATAGTATCGAATAGGGCATGATGAGAGGTGTTGGAACGTCTACTTGGTGTTGGCTCTTGGCCACACATGCTACCTTGGCTTACGAATGTGTGGGGAATATCGGTGTTGGGATTTTCCTTCCCATAGTGAGATCCTATGGACAGTGTGAGTGTCTTGGCTAGATAGCCTTGATGCATTGTTTCACTCATAGATGCTTGATAGCATGACTCAGCAAGAGTTGTTTGAGTGATGAAAGTGTTCAGAGGTACATGATCGTGCGAAAAATGTGCCCATTGTTATTCGAATGGTTGGAAGGCTGACCTTGGCTCAAAGGAGTCATGGTGCCCCACGGGCATTTTCGCTGTCAAAATGTCCGCACGTGACATGGCGCGCCCCGAAGTCAGAGACTAAATCCTCAAGCTTCAGGGGAAGGGGGCTGCGGCTTGCCCCCCTAGGGCCACGGTGCACCTTCAGGATAGAGAGCACACCCATGCATTCTGTGCATGTGAGCCACAATGCCCATGAGCTGGGTCGCGGCGCGCCCCCTCGTGCGCAGAATTTCTGGGTTTGCTCAAAATATTTCCCAGCCAAATTCCTCAGAATTCAATCCTAATAAGCCTCTAAACTAGAACCAAACTCAACAACAAGTTCAAGACTTTTAACCACCCATTTTAAACACAAAACCACAACAATTATGTTGAAGCCACTACCCCAACTCAGTAGAATTTCATACTCAATATCCACCTTAATTCTACCACAACAACTTGAATTCCCTAAAATAATTAGAGACAAGAACTTACCTCAATTGTTGTTAAATCCTCACAAGCTTCCTGCTTCTACCATCCTCAAATTCCTAACTTCTTATGCTTCAAATCAGCTTTTCCTCAGCTTAGCCTAAGCCTTTCCCCTTCAATTCCTTCAACTGCTCAAGCTTCAATCACAAGAGGAAGTGAGGGAGAAATCGTGAGAGAGAGAGAGAGAGTTGAGAGTCTTCCACCACTTTCTGGCTATTACTAAGAATTTTTACTGAGCATATCCCTTGCTTAAATAGAAGACTATTTTGCCCCTTTAAGCCTATCAATCTTCTAATGATATTAAGGGTAAAACGGCCATTCCCCTCCCATTTCCCGCTAATTACTCAAGTGTTCCTACTACTAAATAATTATCCTTGTCATGTCCAATTAATTACCAAATACTTATTCATTATCTAATATCTCCCAAAATATTTCCCAAAATTCCCAAAAATACCCCTAGGCTCCCCCGAGTAGGGTATTAAACCCCTGCTGTGACTATTTTGCTAATCCACTCACTAGGACCATCTCGAGCCATATGCTGCAAATATATCCACATAATAATGTGGTCTCAACCATGTATCACATATAATCACATTTATGCCCTCAATGGGCCAAAATTACAAATATTCCCTTATAAGCTAGAAAGGGCCCACATGCATATTTAATACTCGTAAACATGCATATCACATAGTCATATAATCATATTAATCATGCATGCCACACAATCATGCATTTAACCAGTTAAACATACATATAAACCATTTATGCCATCTCGACACGCTAATCAAGGCCTTAAGCCCTATTAGCTATTTACGATCATTACAACTATCCCCTCCTACTGAGAATTTTGTCCTCGAAATTTACCTGAATAACTCAGGATACTGATCCCACATCGATCACTCAAGCTCCTAGGTTGCTTCCTTGACCTTGTTATTCCTCCACAACATGTTGATTAGAGAAATCGTCTTGTTCCATAGATCCTTATCTTTCCTATCTAGGACCTGAACTGGTCGCTCTTCATATTTAAAATCTGTTTGCAACTCCAAGTCCTCATACTTCAACACATGAGTTGTATATAAGACGTACTTTCGAAGCATAGAAATGGGGAATACGTCGTGAACCCCTGGTAATGATGGTGACAGTGCCAATCTCAAATGGTCCTATGAATCTAGGGCTCAGCTTACCCTTTTTCCCAAACCTTCTCACCCCTCGCAGGGGTGAGACTCGCAGAAACATGTGGTCCCCTACCCGAAACTCCACGTCCCTACTCTTAGGATCAGCATAGCTTTTTTGTCTGCTCTACGAAGCGAGCATTCGAGCTCGAATCTTCTCGATAGCCTCATTAGTCCTCTGAACCATCTCTGGTCCTAAATACTTCCTCTCACCCATCTGATCGCAATGAATAGGCGATCTACATCCCCTTCCATATAACATCTCATATGGAGCAACTCCAATCGTTGATTGATAACTGTTGTTATATGAAAACTAAATCAATGGGAGGTACTTAATCAAAGACCCCTCAAAGTCCATCACACACGCTCTGAGCATGTCTTCCAATACCTGAATCGTCCTCTCAGACTGTCCATCAGTCTGGGGATTAAAGGTTGTACTGAACTTCAACTGAGTCCCCACAGCCTTCTACAAACTACCCCAATAATTAGAGGTAAATATATGATCCTGATCTAATACTATAGACTTGGGAACCCCATGGAGACATACAATCTCCCTCACGTACAGCTCCGCATACTAATCCACAGTGTAGGTTGTCTTCATTGGCAGAAAGTGAGCTGACTTGGTGTATCTGTCTACTATCACCCACACCGAATCACGTGACCCCACAGTCCTGGGTAAACCTCCCACAAAATCTGTAGTAATATCCTCCCATTTTCACTCGGGAATACCCAAAGGTTGTAGCAACCCTGCTGGTCACTAATGCTCAGCCTTCACCTGCTGACAGGTTAAACACTTGGCCACGCACTCCATGACATCTTTCTTCATCCCAGGCCACCAATATAATGTCTGTAGATCATGAAACATCTTCATAGTTCCTGGATTGAGTGAGTCCGTTGTAGTATGGGATTCATCCAATATCCCTTGCCTAATACCTATATCTGTCGGGACACAAATCTGACCCTTATACCATAGTAACCCTATCTCTGAAATAGAATAATCCTTGGCTATCCCCACTAGGACATTCCCTCTAACTTCCTACAACTCTGCATCATCCATCTGACCCTCCCTTATCCTCTCCAGAAGGGTCGACGGTAAAGTAATATGGGCCAACCGGCCCACAACTAGCTCTATTGTCGCTCCAGTCATCTCCTCCGCCAACTCTATTGATATATGTGCAAGAGCTAAACAAGCTCTGTCTCATATTCTTGTACTTCTCGGTGAAGAAATACTTCAAGCTCTTATGATTGTTGTACTTTTCCCCATACAGTTAATGTCGCCAAACTTTTAGTGTGAATACCACCGCTGCTAACCCTAGATCATGGGTGGGGTACCACTGCTCATACTCCTTCAGTTGTCGTGACGCATAAGCAATAACCTTCTCATTCTGCATCAACACGCATCCCAATCCCAACCTCGATGCATCACAATAGACCACAAACTTCCCTCCCTCCGAAGGAAGGCTCAACACCGGGGCGGTAATCAACCATCACTTCAATTCCTGGAAGCTATTCTCACACTTGTCTGACCAGACGAACTTCAAATTCTTCTGTGTCAATGCTATCATGGATGCACCAATCTTCAAAAACCCTTCCATGAATCGCCTTTAATGTCCTGCTAATCCAAGGAAGCTCCTTATAACGACCCAAAATCACTGGTAAGGCTTAAGGGCTGTGATTAGTGTGCCGGTAGGGAACAATTGTTTTATGTGTGAATTAAGTAGTTTAATGCATGATTTTGTGTAGCATGCTTGTATGATTATATGAATAAATGAAATATGTATGCTGGCCCCATTTGGTTGCTAGGGGCATATTTGTAATTTTTGCCCGTTGAGGGAATAAATGTGATATTTGTATGTATTGTGATTGATACCACGTGTGAGTGGTGATACAACTATGATGTGCGACCCGAGACGGTCCTAGGGAGCCGTTTAGTTAGAAAGTCACAACGGGGTCAAATACCCGTCTTGGGAGGAGCTTAGGGGTATTTTGGGAATATTATAAAATGTTCGGGAATTATTGGGTAGTGATTGGTAATTTAGTAATGGTTTAGACATGTCATGATTAAATGTGGAACTATAGGAATACTTGAGGATTTAGCGGGATTTAGGTGAAATGACAGAATTGCCCTTGATGTTGTATAAGACTTTTTATGATGGGAAAGGGATAAATGGTAATTTGGTCTTAGGAAGGGATAACTCTGGCTGAGGAGAAGTCAAATACATTATTTTTCATTTAGGCATTAAACTAAACATCTTGCTAAAATCTAGAGGAAACCAAAGGAACTGGAAGGAAGAAGAAGAATAGCTATCTTCTTTGGGGTCAAGGAAAGGACTTAAGGGGGAACTAAGGGAGACTCTAGGCCAGGGATTGAAGGGTTCCAAGGTAAGTTTTAACTCTCTTACTAATAAAAATTTTGCGGGAGATGTTAGGTTAGTAAGCTGAAATTGTGTTATTTGCTTGTGGGTTGTTGGAGTGAAGAATTCAGCTTGGAAATCAAGGGAAATTGGCTAGGAGTTTGACTTGAAAGAAGCTCAAGATCGAATCATTACTTGAGGTAAGAATTTCATGTGTTTCTGAGGTTTATAATCTGGGGTGGTTTAAGTTTGTGAAAGGGTGGTTTTAATTTTATAAAATATTGTTTAAGTTTGTGGTGAATTCTGAGCCACTAGGTGATTCTTGGGTTTGATTGTGTGATTGGGTCTGTTGCTGTGATTTATGAGTTGCCATATTGTTTATCTAGGATTTTAGGTTGAGTTGGGACTTGGGTGAACCATTGGGTTGATTTGGAAGAGCTTTGGCTCGGGAAAAATGCTGGGAAAAACCCAGTTTTCTGGGTTTACGTATAAGCGTCGCAGCTCTGTTTTTCCGTGCCACGCTTATAGTGTTGAATCAGGAGATGGGGAACCCTATGGGTGCCGCAGCCCTTATAGTGTTGTGTTGCGGCGCTAGGCCAATTTTAAGACAGGAGAAGTTGAGTTTTTAGGGTTTTGGCTTAGGGGGCTCGGGGGACGCTTTTTCTACCTTGTGTGGGGAAATGGGAGGTCCCGAGAGCATGGGGTTGGTTCCGGGAAATGATTATGAAATTTTTTAGTAATAAGAGTGCAATGTATGTGTTGTGACTAGGTATTCGGCAAGGCTCGGGTTAGAGGACCGCGCTCGGGATTTCTGTGCTCAAGAAACTCGGTACATAGGTAAGAAAATTGCACCTGGTTGTGAATTTATAATGGGACTAAGGGCTCCCTGTTTTAAATGCTTTTTAAAGGATGGTATTATGCCATGTAAATAATAAACGAACGGCCTAAGAGTGCCAGAGTTTATGTTGGCGCACAGGGCGCGGCTCAGCCACTGGTAGCTGAGGACAGCTTTTTATTCACTGAGCTCAGTTTAAGTAGACCCGAGTCACTGGGGTAAACAGAGGGTGCGAACTAAGGGCGTCAACCCTGATTATCATGTGATTTCATTATTATTATTGATTGATGGATTTGTCATGCTGAATAGCTGAGTCTTGATTTCTTGATTCTTTGGTTATGTTTATGGACTATGTGATTAATGTGGTATGCTAAGTATATGAACATGTTTTAAGTGTTATTAAATTTTTTTATCATTGTTTGTGCTATAACGTAATATTTTCTTGCTGGGCGTTGGCTCACGGGTGCTACGTGGTGCAGGTAAAGGAAAGGGAAAGCTTGATCAGCCCTGAATCGGAGAGCTCTGAGAGAAGAATGTACATGATCAGCTGCTCAGCCACCACAGTTGAGGAAGAGACAGGAACGGGAGGACCACATATGTATGTTTCGCCCTTAGAGTGGCTAGCGGTTGTTTGTACTCTGGAAATTTTGTAAACTGATTTTCAAACACTGTTTCTTTTGGGATCCCTTGTATAAAATGTTTAATCATATGAAATGTTTATTTTATGACCAAAACCTTTTAACCCTAGTTCATTAGTGATGTCAGTGACACATTTTTTAACTAAATGACTTGATTAGAAAATCCTGCACCTTTATAAATACACAGTGTAACGGTCTTGGCTACCTAGAGCGTTATGACTTGTTATCAGAGCATCCTAGGTTTAAGGGTTCTTGAAGACCGGTTGGACATGTACATTCGCTGCTAGAGACAAGCTCAGTTCTGGGTTTGGTAATGTGTATATGTTCTTATATGCTTGTGTGCTTGGAAAGAACTATGAATGTTGTTATATGTTGGATTTATAGGAAGCATGAGATACTGATAGGACCTAGCCCTTGATTGCTGTGTGATAATATTCAGGCATGCTTATTAGCAATGTTAGTGCATGTGGAATAATGCCTATATCTTGACTGCTTGTGGTTGACTATGTTCCATTGGTGGATTTTGGGAAAAGCTTTTACCCTGTCATCATGGTATGATTGTCGAGTTGTTGATTGCAGATTGACTTGGGTAGTAATGCATCCAAGAAAATCTACGCGACTAGCCGACACTAGGTCTAGGACCAGAGGTGATGACTAGGGCCAGATTCCTTCGCTAGTCCCTGAGAACTGGCAGCAGATCATGGCAGAAATGCAAGCGCGGCTTCAGAGCCAAGATGAGCAAATTCGTCTTCTACGATAGCAGGCTCCATCAGGGAGTGTTGTACCTATTATGCCACCTGTAGTGGCACCAATTATATAGCCAGTAGAAGTTGGGAACAGGTGGGAGCCATTGTATGAGCGGTTCCAAAAGCAACACCCCCAACTTTTGAGGGAGGACCAGATCCACTGATGGTCGAATAATGGATCTCTATGATTACTACTATCCTGGATTTCATGAGGATAGAAGGTCATGATAGAGTGGCATATGCCACATATATGTTTAGAGAGGATGCCCGCATCTGGTGGGAAGTGGCATCATAGACCAGGGATGTCATTGCTTTGAGTTGGGATGGATTCAAGGATCTGTTCAACCAGAAATACTACAATGTTGCCATCAGGGCAGCGAAGGTTAATGAGTTTATGGGGTTGGTGCAGGGCAACATCACAGTTACCGAGTATGCCCTAAAGTTCGATAGACTTGCAAAATTTGCACCAGATCTTATGCCTACAGATCCTACTCGGCAAGACAAATTCATTAGAGGGCTTAATGCTATGATAGCCCGAGATGTGAGGATTACAACAATACCTGGGGGGATAACTTACGCCCAGGCTGTTGAGAAGGCTTTTACCATTGAGGAAGTGGAGAACAAGTTCTGGAAGGAAAGTGCGGCGAGGCGCGAGGGTCGCAGAGTGGTGCCTCCTTATTCTGGGTCTGGTAGGGGCGGAGGCCCCAGTGATTTTAAGCGAAAGACCCCTGACACTTCCACCGCTGCTGGTCCTGATAGGAGGGGTCGAGGTGCTCAGGGTGGCCGTCACGGAGGCGGTGAGGCACGGAGGAGTTATCTGGAGTGCCCGAGGTGCAGAAGACGCCATCAGAGCGAGTGTCGAGCCAAAGTCTATTATGTATGTGGAGCAGTGTGGCACCTCAAGAAGGATTTCCCAACAGTGAAGAAAGGGGAAGCAGGAAAGGTGGACAGCTTGACTCAAGCTCAAGTGTTCACCTTAACACGGGCAGAGGCCGAGGCTAGTCCCTCGGTAGTGACAGGTCAACTTTCTAGCGCTGGCTCTCCTTTTACTGTATTGATTGACTCTGGTGCTACACATTCATTTGTTTCTAGTAAAGTGATTGATAGATTGTGTAGACCTAGTGAGTATCGGACTACAGGGTTTGGGACTTTATTGTTTACTGGGGAACTGGTACTTTCTAGGAGGTGGGTTAGAGCACTGCCAGTGATGGTTGATAGTAGGGAGCTTTTAGTAGACTTGATTGAACTAGACATGGAGGATTTTGACATGATCTTAGGAATGGATTGGCTGGTTAGATATGGGGCTACTATTGACTGAAGGAAAAATATGGTAACTTTCGAGCCTGAGGGCGAGGATCCTTTCATTTTCGTGGGTGCGGTATGTGGACCTCACGTACCTACGATATCGGCAATGAGAGCCAGATACTTGTTACAGGGAGGATGTATAGGTTTTTTGGCTAGTGTGGTGGACACTACTAGGGTTTTGCCAGCAAGGCCGGGAGAGACTAGGTTGGTTTGTGAATTCTTAGACGTTTTTCCTGAGGACTTACCAGTTTGTTATCGAGTTAGCACCGGGGATAGAACAAGTATCAAGAACACCATATAGGATGGCACCAGCAGAGTTGAAGGAACTGAAGATACAACTACTGGAACTTCTGGATTTGGGATTCATTAGGCCTAGCTACTCTCCATGGGGCGCTCCAGTTTTGTTTGTGAAAAAGAAGGACAGTTCTCTGAGGATGTGTATAGATTACAGAGAATTGAACAAGTTAACCATCAAGAATAAGTACCCACTACCAAGGATCGATGACTTGTTTGATCAGGTGCAGGGAAAGACGGTGTTCTCAAAGATTGATCTTCGATCTGGTTATCACCTGCTGAGGATCAAGGATGAGGACATACCGAAGACGACCTTCCGAACGCGGTATGGGCACTATGAGTTTTTGGTCATGTCTTTTGGTTTGACCAATGCCCCGGCAGCCTTCATGGATCTAATGAACATGGTGTTCAAGGACTTTTTGGACAAGTTTGTCATTGTCTTCATCGATAACATTTTAGTATACTCCAGTTCAGAGGCAGAGCAGGAGCAGCATCTTCGTCAGGTTTTGTAGGGATTAAGGGAACATCGGTTATATGCCAAGTTTAAGAAGTGTGAGTTTTGGTTGCCAAAGGTAACTTTTCTTGGGCATATAGTTAGCGCAGAGGGGATTAAGGTGGATCCTTCCAAGGTGAAGGCATTGAGAGATTGGCCAAGGCTAAGGAATGCCTCGGAGGTTCGGAGCTTCCTCGGGTTAGTAGGCTACTATAGGCAGTTTTTCGAAGGGTTCTCGAATATTGCTTCACCGATGACAAAGTTGACACGGAAGAATCAGAAGTTTGTTTGGTCAGAGAAGTGTGACAACAGTTTTCAAGAATTGAAGCGATGACTTATTACTGCACCTCTATTGAGCCTTCCTTTGGAGGAAGGAAAGTTTGTGGTATACTGTGATGCAGAATGAGAAAGTCATAGCTTATGCATCGCGGCAGCTGAAGGAGTATGAACAGCGGTATCCTACCCACGATCTGGAACTGGTGACAGGGGTATTCACACTGAAGGTGTGGCGACATTACCTATATGGGGAGAAGTGCGAGATATACATTAACCACAAGAGTTTGAAGTATTTCTTCACCCAGAAGGATCTGAACATGAGGCAAAGGCGGTGGTTGGAGTTGGTGAAGGATTATGATTGTGATATTCTTTACCACCCAGGGAAAGCCAATGTAGTGGCAGAGCATTGAGCCGGAGGGGCTCGGGACAGTTATTTAGTTCTATTCAGATCTCCAAAGAGTTAGCGGATGAGATGACCAGGGCAAGGATAGAGCTGGTGGTGGGCCGATTGGCCAATGTTACTTTGCAGTCGACCCTACTAGAGCGAATCAAGGAAGGTCAATTGGTGGATGTGCAGTTACAAGAAGTTCGACAGAATGTCTTAGCGGGGGTAGCTAAGGACTATTCTGTTTCTGAGGTTGGTATACTTCGATATCAGGGACGGATTTGTGTTCCAGCAAATGAAAGGATCAGACGAGAGATACTAGACGACTCTCACACTACATCGTACTCGCTTCATCCAGGTACCACAAAGATGTATCAGAATCTATGGACATTAAATTGGTGGCCTGGGATGAAGAAGGATGTGGTGGAGTATGTGGCCAGATGTTTGACATGTCAATTGGTGAAGTCTGAGCATCAGCGACCAGCGGGACTACTTCAGCCTTTGGGTATTCCCGAGTAGAAGTGGGAGGACATTACCATGGATTTTGTGGGAGGTCTACCCGGGACAGTGGGACTTTATGACTCGGTGTGGTTGATAGTGGACAGATACACCAAGTCAGCTCATTTTCTGTCAGTGAAGTCGACTTACACGGTGGAACAGTATGCAGAGTTGTATGTAAGGGAGATAGTTCATCTCCATGGGGTTCCTAAGTCTATTGTATCCGATCGAGACCCTATCTTTACCGCCAAGTTCTGGGGAGCTCTGCAGAAATCCATGGGGCTTAGTTGAATTTTAGCATAGCCTTTCATCCTCAGACTGATGGATAGTCTAAGAGGACGATTCAGTTGTTGGAGGATATGCTTAGGTTGTGTGTGATTGAATTTGAGGGATCTTGGAGTAAGTATCTCCCATTGATTGAGTTTTCATATAACAACAGTTATCAGTCCACGATTGGAGTGGCTCCTTACGAGATGTTATATGGGAGGAAATGTAGGTCGCCCATTCATTGGGATGAGATGGGTGAGAGGAAATATTTGTGGCTAGACATAGTTCAAAAGAAAAATGAAGCTATTGAGAAGATCCGAGCTAGAATGCTTGCTTCGCAGAGAAGACAGAAAAGCTACACTGACCCTAAGCGTAGAGATGTGGAGTTCCAGGTTGGGGACCACGTGTTTCTACGAATTTCACCACTGCGAGGGGTGAGGAGATTTGGAGTAAAGGGCAAGCTGAGCCCTCAGTTTGTTGGACCTTTCGAGATTCTCGAAAGGATCGGACAGGTGGCTTATAGGTAGGCTTTTTCACCGTCGTTGTCAGGGGTTCATGATGTGTTCCATGTTTCTATGTTGCAGAAGTATATCTCAGATGCGACGCATGTGCTTAAGCATGAGGAATTGGAATTACAGACACATATGTCCAATGAGGAACGACCGGTTCAGATTTTAGATCGGAAGGACAAGGTTTTACGGAGCCAGACAATTTCGCTAGTTAAAGTATTGTCGACAGGGTCAAGGAAGTCACCTAGGAGATTGAGATGGTGATGTGGGATCAGTATCCCGAGCTATTCAGGTAAATTTCGAGGACGAAATTCTCAGTATCCCTATGAGTTGTTGTACGGGAGAAAGTGTAGATCACCCATTCATTGGGATGAGATGGGTGAGAGGAAGTATTTGGGGCCAGATATGGTTCAGAAGACAAGGGAAGCTATAGAGAAGATCCGAGCTAGGATGCTCACCTCTCAGAGCAGGCAGAAAAGCTACGCTGATCCTATGCGTAGGGACTTGGAGTTCCAGGTTGGGGACCACGTGTTTCTTCGAGTTTCACCTTTGCGAGGGGTAAGGAGGTTTGGAAAGAAGGGCAAGCTAAGCCCTAGATTCATTGGACCTTTTGAGATCTTGGAAAGGATTGGTCAGGTGGCTTACATGTTAGCCTTGCCACCATTGTTGTCTGGAGTCCATAACGTATTCCATGTTTCTATGCTCTGGAAGTACGTCTCAGATATGACTCATGAATTGAGGTATGAAGACTTAGAGTTGCAAACAGATTTAGCTTATGAAGAGCAACCAGTTCAGATCTTGGATCGAAAAGATAAAGTATTACAGAATAAGACGATTCCTCTTGTTAAAGTATTGTGGAGGAATAGTATGGTCGAGGAGGCGACCTGGGAGCTTGAGACAGCGATGCGGGATCAATATCCCGAGTTATTCAGGTAAATTTTGAGGACGAAATTCTCATTCGGATGGGATAGTTGTAATGACCCAAATTTACTAATAAGGCTTAAGGGTCTTGATTAGTGTGCCGAGAGGGCATAATTGGAATATATGTGATTTAATGATTAAAAGTATGTTATATGACTATTTGAATATCTGAGATGCATGACTATGTGTATTAGTATGCATGCATGTAGGCCCTGATTAGGTTAGAAGGGCATAATCATAATTTTGGCCCATTGAGGGTATAACTGTATATAAATGTGATAAATTTTCGAGACCACATTATTATGTGGATATAATTATAATCTGTGATTCGAGACGATCCTAGTAAGCGGTTTAGCGAAAAATTCACGGCGGGGACCTATACCTGGCTCGGGGCAAGCCTGGGGATATTTCTGGAATTTAGAGAATATATTGGAGTCAATTTTGACATTGGGGAATATAGTTGGTGATTGGTAAGGTGTCAGGAAGTAAGCGGAAAATACTAGACACACTCGAGGAATTAGCGGGAATTGGGTGAAATGACCAAAATGCCCCTAGGTGGATTAAAAGGCTTAGGAAACTATGGGAGGGTATTGTGGTCATTTGGTTTATAAAGGATAGGTATTATTCAGGCTTTATACCTTAGTGGTAAGTGTAGAAAGGGCTGGAAATTCAGAAGGAAAGAAAGGAAAGAAAAGAAAGGAAAAGAAGGGAAAGAAAAACAGGGCATTTCCATGGTCGGTTTCGGATTTCTTCACCATTTCATGGGGTCCTTTGGAGTAAAAACTCAGGAGGAGTTTGGGTAAGAGCTAGAGGCTAGGCTCCCTGTTCTAGATGGAGGAATTGGTAGAGAAATCCACCCACTTGAGGTAAGACTTTGAGGTTGATATTAAGTTTTTGGTATTGGTGTTGAGCTGGTATTTCTAAGCAAGGTTCTGTGGGAATTCTAGGGAGTCGAAGCTAGGGTTTGAGGAGGTGAAGGGTAAGCAAGAGTGGGAGATAACCTAAGCCAGGCTCATCCACCAGAGGTAAGGAACTTTAGTTTCAAGCTTTGTGATTTCTGGGTTTTGCCGGGTTTCTGAATTTTAGTTTCAGCTGTTGTAAAACTTTGGATTAGGGGTGCATGTGCTTAAGTTTTGTATGGTTGGGATGCTTTGGATGAGTTAGATATGTTAGTAAGCTGGTTTCTAAGTTTGGTTGAAGTTTGGAGAAGTTTTTGTAAGGTTTGGCTAGGGGAAAATCGAAGGAGGAAAAAAACAGCATTTGTAGTTCTGTGACTAGCGCTATAGCGCTAACCTTTGGACGCTGTAGCGCTAGGCCATATACCCTGGGGATGATTTCGGGCTCTGTTTATAGCGCTGTAGCGTCCTCCTTAGAGCGCTGTAGCACTACCCTGTTTCCAGAAAGGGGTTTTTGAGTTATTTTCAATGGTTTTTGCCCGGGGGTTCGGGGTTCGATTCCACCACCCCGTTTAGTGGAATTAGGAATTCCCGAGGGCTCAGGATTGGTCCCGAGGTTAGGTTTTGGACTTGAGGTTTGGTGATGATTTTGATCTATGGTTGTGACTAGGTGTGCACTAGGGCTCAAGAGGGATTGTGCTCAAGGGTCAAAGTGAACGAAGCTAGCGAATTTAAAGGTAAGAAAACTGCCCTCGGTTATGAGTTTGTGATGGGACTAAGTGTTCCTGATATCTGTATAATGTCAAAAATGGTATTATTCCATGGGACATCTGATAAACAACCTAAGGGTGTCGTATACAATATTTGTGCACAGGGCGGGGCTTGGCTACTCGTAGCCGAGGACAGCTTAATATTCACTGAGCTCGGTTTATGCGAGCCGAAGTCAGTGGGATAAACAAAGGGTGCGGCCTAAGGGCGCTAACCCTAGTTATCATTTGTGAATTGATTATCCATACGTAGTTATATGCTTGGTATGCTAAGTACTTGATTGTCATGGATGCTTAGTCTGTTGAGAACATGCTTATGTGATATGAGATATTTGACTATCTGTTGATTGATTATGCTCTGTTGTTGTGTTTTCTTGCTGGGCCTTGGCTCATGGGTGCTACGTGGTGCAGGTAAAGGCAAAGGCAAGTTGGACCAACCTTGAGATGGAGAGCTGCAGGGCTGAATGTACATAGTCAATTGTTCGGCCGCCATGGCCGAGGAGTGGATCAGGACAAGGAATGCCTAGTAGTCCGTTTTGCCCTAGAATGACTAATTATTGTATTTAAATCCTGAATCTTTTGTATACGGTCTTAATCTTATTATTTTTGGGATCCCATGTTTTAAAGTTAATGTTTATTTATAAAAGATGAAGCTTTTGAGCCCAAAATCTTTTAACCTTAGTTCCACTATAGTTTCAGTAACACGTTTTTAATTAAATGACTTGTTTAGCAAGTCTAGCACCTTTAAAAACACACAGTGTAACGGTCTTGGCTATCCAGGGCGTTACAAAGGGCCTTGATTAGTGTGCCAGGAGGGCATGATTTGTTTATGTGTGAATTAAGTAGTTTAATGCATGATTTTGTGTAGCATGCTTGTATGATTATATGAATATATCAAATATGCACATGGGCCCCATTTGGTTGCTCGGGGAAGATTTGTAATTTTAGCCCGTTGAGGGCATAAATGTGATATTTGTATATATTGTGATTGATATCACGTGTGAGTGGTGATACAATTGTGATGAGTGACCCAAGATGTTCCTAAGGAGCCGTTTAGTTAGAAAGTCACAACGATGTCAAATACCCGGCTTGGGAGGAGCTTAGGGGTATTTTGGGAATATTAGAAAGTGTTCGGGAATTATTGGGTAGTGATTGGTAATTTAGTAATGGTTTAGACATGTCGGGATTAAATGTGGATCTATAGGAATTCTTGAGGATTTAGCGGGATTTAGGTGAAATGACAGAATTGCCCTTGAGGTTGTATAAGACTTTTTAATATGGGAAAGGGCAAAATGGTAATTTGGTCTTAGGAAGGGATAACTTTGGCTGAGGAGAAGTCAAATACGTTATTTTTCATTTAGGCATTAAACTGAACATCTTGCTGAAATCTAGAGGAAACCAAGCGAACTAGAAGGAAGAAGAAGAATAGCTATCTTCTTTGGGGTCAAGGAAGGGACTTAAGGGGGAACTAAGGGAGACTCTAGGCCAGGGATTCAAGGGTGCAAAGGTAAATTTTAACTCTCTTCCTAATAGAAATTATGTTGGTGATGTTAGGTTAGTAAGCTGAAATTGTGTTATTTGCTTGTGTGTTATTGGAGTGGAGAATTCAGCTTGGAAATAAAGGGAAATTAGCTTGCAGTTGGACTTGAAAGAAGCTAAAGGTCGAATCTTTGCTTGAGGTAATAATTTCATGTGTTTCTAAGGTTTATAATCTGGTGTGGTTTATGTTTTTGAAAGGGTGGCTTAAATTTTATAAAGTATGGTTTAAGTTTTGGGTGAATTTTGAGCCACTAGGTGATTCTTGGGTTTGATTGTGTGATTGGGTCTATTGCTGTGATTTCTGAGTTGCCATATTGTTTATCTGGGGTTTTAGGTTGAGTTGGGACTGGGGTGAACCATTGGGTTGATTTGGAAGAGCTTTGGCTTGGGAAAAATGCTGGGAAAGACCCAGTTTTCTGCGTTCGTGTATGAGCATCGCGGCCCTGTTCTTCCGGGCCGTGGCGCAAGGTTGAATCAGGAGATGGGGACCCCTCTGGGCGCCGCGGCCCCAATAGGGCTATGCCGCAGAGCTAGGCCAATTTTAGGACAGGGGAAGTTGAGTTTTTAGGGTTTTGACTCAGGGGGCTCCAGGGACGCTTTTGCTACCTTGTGTGGGGAAACGGGAGGTCCCGAGTGAACGGGATTGGTACCTGGAAATGATTATGAAATTGGTTAGTAATGAGAGTGCAATGTTTGTGTTGTGACTAGGTATTCGACGAGGCTCCAGTTAGAGGACCACGCTCAGGATTTCTGTGCTCAAGAAGCTCGGTACATAGGTAAGAAAACTGCACTCGGTTGTGAATTTATAATGGGACTAAGGGTTCCCTGTTTTAAATGCTTTATAAAGGATGGTATTATGCCATGTAAATAATAAACGAACGACCTAAGAGTGCCAGAGTATATGTTGGTGCACAGGGCGCAGCTCTGCCACTGGTAGCTGAGGACAGCTTATTATTCACTGAGCTCGGTTTAAGCGGACCTGAGTTAGTGGGGTAAACAGAGGGTGCGACCTAAAGGCGTGAACCCTGATTATCATGTGATTTGATTATTATTATTATTATTAATTGATGGATTTGTCATGCTGAATAGCTGAGTCTTGATTTCTTGATTCTCTGGTTATGTTTATGGACTATGTGATTAATGTGGTATGCTAAGTATATGAACTTATTCAATTTTTATCATTGTTTGTGCGATAACGTAATATTTTCTTGTTGGGCCTTGGCTCACGGGTGCTACGTGGTGCAGGTAAAGGCAAGGGAAAGCTTGATCAGCCCTGAAGCGGAGAGCTCTAAGAGCAGAATGTACAAGATCAGCTGCTCAGCCGCCACGGTTGAGGAAGAGACAGGAACAGGAGGACCACATATGTATGTTTTTCCCTTAGATTGGCTAGCGGTTGTTTGTACTCTGGAAATTTTGTAAACTAATTTTCAAACACTGTTTCTTTTGGAATCCCTTGTATAAAATGTTTAATCATATGAAATGTTTATTTTATGACCAAAACCATTTAACCCTAGTTCATTAGTGATGTCAGTGACATGTTTTTTTAACTAAATGACTAGATTAGCAAGTCACACACCTTTATAAATACACAGTGTAACAGTCTTGGCTACCCAGGGCTTTACACTCCTAACTTCTGAGGCATTCCTTGGCCTCGACCATTCACTCACTGCCTCTACCTTAGTTGGATCCACCTTAATCTCATCTTCACCAACAATGTGTCCAAGGAATGTCACTTCTAGTAACTATAACTCGCACTTCTTAAACTTGGCATACAATCGATGCCCCCTCACTCTCTACAAGACCTGTCGGAGATGTTGTTCATGTTTTGCCTCTAATTTGGAGGAAACCAAGATGTCATCGATGAAGACAATCACAAACTGATCTAAGAAATTCTTGAACACCCTGTTCATCAAATCCATGAATGGTTTTGGGGCATTGGTCAAACCAAACGACATGACTAGGAACTCGTAATGCCCATACCTCGTTCGGAAGGTCGTCTTCGGTATATCCTCGTCCTTGATCCTCAATTAGTGATAACTGGATCGAAGATCAATCTTCGAGAACACTGTCTTTCCCTGCACCTGATCAAACAAGTCATCAATCCTTGGTACGGGTACTTATTCTTGATGGTCAACTTATTCAATTCCTGTAGTCTATAAACATTCTCAGTGTCTCGTCCTTCTTCTTCACAAAAAAAATTAGAGCACTCCATGGCGAGAAGCTAGGCCTGATAAACCCCAAATCAAGAAGTTCTTATAACTATATCTTTAACTCTTCCAATTCCACTGGAGCCATCATATATAGTGCCCTCGACACTGGCTCTGTATCCGACGCTAACTCAATGAAGAACTGAATCTCCCTGTGCGGCGAAAATTCTGGGAAATCCCCAAGAAACACATCCAAGAATTCGCATACCAATCTGGTCTCTCCCGGCCCTGCTGGCATAACCCCAGTGGTATCCACCACACTAGCTAGAAAACCTGTACAACCTCCCTGCAACAGGTCCCTAGCCCTCAATGTTGATATCATGGGTATGCGAGATCAATGCACATCACCAACGAAAACAAAGGGATCCTCACCCTTAGGCTAAAAGGTTACCATCTTCTTCCTACAATCAATGGTAGCCCCTTATCTGACCAACCATTCCATCCCTAAAATCATATCAAAGTCATCCATACCCAACTCGATCAAATCTGTTGATAGTTCCCTACTATCTACCATCACAAGAAGTGCTCTAATCCACCTCCTAGAAACTACCAGTTCCCTTGTAGGCAGTATAGTCCCAAACCCCGCAGTATAATACTCAATAGGTCTACAAAATCTATCAATAACTTTACTAGAAACAAACGAATGTGTAGCACCATAGTCAATCAATATAGTATAAGAGGAGCCAGCGAGTGAAGCTGTCCACCTTCCCTGATTCCTCTTTCCTTGCTATTTGGCAGTCCTTCTTGAGGTGTCCCACCACCCCGCACAAGTAGCAAGCTTTAGCTCGACATTCGCCTAGATGGCACTTCCTACATCTCATACACTCTGGATAACTTCACCATGTCTGACCGCCTCCCTGGCGGCCACGCCGAGCACCGCGACCCCTCGTATTGGGACCGACATTGGTTGAAATGTCAGGGGTCTTCCTCTTTAAATCACTGGGGCCTCCCCCCCTACCAGACCCTGAGTATGGAGGCACCGCCCTGCGATCCTCCCGTCTCACCGCGTTCTCTCTCCAGATCTTATTCTCTGCTTCTTCAGTGGTAAGAGCCTTCTCAACAGCCTGGGCATAGGTCGTTCCCCCAGGTATTGTTGTGATTATAACATCTCGGGCTATCACAGCACTAAGTCTGGTGCAAACTTTGCAAGCCTGTCAAACTTCAAGGAATACTCTGTAACTATCATGTTGTCCTATACCAACCTAATAAATTCATTCACCTTCACTGCCCTGATGGCAATGTTATAGTATTTCTGGCTAAACAGATCTTTGAACCCATCCCAACTCAAAGTAGAAATGTCCCTGCTCTGCGATGCCACCTGCATCCTCTCTAAGCTTATAGGTGGCACAGGTCACCCTTTCATTACCTTCCACCCTCATGAAATCCAGAATAGAGGTGATCATACTCATCCACTATTCGACCTTCAGTGGATCTGATCCTCCCTCAAAGGTTGGAGGATGTTGTCTCCTAAACCGCTCATACAGTGGCTCCCACCTATTCCCAACCTCAGGTGTCTGTACAACTAGTGCCAGAGCAGGTGGCATAATTGGTGCAGCACTCCCTGATGGAGCCTGTTGTCTCAGAAGATGGATATGCTCTTCTTGACTCTGTAACTGGGCTTGCATATTGGCAAGTATTTGTTGCCAGTTCTCAAGAACTGGCGAAGGGTTCTAGCCCTGATCATCATCCCTAGCCTCAAACCCTGTGCCGACTAGTCATATAGATCGCCTTGGACGCATAGCTATCAAAGTTTATCCGCAATCAACAACTCGATAGTCAGGCAATGATGATAGGTTAACAGTCTTTCCATAGTCCACCATTGAAACTCAATCGACCACAAGCAATCAAGATGCGAAAAATCATTCAAATATTCATTCACACATAGTAGCAATGCTAATAAGCACGCCTCATAATAGTCACACAGTAGACAAGGGTCAGGCCCTATTAGTATCTCATGCTCCCTATTAATCATGCAACAAAGCATTTATATTTCATTCAAACATTTAGGCATATAATCACATATATATAATTACCAAACCCTATGTCGAGCTTGTATTTAGCGGCGAGTGTACATGCCCAGCCAATCTTCAGGATCCTTTAAACCTAGACCGCTCTGATACCAAGTTGTAACACCCTTGATAACCAAGATTGTTACACTATGTGTTTTAAAGTAGTGCAAGACTTGCTAATTAAGTTGTTTGAACATTAATGTGTTCCTAAAGTCAACTATCAGCTTAGTGTTAAAAGATTTTGATCATTAACGGTTAATTTTCTTTAAAATAGATGTTTGGTACATGGGATACCAAAAACAGGCTTTAAGAGACAAATTTACAATCCTCAATAGATATATACAACCAGTGGCCACTATAATGGAAAAATACAAATTTTAGGCTCCGTCCCTGTACTTTTCCTCAGCCATGGCGGAGGAGCAGCTGACGATGTACACCTTGCCCCCAAAGCTCTCCAACTCATGGTTAGTCCATCTTACCCTTGCCTTTACCTACACCACATAGCACCCATGAGTCAAGGCCCAGCAAGAAAACCATAACAATAAATACACAATTAGTAATAGCATCCAATCGATTATAAGGAAACCATTAAGAAGATTTACAAAACATAAGCATCAAACAAATAATAGTAAGCATGATCTTTCAAGGGTATATCTTAATCAACAAACAAATTCTCAGGGTCGGCGACCTTAGGTCGAGCCCTCTATTTACTCATCTGACTCAAGCACGCTTAAGCTGAGTCCACTGTTTATTCTGCTGACCCCGGCTCACAGTTGCTAAGCTGCGTCCTGTGCGCAAGTCATCAGCGCCAACCTCTCTCTTAGGTCGTTCATTTCATGTTTCACATAACAATATCAAAATTAAACAAAACATATATCCAGATACAGGGAATCTCAGTCCCAACATAGCCACACAAGGGTGCATTTTTTTACCTTAAATTCTAAGCGGAGCATAAAGAACGGTCTTGAGCACGATCCTCAGTCCTGAGCCTTGGCGATAAACCTAGTCAGAGTGGCCAATGGTTAATTATTAATTTCTAATCCAAAAAAATACTTAGGAAACAAAAACTAGCCTCTGAAACCTCGATTTGTACTAAACCGAGTAGTAGAAATCATCCTGAGCGCCTAGGTTCGAACCCGAGCCTTACCAATCCTAAGGCAAAATCCCCTAGGCAGGGCACGACCTGGCCCTAAGGGTCGCAACGCTCCCTCAAGTCAGAGACTAAATCCCCAAGCCTCAAGGGAGGCGGGCCGTGACTTGCCCCCTAGGGTTGTGATGCGCCTTCAGGACAAAGAGCACACCCAGGCATTATGGGCATGCGGGCCGTGGTGCACAAGAGTTGGGTTGCGACACGCCCCCTCGTGCACAGAATTTTTGTGTTTGCTCAACATGTTTCCCAACCAAATTCCTCAGAATTTAACCCAAATAAGCCTCCCAACCAGAAATAAAGTCAACTATGAGTTTAGGACTTTTAACCACCCATTTTAAACAAAAAACCACAAAAATTATGCTGAAGCCATTACCCCAACTCAGTAGAATTTCATACTCAATATCCAGCTTAATTCTACCCCAACAACATGAATTCCCTAACATAGTTAGAGGCAAGAACTTACCTCAATTGTTGTTGAATCCTCTCAAGCTTCTTGCTTCTACCAGCCTCAAATTCCTAACTTATTAAGCTTCAAATTCTGCTTTTCACTAGCTTAGCCTAAGCCTTTCCCCTTCAATTCCTTCAGCTGCTCAAGCATCAATCACAAGAGAATGTGAGGGAGAAATCGTGAATGAGAGAGAGAGAGAGAGAGAGAGAGAGCTGAGAGTCTTCCACCACTTTCTAGCTATTCCTAAGAATTTTTACTGAGTATATCCCTTGCTTAAATAGACTATTTCGCCCCTTTAAGCCTATCAATCTTCTAAGGACAATAAAGGTAAAATGGTCATTCCGCTCCCATTTCCTGCTTATTCCTCAAGTGTTCCTACTACTAAATAATTATCCCCGTCATGTCCAATTAATTACCAAATACTTATTCATTATCTAATAACTCCCAAAATATTTCCCCAAATTCCCAAAAATACCCCTAGGCTCCCCCAAGCCGAGTATTAAACCCCCGCTGTGACTATTTTGCTAATCCGCTCAATAGGACCATCTCGAGCCATATGCTACAAATATATCCACATAATAATGTGGTCTCAACAATTTATCGCATATAATCTTATTTATGCCCTAACCTAGCAAAAATTACAAATATGCCCTTATAAGCTAGAAAGGGGCCACATGCATATCTAATACTCGTAAACATGCATATCACATATTCATATAATCATATTAATCATGCATGCCACATAGTCACGTATTTAACTATTTAAACATACATATAAACCATTTATGCCCTCCCGGCACGTTATTCAAGGCCCTAAGCCTTATTAGCAATTTTGGGTCATTATAAGCCAGGTAAGTCGAACATGTACATGTCGCTCCACGCTTTCCAACTCATGGTTGGTCGACCTTTCTCTTGCCCTTACCTGCACCATAGAGCACCTGTGAGCCGAGGCCCAACAAGAAAAATCAACACATAGCATATCACAATCCAATTCAATAATATACAGTTTAAACAGACAGTAAATAAGACATGTAGCGGTTTATGCTGACCCAAGTGCTTTACCTGGCACTGGGTTAACGGTCTTCTGTGAGCAAGTGAGTACAGTACCATTAGAGGGTCTCACCCTAGCGACCTGTATTCAGCATGCCTTCAGCTTTCCTGGCCTTTGCCGTTCTCGGCCATTGCCCTTCCTGGCCTTTGTCGTTCTCGGCCTTCACCGTTCATTCACAATCATACAAACATTACAAAACAAGTCATAAACATTCATATAAAGCATTCAACTCAGATAATCGGGCCATGCTGTTCTCTATGGGCACAAACAATTTTCTTACATGTGACCCGAGCTAACTGATTGATGTGATCCCGAGCACTATCCCCTAAACCGAACCTTGACGTAAAATCCTAGTCACAACGCATCAATAAAAAAACATCCATCAAACAATAACCAATTAAGAACTCTGAATTAACATCCTAGCCTCCGAGACCTCGAATTCTACTAATCGGGTAGTAGAATCCTTCCCGAGCCCTTAAATTTGAGTTCCTGAGCTTAAAACCCTAATTTAGCCAAAAACCCCTATTTGCGCCACGACGCCCCCAATTAGAGCTGCGACACCCCAAAAATTAGAGTTGCGACCCTCTCTAAGTCAGGGAGCCTAGCCTAAATTTTTTCTAGACAAGTGTCGTGGTGCGCCCTGCCCAAGGCCGCAACACTAAGGCGATTCGGCGAATCCCCAAGGCCTCCTGAGTTCATGTGCGCCGCAGTGCTTAAGAACATCGTCGTGGCGTGACCTCGCAAACCTAGAATTTCAAGCATTTTTAGATTTCTAAACCCCCTACAAGTCGATCCAAACATATTCTAATGCTAGAATTGAGTCCCAAAATACTTCTACTACACCTAGAGTAGTACATAAACTCGAAAAAACTCAAATAAAACCTCATTAGAACTCAACTTCATGTCTTGAGTTCAAACTCCCAAATACTAAGAAAAACAGCTCCAAAACTTATTTAAATAAAGGTTATAACTTACCCCAGCCGCGAATTGTAACCTTGAACTACCTCAGAATTCCTCCTAGCTTGATTTCCCCATTTCCTCAGCCTCCAATCTTCAATTTCTGAGCAAATTCCTTCAAAGTTCTCAAAACCCCTCCAAAGGCCAAGAGAGAGAGAGAGAGAAAGGCTGAGAGTGTGCTTTTGTTTCCCCTAGTTCTAGAGTTCTGACTAGCTTAATTATATCCTCAGCAATATAATGTCCAAAATGCCCCTAAGTATATCCTTAGTCCTCTAATGCCACAAATGGAAAAATCATAATTTGTCACATCTTGCTAATTCCTCGAGTAATCCTATAAATCCCAAATTAATCCCGGCATACCCAAATAATCACTAACTAACTATCTGTTACCCAATAAATCCTGAATGAATGTAAAATTCCCAAAATACCCCTAGGGTCACCTTGAGCCAGGTATTCGACCCTGTTGTGACTATTCCGCTATTCTTTTCCCTAGAACCTTCTCAGATCACAAATCATAAATAAATCTCCACAATTTTGTGGTCTCAAGCACAACACGCATATAATTTATATTTCTGCCCTCAACGGGCCAAAATTACAAATATGCCCTTAATAACCAAATTGGGCCCACATGCATTTCTAATCACATAATTATTTAATCCACATAATAACATAATTAAATCATTCATTGCCCTTTCGGCACGCTAATCACGGCACTAAGCCTTATTAGTAAATTTGGGATGCTACAACCGCCGCTGCTAGTTTCAGATCATGAGTAGGATAACTCTTCTCATACTCCTTCAGCTGTCTCGATGCGTAGGCTATCACTTTTCTGGCTTGCATCAATACACACCCCAAACCTTGCCTCGAAGCATCGTAGTAGACTAGAAACTTCTCATTATCTAATAGAAGAATCAATACCGGAGCAGTGACCTGTCACCACTTCAACTCCTTGAAACTGTTTTCACATCTATCTGTCTAGACAAACTTGGTCTTCTTATGCTCAACTCAGTCAATAGTGTAGTTATTATGGAGAATCCCTCAACGAACCGCCGATAGTACCCTGCTAATCCCAAGAAACTTCTAACCTTTGGCACACTACTCGGCCTGGGCCAATCTCTCAGTGCCTCAATCTTGCTTGGATCATCAAAAATCTCCTCCTTACTCACAGTATGGCCCATAAATGTTAGTTGGGGCAACCAAAACTCACATTTGCTGAACTTAGCATATAGCCTATGCTCTCTCAACTGTTGTAGTACCAAACGAAGATGTTGCTCGTGCTTTGTCTCTAACTGGGACTACACCAATATATCATCGATGAATATGATCACAAACATATCCAAATAATCCCTGAATACCCTATTCATCAAGTCCATAAAGGTTTCTAGGGTATTGGTTAATCCAAAGGACATGACCAGGAATTCATAATGTCCATACCTCGTACAAAATGCGGTCTTTGGTATGTCCTCCTCCTTAATCCTCAACTAATGGTAGCCAGACCGAACATCAATATTAGAGAACACCGTCTTCCCCTATAACTGGTCAAACAAGTCATCGATCCTGGGCAGTGGATGCCTTTAGTTCAGAGATCATAGGTACTCGTGGCCCACTCACTATCCCCACAAATATAAAAGGTACCTCCCCTTCCGATTCAAAGGTCACCATTCTTCGTTTGCAGTTTACTGTCACCCCATACTTTGATAACAAATCCATCCCCAGAATCATATCAAAGTCATCCATTGCTAGCTCAATCAGATCCATAGACAAATTTCTACTATCTATCTCTACTGGTAATGATCTAACCCATCTCTTATAGATTACCAGTTCCCCAGTTGGCAACAAACACTTGAATCAACTAGCATACATATCACAAGGTCTACACAAACAATCTATCACTCTAGTAGATACAAACGAATGGGTAGTTCCTGAATCAATTAATGTAGTAAATGAAGAACCGACATTAGAAATCTGACCTGACATGACCGAGGGATAGCCTCTGTCTGGGTGAAGGTGAACACTTTGGCTGGAGTGAGGCTCTCACTCTTCTTTGATTCTTCCTTTCTAGCTTGTGGGCAGACCTTCCTCAAGTGACTGACACTCCCACAAGTGAAACATGCTCTGACTCTACACTCCCTCTAATGTCATCGCCTACTCTGAGCACACTCTAGGAAGCTCCTCCAGTTCTCTTCCCTGCCTTGACGGATGATGAAACCACCCAGCACCCTCCTATCTGGGCTCGGAGGAACAAAAGAATCTGGCACCTTTCTCTTTTGCTCACTAGGGCCACTACCTCGGCTAAAACCAGTGAAAGGAGGCACCATCCTCCAAGCATCGTGTCTTAAAGCTCCCTCTCTCCAAATCTCGTCTTCAACCCCTCTATTGTAAGGGCCTTCTCTACTACCTGAGCATAAGTGGTAGTCCTCGATGTCGTCACTTGACACTCCCACAAGTGGTAGGCCCTCCATTGCAAGGGCCTTCCTCAGGTGACTGACACTCCCACAAGTGAAACATGCTCTGACTCTACACTCCCCTTGATGTTGTCGCCTGCTCTGAGGACACTTTGGGAAACTCCTACACTCCAACTGAAAGCACCCAGTGCCATCCTATCTGGACTTGGAGGAACAAAAAAATCTAGTGCCATTCTCTTCTGCTCACTAGGGCCACTACCCCTGCTAAAACCAGGGGAAGGAGACACCGTCCTCCGAGCATAATGCCTTGTGGCACCCTCTCTCCAAACCTGGTCTTCAATCCCCTCCGTTCTAAGGGCCTTCTCTACTACCTGAGCATAAGTGGTAGTCCTCGATGTCGTCGCCTGACACTCCCACAAGTGGTAGGCCCTCTGTTGTAAGGCCTTCCTTAGGTGACAGACACTCCCACAAGTGGAACATGCTTTTACTCTACACTCCCCATGATGTCATCACCTACTCCGAGGACACTCTGGGAAGCTCCTCTAGTTCTCTCCCCCGCCCTGACGTCCGGTGAAAGCACCCCGTTCCCTCCTATCTGGACTAGGAGGAACAAAAAAATATGGGGCCTTTCTCTTCTTCTCACTAGGGCCACTACCCTGACTAAAACCAGTGAAATGAGGCACTGTCTTCCGAGCATCGTGCTTTGCAGTGCCCTCTCTCCAAATCTGGTCTTTAGCCCCATCCATTGTAAGAGCCTTCTCTACTACCTGAGCATAAATGGTAGTCCTCGATGTCATCGCCTGACAGTCCCACAAGTGGTAGGCCCTCCATTGTAAGGGACTTCCTCAGGTGAATGACACTCCCACAAGTGAAACATTCTCTGACTCTACACTACCCCTGATGTCGTCACCTACTCCAAGGACACTCTGGGAAGCTCCTCTAATTCTCTCCCTCGCCCTTACGGCCACTGAAAGCACCTCGTGCCCTCCTATCTCGACCCATAGGAATAAAAGAATCTGGGGCCTTTCTCTTCAGCTCACTAGGGCCACTACCCCGGCTAAAACTAGTAAAAGGAAGCACCATCATCCGAGCATCGTGCCTTACGGCGCCCTCTCTCCAACTCTGGTCTTCAACCCACTCTGTTGTAAGGGCCTTCTCTACTACCTGAGCATAAGTGGTGGTCCTCGAATCTAATGTTATCTTAACATCATGGGCTATCATGACGTTCAACCCCCGTACAAATCGATCCCTATGTGCCATATTAGGAGGCACCAAGTATGGCACGAACTTCGCCAACCTGTCAAACTTCAGTGCATATTCTGTAACCGTCATTCTATTTTGAGTCAGGCTGATAAACTCATCCACCTTTGCAGCTCAGACTGCAACACTGTATTATTTCTCATTGAAGACATCTCTAAATTCTTCCCAGGTCATGGCTGTCACACCCCTCCTCTGGGTTTCAAGTTTCCACCAGAAGCAGGCATCTTCTCTCAACATATAACTGGCATAGGCCACCCTCTCGTTCCCTTCCAACCTCATAAAATACAGGATGGAAGAAGTCATATTCATCCACTGCTCTACCTGCATTGGGTTTGGACTGCCCTCGAAGGTGGGAGGGCTGTTCTTCCTGAACCTCTCATATAAAGGCTCCCGCCTGTTCTCCATCATAGGCTGGGCTGATACTGGTGCCACAACTTGTGCAATCTGTAACCAAACACCCCGAGAAGAGCCTGTTGCCTCAGTGCTTGGAGCTCATCTTCCATTTGCTGAAGTGTTGCTTCCATTTTGACAAACAGTTGTTTCCAGTTCTGTGGGGCAGGTGGAGGGTCCTGAACCTGGTTGTCATCTTTGGCCATATTGTCGTGGAGTCTAATCGATCGTTGAGGCATAATTTCAGTATGCTTGCAATCAATGACTCTACACATTAGGCATGATAACAACATCCAAAATCCACATCCAAGTCCCATATTCAAATACAAACAGCAGATCAACACATCGCACACATGCATAAGCACATAGTAATCAAGGGGTTGTGCCCTAGCATCATATATATATAGAAACATATTCACCATGGTCTATCTATACAAATATGGCAAATAGGGCAACTCAGCCAAGCAATTAAACACATAGTTCACTTAATACCAACCAACCTTGAGCCAAGCTTGTCTCTGGCAGCGAGCGTACATGTTCGATCGATATCCAGGAACCATAAACCTCTGCACGCTCTGATACGAAGTTGTAATGCCCTACTACCTGAAACTCGTTACCATGTGATTTATAAATGTGCCATGAACTCGCTAATCGAGGGATCCCAAAATGTTGTTTCAAAATTGTATTACAATTCAAAAGTTACAATACGGTTGACCTAAGCGAAAAAACCAACCATTTACAGTAAATTCCTCAAAATAACCCTAGTTGTGGCAGCCAGGTTGGCCAAACATGTCCACGTCGCTCCATGCTCTCTAACTCATGGTTGGTCGACCTTTCCCTTGCCCTTACCTACACCATAGAGCTCTTGTGAGCCGAGGCCCATAAGAAAACTCAACATAAAACATATCAAAATTCAATCCAGTAATAAACAGCTTATATAGAAAAACGATCAAACATATAGTGGCCTATGTCGACCCAGGTGCTTTACCAGGCATTGGGTTCACAGTCTTCACTGAGCAGGTGAGTACAACACCCTTAGAGGGCCTCACCCTAGCGGCCTGCATTCAGCAAGCTCAATGTCGATCCTAGCCTTTGTCATCCCCGACCTTCGTCATTTTCGGCCTTCACTGTTCTCGACCTTCGCCATTCTTGGCCTTCATTGTTCATTTATAATCATGCACAACATAGAATAAAATTTACAGATATTCACGTAGACATTAAACACAAATAATAGGGTCATGCCCTGCTCTATGACTACAAGCAATTTTCTTTCATGTGTCCCGAGCTGATTAATTAATGCAATCCCAAGCACGATCCCCTAAACCCGAGCCTTGACGTAAAAGCTAGTCACAACTCATCAATAAATACACATCCATCAAACCCTAATCAATTAAGAACTTTGGATTAATATTCTAGCCTCTAAACCTCGAATTCTACTAAACTGGGAAGTAGAATCCTTCCCGAGCTCATAAATTTGGGTTCTCAATCTTAAAACCCCACAATGGCCATAATTCCCTATTTGAGTTGTGGCCCATCCCATTAGGGTCGCGGCGCACTACCACTCAGAGAGCCTTGGGCTCGCATCAAGGGGACATGAGTCACAACACGCCTTTGCTGCTCTGCGGCGCCTGGGCAAAATCAGAGGTTCCCAAGCCTCCTATGTTCATGCGGGCTGCAGCGCCTAAAGATTAGGGCAGCGGCTCAGGCCCCAAAACCTAGTAATTATAGCATTTTCAGAATTCTCAACCTCTTGAAATTCAGTCTAAACATGCTCTTAAGCCAGAGTTAAGTCCCAAAACACTTCCACTATGCCCAGTGCAATACATAAACCCGAAAAAACTAAACCAAAACCTCATTACAACTTAACTCAATCACTCGAGTTCAAAAAACCCCAAAAACATTAAACAACAGAGAAATTCATGAAGAAATATTTCTCTAGACCTTACCTCTGTGATGATTTTGACCATAAGCTAATTCCCCAACACTTCTAGCTTGTTTTCCCAAGTCCCCAGCCTCAATTCTCAGCCAATTCCTCAAAGAATTCACCAAAGCTCCAAGCACACCAAAGAAAGAGAGATATCTGAGTGGAGAGAGAGAGAGAGAGATAAGGCTAAGATGTGTTTTTTCTAATTTCTGGCTCATTCTACAGAATCCCTAAGCCTAAGGCCGAGTCTATCCCATAGTGCAAAAGACAACAATGCCCCTAACCTATGCTTAACCTTTCTAACACCACCAAGGGCAAAATCATCTTTTGCCACATCCTGCTAATTCCTTGAGTGTTCTTATAATTCTCCATTTAACCCTCGACATACTTAAACAATCGCTAAATTTCTATCTGTTACCCAGTAACTCCAAACACGTACTATATTCCAAAAATATCCCTAGGCTCGTCCCGAGTCGGGTATTCAATCCTGTTGTGAATATTTCGCTATTCTGCTCCGTAGAACTGTCTCAGATCACACATCACAAATAAATCTCCACAATCTTGTGTTCTCAAGCACAACACACATATAATTTACATTTATGCCTTCAACAACCCAAAATTACAAATGTGCCCCTACTAACTAAAATGGGCCCACATGCATATTTAATTCACCTAAACATGCATTTCTAATCACATAATCGTTTATCCACGTAATAACATAATTAAATCAATTATTTCCCTCCTGGCACACTAATCAAGTCACTAAGCCTTGTTAGCAAATTTGGGACGTTATAGGGCCTAACAGAGAGTGGTACAAAAAGTATAGAAAACACTCAATAAGCTCATGGAAGAAGTTATATTCCGAGTTCAAAAGAGCGTTCTAAGCTTCCAAGGAAAATTTCGTAGAGGCCGACTCATTGGCCAACATAAAACAGCAACCTTGCAAGTCCTTGAAAGCATATTTAAGCAGGTTTGCAAATGTTGCAGCATGAGCTAGAGACGTTTATGATAGCTCATAGCCAATGGCAATGAGATTGAGAATCATGGTAGTAGGTGATCTATGGCAGGAGCTCCAATGAAAAGGAGTTAAAAGTGTAGATGAGTTCTTTGCCCGAGCTCAGGAATGGATAAACTTGGAGGAGGCGCGATCTGCTATCACAGGAACCAGCCAGGCCCCTATTCAGCCTGCTGGAGCAGTGATAGATGTTGCAGCTATGGCTCAACCTGTTACCCAGAATAACCAAGTGGGAAACAATAAGAGGAAAGAGAATGGTGAGGGCGAGTGGCAGAAAGAAGAACAAGCCTGGAAAAATATTCAAGCCCATTTATGCCACCTACATTGACCCGACGGATACATGGGAATATATTTTCCTAGCAAACTATAATTGCCATCCATGGAAGAAATGAGAGCCATTAAGAAATCATAGGGCAAAGAGAGATCCCTCAAAGTTTTGTCGATACCACAGTGACATCGGCCATAATATTGATGATTGCCGACAATTGAAGGATGAGATCGAAACTCTCATTCGGGCAAGACTGTTAGCCCAATACGCTTGGAACCGAGTTGCTCCAAATCAATCTACCAGGAAAAATTCTCGTCCAGCTTCAGAAACTTTGATAGGTCAGCCTAGGACTCAGATGGATTAGGAGAATCGAGTTGACCCTCCTCCAATAGTATGAGGAGATATAACTACTAATGTCGGAGGACCTCATTTGGCAAGACGAGTAATGGAGCCCAAAAGAGGTATATAATGGAGTTGAAAACTAACAATAGTATGTAATTTATCCCGGAGGAACGGTTATTAGAACAAGAGCGATTGGAAAAACAATAAATTATTTTCATAGAAGAAGACTCTAGCCATGTTCAATTCAAACTAATGACCCACTGGTGATAATTGTTCAGCTCGTTAATCGAAGGGTACGAAGGGTATTGGTTGATAACGGGAGCTCAGTAAATGTAATTTTTTAGGTCCACCCTAAAAAAGATGGGATTACCTGTAACCAATCTTAAGACGGCCTCAATGACATTGTACGAATTTGTAGGTGAAGGAACAATGGCCATAGGGACATTCGGACTAGTGGTCGTGATAGGGGATGATACGCGAACTGTTACTAAAATACTTGAGTTCGTCGTAATCGATTATCCAGCTACGTATAGCACAATTTTGGGACGACCCGCACTGATGGTTTTTGAAGCCATTACTTTGATCTGACACTTGGCAATGAAGTTCCCCTCAACTTCGGGTATATGCACAGTAAGAGGAGATCAGATCGTTGCCAGTGAATGCTACTGCATTTCCATGAAGGGATAATCACAACAAGGGTAGCAGGAAATTGTCATAGTCAAAGTGGGAGAGGAGTCTCGGATAGTGAAAGTTACCCATGGGACGAAAGAACATCGAGAAGGAGATAACGAGGTTGCCCAAAAGGACGATATTGATATGCGAATAAGCAAAGATATATTTGAGCTCAAAGCTATGGAGGAGCGCAAGGAAATCAATATCGATCCAGAAATGCCTTCAAGAGCTGTGAAAGTTTGTATTTGTATTTCATTTTGTTTTAATTTGTATTAAAAAAATCATAAAAAAGAAGAAGAATATATAAAAAAAAAATTGTGTTTGTAAATAAATAAGTTGTTCCTTTTTTTATATATAATTTGCATTTGTAATTGAATTAATTGTGCATATGTAGTGTCTTCAATGTAAAAGAGAGAGTTGAAGCTATTGGGTGATTTTTGAGGGTTCATTTTTCATTAGGGATAGAGAGCAATACATTTCATAAGGTCTTAGTCTAGCTAGGTGTTAAGATTTTAGCTTAGAAATTAACATCTTAATCCATACCTTGAGCCTAGCCTACATTTCAACCATATGAAGATCTATTGATCTAGATCACTTTACCAACTAAATTAGTGGAGAGGAATTATTTAGTCACCTTATGAGAACATGAATTGAGATTCAGGATCTAGTATCAATTTGTGTTAGGGAAAGGTGGGTGAATGGGAAGAACTATGCATACTCAAGGGGTGAATATTCTAATCACATTTTGTTATCATTATTAATTCTTAGGAAATTGGTCTTTCTATATATAGGAGATATTTGTTCTTTTCATTTTGCAATAATGGTTCTGAGAGCATTTTCCCTCTATCTAGGCATTTCACTTTGGAAAAAGGTTCCTCTTTGTGTCATTGTGTGTGTGTTTTCATTGTTTGTCATTGTGTTTGTGTTATTTATTTTAACCTCTTGTTTGTTGTGTGAATGTCCATTGTTGTCTTTAGTGTCATTACTCGAGGATGAGTAATAGTTTAAGTCTGGGAGTGTGATTACTCTTGAAAAAGAGTTATCTTTTGATCTTTTAAACTTAAAAATCCTTAAGAAATTGAAGTCATGTTTGTGTCTTATTAATCTTTTGAGTTTTTTTTTTTTGGTGTTTGTGAATTTTAGTTAGTCATTGTTTATTTTTTTGGAAAAAATTGGAAAAAGAACTAAAACAATGTGAATTCTCTTTTGAAGGTGAAAAAGAATGAAAAAATTGGAAAATCTTGGATTGGAAAATTTTGAAGAAAATATTTTGAAGCTGAATTCCATAATTTTGTTGCAGCAAAGATGGACAACGCCACACCAAAGGTCTGAGAAGTCACCCCTTTAATGAGGTATGCACATTTAGCACTCATTAATTGAGTTCGCATATTTGGCTTAGGTGTAAATGATGACTGGGATATCAGAAAAGAAAAGTGAAAATGAAGTGATTTTTGAGAAAACAAGAGGGGGGCCCACATGAGAGAGAAAAGGAGGGCTTTACCTATATTGGATCCCTAGCTATTATCCATATCTCATCATTCATCAAGATCATCTTTTTCTAATCACAACCAATGCCCAAGAGGGACTTCCAGCCACCATTCCACGATTGTAGACAAGAATTCCACAGAAAAACAAAGGGAAAGAAGAGAAAACTTTACACACACAAAAAAAAAAAGCTAGAAGAAGAGGAAGAGTTAGAGGAGAAAGAATAGAAGATTATCATTTGATCTTGGCTTGTCTTCTATACTCTCTTTTTCTATAGTTTTAATTTTTCTCTTCTTTGAACTCTTGAGATAATGTTGAATACATATTGTGGAGATTTAGACTATGAACTAATTTCTTTGTATTAGGATAGTGATGAACCCTAATTTGCATTAAATCCCAATGTGTTGAATCTTTTATGCAATTTGTCTCTTGTTCATTTAAGCTGTGTTTATTGTGCAAGTTCTTGCTTGAGAGTGATCAACTTAAGTGAGATACAAGCTAGTGTTAATTCTGGAAGGGTTGAGATTAGTGCAAAATGCTTAATTGATGCATGTTTGATAATTTTGTTATTGATTCTGGATAATTTAGAGATAATTTTTTCACCATGAAAACTTATAAGATTTATGCTTGAAATTGTGGTCTTGAAATTGGATTACCATAGGAATATGTGGGTTTACTTTTGAGAGCTCTAATATGTGCATTTGGAAAAATGGCATACACATTTGTTTAGAATCTTAGTTACAAGAGTAAAATTGTTGCTTTGAATTTTGTTACAACATTAGGGGTTGAGATGCAAATTAAGGGGGTTTAAAATTGTCTTCTCATTAGGTGTTTCACCATTAAAATAATAAATTGTCTATTACCTTGTTCTAATTTTAAGTGTTTATTCTATTTCTCATATTTAGTCATTAGAGTTTAATTAATTTAATCATAAAAAATTGTGTGTACCCTAAATTGTTTGGTGTTGATTTATTGCAATAGTTGCTTAAACAATCCTTGAGGAGACGATAAAAATTGCTTTCATTATATTACTTGCTAGTGATTGTGTACACTTGCACATCAAAAGAAATACAAAAATAGAAAAGAGGTGGCCAGCCATGTAAGGTTTTTAAAATTGTGGTTCAAATTGATTAAGGTTTTTAATAATATTTAATAAATGTTAATGGCACAGAAGACATAAAGTAAAAAAAAAAAACACTCAAGTGTTTAGAAATTTTTGTGTGATTGACCATTCTTTTCCACCTCCCCAACCAACCCTATACTCTTCTCTCACTCTCATCTTCTTCAAAAAAAATTCTCTCAAGTGTTCTAACCATTTTCAACTACCAAGAACACTAAGAAATCATTGGAAGCTTAAGCTTTGATCTTCGAAGAGTTTCCCTAAGGTAAAAGTTTCAAAAACGTGACTTTTATAGAGTTTTTAACCATGGTTCCTTCAATAACGAACTATATATGTTGTTGGGGGAGTTGGTTTAAGGTTTTGAAAGAGTCTTGAAGGATCTAAAGCTAGTAGAAACATCAAAACCTAAAGCAAGAACAACAAGAGGTAAACTGTTTACTTTTTCTGGTTGTGTTTTGTATGGATTTTATTTTAAGCATTATTTTGTGTATTTAGTGCTTAAAGTTTCTTATTGATTGTGTAATAAGGCTATGGTAGTTTCTTGAAATTTTTTATGATGCTTGTATATTGATCTTTGAAAATAGGGACCCAAAATCCCCAAGGGTTTTGTTGAAAACCCTAAAACAAAAATACAAGTTTTGAGCTGTGACTTCCAAGGAGTCAAGCATACACTATATACTGATTTTGTAAAAATAAATTATATTGTGATTTTTTTTTTTAGATGAAGTACATGAATTTGAGCTTTTGAAACACTCAAAAACGTTTAAGAATGAGTGAGTTATGCTATTTCAAAGTTTAGGTAAAAAAAAAACTATTTTTTTGTTCGTATTCTTAATTTCGGGACAAAGTTTGGACAGCCATTGTATATGGAAAATGAACCCAGTTTTTGCTCAAATTTGGTGGACATGTTCTTGGAATAACCTAGTATTCCACTATAAAATTTGGTAATAAAATACTGATGAACGATTTGAGAGTTATTAAGTGTCAAAGTTTGGAGAAAAGAAGGACTTCAAAATTAGGTCATTTTTATCTCAATGTTTGGAATATATTTTCACCAATAAAAAATGCTCCTTTTGACTAAGATTTTACAAAGACCTAAATGGCATACCAAAGATCGAATTAGGAAATTTTGGTAACAATTAGGTAAGTAAATTTTAAGTTATGACCTAACAAAGTATGTAGTTAAAAATGTGAAAAATGAGATTTTCATACTTAGTGCAAAAATGAGATTTTGGAACTTAAGGAAAAAACTACGTTTTTGTACTTATTGCAAGATAAAGACTTGGTAAGTCTTAAAAGCAATTATTAACAATTTTTCCTAATTAAGTTAGAATTAGGCTATTTTTATAGAACAGTTTTTTAGAGATTAAAACCTGAAGAAAAATAAAATGAAATTAAGAGATTATTTTCTTCAAAAATAATTGAGGAATTTAATTAGTATTTTCTGGATATAATACTGGCTAAAATATTTTATATATTTAACTGACTTGTTGAAAGTGTTGGTTTTTATTGATCAAATCAGAGATTATGCGCAGCGGAACAACAATCAAATAGTCAGATTAATCCCATAAGATTTCTAGATCTACTTCTTCACACTCATATATACATTGAATCAAGGACAAGAATAGAAACATTACCTCAGGTCCTTCCTTGCTGCTATCTTTTCGTATGGCTGAATCCTCGAGATCTCACACCAAGATCTTCCAAAAAGTTCTCAGTCACCCAAAGAACGAGTGTGGGCTCGCTATACAAATAATAGGCAATAACTATTTATCAGATATTCTCAACACATGAGATCTGATAAAGTTTGGACCTAGGTTTTGTGAAGAACAATGACCTTTGTTTTGTCACTGATCTTTTTCTCTGAGAGAATCCTAGATATTTTTCTATCCCTGAAAACTTACGTTCTGTGAAAACTGATATCCAATTTAATAATATCCAATATATTAAAATATTCGTTATTTTAAACAAATTCAAAATAACTGATCAGTTATCAGATTTTTGTTTAAATAATAATATTTATATCAAATCAAAATATCTCATTATTTATTTAATTTTTAAATAACTAAAATTGTGGAATCAAGAGACTAAGTCTATCTCTTATGCGTGTAGCACAGTGCATGTGCACTGTGCCACACGTGTACCACATGCATGTGCATGCATGTGATTTTTCCCAATTTTTATTATTATTTAAATACCGAAAATCCCAAAAATAAATAAATTCAAAATTAATTATATTTTTGTTAAATCAAATAATTAATTAATTCTTAATTAATTAATTACACATAATTAAACAATAATTATGTTTGATACATAGAAAAATATTTTACTTATCACATAAGTCCTTTTTACCCATTTTTGTATTTGCCTTTGACAGTGATTGTTTGAGCCATTCTGGGGACCATGGACCTATAACATTAAGCTCCAATAAATTGAAACTAAATAATTAAACTCTTTAATTATAATAGTTAATTTATTAATTCTGATATTACTCCACTATAAATTCAGAATTTCACTCTTTATGTTATAGATATACTTTTACAGAAATCTTTTTCTTAAGTCGTCCATTGATATAACCATCTTACAATAGTTCAACCCTCTAATTAATTAGTTCCTAAATTAGAATGGAAGAATTACCATTTAACCTTTCTAATTTATTTCTTATTCCTTAAGTACCATTAATTCACTAGTGAATAATTAATCTATAATCTAATTATAGATTTGAGCTCAAAATCATTCAGTTCCAGAACTAACCCTTAAGGGAACTAATATACGATCCGTTAGGAAAGATTAGATTCCGTGTTGTTGATACATGTTCCCAGCCATCCATGATATTAAATCTCCAAAACAAAAGTCATTAGCCTCATTCTTTGAAGAGACCTTAACGAGTGAATCAAAAGATTTAATAAACATGAACAGGAGTTCATGAACACTCAGGATTTAGGTTGATCTATAAATGATCATCTGTTATGATATGAATTACAAGTCTTTATTGTTAAATGGTTTTTGGATAAAGACTTTAATTCACATCGATCCATGTCATATATAATCATATTATATAAAGCACCTTTACCAAGATGTCTTACCACATCAATAATCCGAATCTAGATTATTTGTATCATTATGATACTCAGTAAACCGTACTTACAACTCCAATTAAAGAATTCCATAACTTTAATTTGTCGTTGTTGACCATTTTTATTCATTCATGTGATCTTAATTCTCTCGTACTAATACAAGATCACATCCTCAATAATGAATATGGAATTTTTCTGATATTTACAAAATTATTCAAACAATAATTTAACAATCTAAATATGACAATAATAATGAACCATTGTATTTATTTATTCACAGAAAAAACAAATGTCTTTACATGCTTTCAGGACACACTCCTAACAATCTCCCACTTGTACTTAAAGCAAGTGAGGCATTTCTCTCAATCCCATATTACGTACATGACCCTCGAATTGCTTTGCTGGAAGCGTCTTCGTGAATGGGTCCGCCAGGTTGTGTTCTGATGCGATTTTCAGAATGGTCACATCTCCTCTATGTACGATTTCTCTGACTAAGTGGTATTTGCGCTCTATATGCTTTCCCCTCTTATGGCTTCTTGGTTCTTTAGAATTGGCCACTGCTCCACTGTTATCACAGTATAGAACAAGTGGTTTCTCCACTTCTGGAACTACTTCCAAATCTGTGTAGAACTTTTTCAGCCAAACTGCTTCCTTAGCTGCTTCACAAGCTGCTATGTATTCAGCTTCCATGGTTGAATCAGCTATACTGGATTGCTTAATGCTTCTCCAGACAACTGCTCCATCACCAAGAGTGAATACTGACCCAGAAGTAGATTTTCTACTATCCTTGTCAGATTGAAAATCTGAGTCAGTGTATCCAGTAGGTTCGAGGTCACTACCCGAATATACTAGCATATAGTCTCTCGTTCTCCTGAGATACTTGAGAATATGTTTCACCGCAATCCAGTGTTCCAAACCTGGATTTGATTGATAACGACTGACAATTCCTACTGCATAACATATGTCAGGTCTAGTACATAACATTGCATACATTAGGCTCCCTACAGCTGATGCATAGGGATACTTTCTCATGTCCTCTTGCTCTTGTAGTGTCTTTGGACACTGATCTTTGCAAAGAGAAATTCCATGTCTGGTTGGTAATTGACCCTTTTTGGAATTCTCCATAGAGAATCTTTCAAGCACTTTATCTATATAATTTGCTTGTGAAAGTGCTAGGAGCTTGTTCTTTCTATCTCTTAGAATTTTAATGCCTAGAACATAGCTCGCTTCTCCCAAATCTTTCATTTGGAATTTTTCAGCCAACCATTTCTTTACATTTGATAATGTCTCTACATCATTCCCAATAAGTAGGATATCATCAACGTAAAGAACTAAGAAAACCACAATTTTTCCTTTTTATGTATTTATAAACACATGCTTCGTCAACATTTTGTTCGAAACCATATGTTTTAATAGTTTCATCAAATGTTAAGTTCCAAGATCTTGATGCTTGTTTCAATCCATATATGGATTTCAACAATTTGCATACCTTTTTATCTTGATCCTTCTTTATGAACCCTTCTGGTTGTTCCATATAAATGGTTTCATCAAGGTGGCCATTCAGAAAAGCTGTCTTGACGTCCATTTGCCATATCTCATAATTATAAATGGCAGCTATGGATAAGAGTATGCGAATGGACTTAAGCATGGCCACAGGAGAAAATGTTTCTTCATAGTCCACACCCTCTCTTTGTGTGTAGCCTTTGGCCACAAGCCTTGCTTCATAGGTTTCTACCTTTCCATCTGCACCCCTTTTCTTCTTGTAGATCCATTTGCATCCAATGGCATTAACATTGTCAGGCAGATCTACAAGTTCCCAGACTGAATTGGAATACATTGATTCCATTTTTTGATTCATGGCTTCTTGCCACTTATCAACATCAGGGTCTTCCATTGCTTCTTTAAAAGTCAATGGATCGTCCTTTTCAGTATCTGATACAAGAACGTGTGCCTCATGTTCGTAGCGAATAGGTTGTCTCACAAACCTCCCACTACGACGTTGCACTGGTTTTTCCTTTTCAGGAATTGTGGTTTCTTTGGTTGTGTTATCATTAACTGATGAAGAGGATGGATATGAAATATTATCTGTCATTAGTTCCTGTAAAACTACTTTGCTCCGAGGTTTAAAATCATTCATATAGTCCTGTTCTAAAAAGGTTGCATTTGTCGAAACAAATACCTTTTGATCACTTGGGCTATTGAAATATCCACCTCTTGTTTCTGGAGCATAGCCCACGAATATACACACTTCAGACCTAGAATCCAGTTTTCCAGATTTAGGTCTTAGCACATGAGCAGGACAACCCCAAATACGGAAATGTCGTAAACTAGGTTTACTTCCATTCCATAGTTCCAGAGGTGTCTTTGTAACAGCTTTGGACGGGACTACATTCAAAATGTAGTTAGCCGTTTGTAGTGCATATCCCCAAAACGATAAGGGAAGTGAAGAGTAGCTTAACATAGACCTGACCATGTCTAACAGAGTCCGGTTTCTTCTCTCTGAAACTCCGTTTTGTTGTGGCGTTCCAGGTGCTGTGAGTTGGGATAGAATTCCATGCTCCAGCAAGAAATCTTTGAATTCAGAATCCAAATATTCACCACCACGATCAGATCGAAGTGTTTTTAAAGATTTACCTAATTGCTTCTCAGCTAAAGCTTTGAAGTCTTTAAACCTTTCAAAGGTTTCTGACTTCTTAAGCATTAGGTACACATGACCGTATCTAGAATAGTCGTCAGTAAATGTGACAAAATATTCATAACCACCACGAGCTTGAATGTTAATTGGACCACATACATCACTATGTATTAGCTCTAGTGGTTCTTTGGCTCTATTTCCCTTCGAAGTGAAAGGTCGTTTAGTCAATTAACCTTCTAAACAGGATTCACAAACCGGTAGGGTTCCAACTGTTAGTTCCCTTAGAGGTCCTTCTTTAGTTAACCGGTTTATCCTATCTAGACTGATATGACCTAATCTTAAGTGCCATAGATACGTGTCATTTTCTTTAGAAACCTTCTGTCTTTTGTTACTTTGCGGAACGGCTACTTTAAATAATTCACAATTATTGAGCGATTTTTCTATTGGATCAAGCATGTACAGTCCGTCCTTTTGTTTTGCATGACAAATATTGTTCCCATTCCTTGAAATAAAAATCATATTATTATTAAAAGAAATGTTAAAATTTTGTTCATGTAACAAAGATAAAGAAATAATGTTTCTAGTAATTTCAGGAATAAATAGCACATTATTCAAAACTAAAAAATTGTTCTTAAAATTCAAACGGACTGTTCCACATGCTTTGGCTGAAACAAGCGCTCCACTTCCCACTCTTATAGTCATCTCTCCTTGCTCCAACTGCCTTGCGGACTCAAGCATCTGCAAACAAGAACAAACATGGTTAGTGGAACCAGAATCAACTATCCATGATAATTTATCTTGTTCCACCATACAAGCTTCGAGTACAAGTAAATTTGATTTACCTTTCCTTTTCTCTTTTAGCTCGGCGAGATACTTTGGGCAGTTTCTCTTCCAATGACCATCAACATTACAATGGAAACATTTTCCTTTGGGTGTCTTTTGTTTGGGGTCATTGTTCTTTTTGTTCTCGGGCGCTTTGGATGACTTCTTTGCCTTTTTCGGATTGTCCTTTTTAGGTTTGCTGTCATTGTTATTGCCTTTTCTTTTCTTCTTTGAAGAAGATGGTTTTGCTTCAGCCTGACTTGAGATGGTCTTATTCAAAGACTCAAAAGTTTGTAATTCATTCAGCAATTGTGTCATGTTAAAATCTAATTTGTTCATGACATAATTTGTTGTGAATGCAGAAAAGGCAGGAGTTAAAGACTCAAGTATAATGCTTACTTGTGTCTTTTCATCCATGACTGCTCCATGCGTCTCAGCTTCATGAAGTACACTGATCATGTTCAAAACATGCTCACGCACAGATTGACCTTTCTTCATCTTAGCATTCATGTAGGTTCTAGTAGCCTCATGACGGCTTTGCTCAGATGGGCGCCCAAACATTTCCTTAAGAGATTCTAGTATCTCAAAAGCAGTTTCCATGGATTCATGCTTTGTTCGTAAGACATCACTCATGCTTACAAGCATATAGCATTTAGCTTTGTTATTGGATTGAATCCATGCATCAAATTTGTCCCGAACATGTTTCGGGGCATTTGCGCCAGGTTCTTCAGGACATTCCTCATTTAGGACAAACTTGTGGTTTTCACTAACCAACAACAGATTCATATTTGATTTCCATTTTATGAAGTTATCACCAGTTAATTTTTCTTGTGCAATCAAAGCAGTGATGGGATTTCCAAAGATAGACATATTCTGAATAAAATAAAAAAATACAAATATATTATTATTATATTTAGAAAAATAAATATCAAAGTTTCGGAAATTAAACGTGATGCATGAGCACAATTAAAACACATAAAATAAAGATTAATTTCCACGATAAAATTTTCTAACAATTAAAGTGCCGCCTTAGGGTCGGTCAAATTAATTTTAGAGAATTTATAAGACATTCTTATCTTTATTGTTTAATACTTAAAATAACTCTTTATTTTCTCTTTTAAACATTAAAGTACCGCTTTGTTTGGTCAAGTTATGATTATCCACTCTCAAGCTTAATCATAACTTTGTGAGTGTAACCCATTATTTCGGAGTTCATGACTTAACTTAGGACATGCCGCCTTAGGGTCGGTCAAGCCTAAAATACATCATTAGTTCCTATCTATATAAGAAATATAACCTTGCTATTGATATGTCCAGACACCTTCCTTAGGGGGACGAAAACAAAGCCGTCGCGAGGCGCTATTCATATCTCACGATGTTATATTAATAATGGAGACCATGGGTTATGTTTGAGATATCAACCCTCTCCCACTCACTATTTTGAAATAAGTGTTTTTAACCTAATTAATTCCAAATTAATTATAGTTTCTTTAAACTTTATGAACACAATTAAAATTGGAAAGAAAGCGAGTTTCTAGGTCCATGTCCAATTTTAAATTACCAGTCATGTTCATCTAAACTTTACTAAAACACTTTTTAAAATAAAGTTGGTTTAAAGAAATTAAGTCATAAAGACTTAAAAAAAATTGGTGTGATATTTTACCAAGTTTTCAAAATAAAACTAAGTAATTTACATGCAATTGATTTCACAAAACAATTCATATAAACATATAGGACAATCCTAATAATCATGATTCTACTGATGAGATGCATGATTATAACTGTGTGGGTTTTTATGTATGGCATACAATGCATGAACATGTTATCAATCACATTAACCACATGAAAATAATTATTTAAATAAATAAATAAGCAATAAATGTTGAACCGGATGCTTTTGGGTATTTCTAATTTTACAACCACTTTATAAAATTAAAATAAATAAAATAAAATGCCTTGATCTCCATCGGGCTTCTTTACTTTACTGTCGGTAGGAATTGTGGCATTGTTGGTCCAGAACAATAATAAGAAAACAATTTTCAAACTATTTTTGATTAATTAAAACAAACTTTTAAATAATCAATATTTTTCTTTTTCTTTTTAATTAAAACAACTTTTAATTAAATCTGAAATGAATTTAAATTAAAATCTGTTATTTTGTAAAAAATAAATTTTAAATAAGATATTCAAAAAAGTTTGTTAAGACAACAAAAATATCTCATTATTTAAATATCAAATTTCAAAAATAGGATATTTAAACATTTTAAAATTAAAAAAAATAACAGATTAATTTCAGAAAAAAAAATAAAAAATTCTCGACCGACAGGCGGGGACACACGGCGTCAAAACGGGGTCGCCGGGCTCGGACCGTACGGACACGTCCGTACGGCCGTCCGTACGACGTCCGTACGACGTCGGGCAGCGGCTCGGAGGTTGGCCTCGGAGGTGCGGTTGCTGATTTCTGAATTCCGGGCTCCGTTCTGACTTTTGTGTGATCGAAATTACAATTTTATGGTATCAAAAACCAAATAAAATTACATAAATCCTATGCCCTTTAATGGCTTACACAATGATCTAATCATAAACAAATCCTAACCCAAAAACACCATACAATTAACGATTCAACATTCCCACGCATTCAATCACATTAAGCCATCCATTCATAAATAAATGCATAAAATTAAACCCACACAGATTCAATACATATATATGTGAAGATGGCTCTGGTACCATTTGTTGGTTTTTATTGATCAAATCAGAGATTATGCGCAGCGGAACAACAATCAAATTGTCAGATTAATCCCATAAGATTTCTAGATCTACTTCTTCACACTCATATATATATTGAATCAAGGACAAGAATAGAAACATTACCTCAGGTCCTTCCTTGCTGCTATCTTTTTGTATGGCTGAATCCTTGAGATCTCACACCAAGATCTTCCAAAATGTTCTCAGTCACCCAAAGAACGACTGTGGGCTCGCTATACAAATAATAGGCAATAACTATTTATCAGATATTCTCAACACATGAGATCTGATAAAGTTTGGACCTAGGTTTTGTGAAGAACAATGACCTTTGTTTTGTCACTGATCTTTTTCTCTGAGAGAATCCTAGATATTTTTCTATCCCTGAAAACTTACGTTCTGTGAAAACTGATATCCAATTTAATAATATCCAATATATTAAAATATTTGTTATTTTAAACAAATTCAAAATAACTGATCAGTTATCAGATTTTTGTTTAAATAATAATATTTAAATCAAATCAAAATATCTCATTATTTATTTAATTTTTAAATAACTAAAATTGTGGAATCAAGAGACCAAGTCTATCTCTTATGCGTGTAGCACAGTGCATGTGCACTGTGCCACACGTGTACCACAAGCATGTGCATGCATGTGATTTTTCCCAATTTTTATTATTATTTAAATACCAAAAATCCCAAAAATAAATTAATTCAAAATTAATTATATTTTTGTTAAATCAAATAATTAATTAATTCTTAATTAATTAATTACACATAATTAAACAATAATTATGTTTGATACACAGAAAAATATTTTACTTATCACATAAGTCCTTTTTACCCATTTTTGTATTTGCCTTTGACAGTGATTGTTTGAGCCATTCTGGGGACCATGGACCTATAACATTAAGCTCCAATAAATTGAAACTAAGCAATTAAACTCTTTAATTATAATAGTTAATTTATTAATTCTGATATTACTCCACTATAAATTCAGAATTGCACTCTTTATGTTATAGATATACTTTTACAGAAATCTTTTTCTTAAGTCGTCCATTGATATAACCATCTTACAATAGTTCAACCCTCTAATTAATTAGTTCATAAATTAGAATGGAAGAATTACCATTTAACCTTTCTAATTTATTTCTTATTCCTTAAGTACCATTAATTCACTAGTGAATAATTAATCTATAATCTAATTATAGATTTGAGCTCAAAATCATTCAGTTCCAGAACTAACCCTTAAGGGAACTAATATACGATCCGTTAGGAAAGATTAGATTCCGTGTTGTTGATACATGTTCCCAGCCATCCATGATATTAAATCTCCAAAACAAAAGTCATTAGCCTCATTCTTTGAAGAGACCTTAACGAGTGAATCAAAAGATTTAATAAACATGAACAGAAGTTCATGAACACTCAGGATTTAGGTTGATCTATAAATGATCATCTGTTATGATATGAATTACAAGTCTTTATTGTTAAATGGTTTTTGGATAAAGACTTTAATTCACATCGATCCATGTCATATATAATCATATTATATAAAGCACCTTTACCGAGATGTCTTACCACATCAATAATCCGAATCTAGATTATTTGTATCATTATGATACTCAGTAAACCGTACTTACAACTCCAATTAAAGAATTCCATAACTTTAATTTGTCGTTGTTGACCATTTTTATTCATTCATGTGATCTTAATTCTCTCGTACTAATACAAGATCACATCCTCAATAATGAATATGGAATTTTTCTGATATTTACAAAATTATTCAAACAATAATTTAACAATCTAAATATGACAATAATAATAAACCATTGTATTTATTTATTCACAGAAAAAACAAATGTCTTTACATGCTTTCAGGACACACTCCTAACAGAAAGTACGTGTTAATAGCAGAACTTTTAGATAATAAGATTTTTAACAGATTATGGGAAAATACTATTGCGATACCCGAGCCTAGGTATCAAGGTATCGAGACCATAAGATAGGTCTCCTTGAGACTTAGGGTTTAGTCTCAAATTTTTTAGTATGAACTTGTTTAATGGGTTTAAAACCAAATAAGGATCTTCAATCCTTAAAAATGATATTTGAAAATGACCAAACTGCCTAAAATAATAATAATGAATTTTGAGTATCGTAATTAATCCAAGTATATTGTATCAATAATTACAGTATTGGCTAAGCATAATTGGACTGTACGTTGGAGGGTGAAATCCTGCTGAGAGCTAAGGACTCCAAGTAAGTCAACTTCTATTGTGTGGCTACAACATGAAATGACTAGTGTATTGCATATTAGTATAGACACGTGCACATATATACACTGTTGTAGAAATTTTGCATAGAGACGTTAGTCTAGTAGGTGCTGATTCATAAAATATGAATGGTATATATCCGTCATATCCGAGATGACTGATCCCCATCACATTGCTTGTTTGATTTTATTATGTCCGGTTCACTACCGCAATGAGTGGCCAAGAGGTGAGGATTGCTTGTTTAAACCTAGGGGCGCCGAAATAAATGGGACCTAAGGGCCCTCATGCTTACTTAATCACTGAACGATTAGAACCCAAGCAAGTGCTCATATAAGTTATTCCTGAATAGTAGTCATGAATATTGGCCATTCAGTGAGAGTTCCTAGAGATACTAGGAGTTGCCAAGAGGCTGAACACCCTAGGGGCAACTGCTCACCAACACCACTGATTAACATAGAAGTCTCCGGGAACCTATGTAACTTTGTTTACACTCTTGAATAGTAGCAATGCCCTTGGTAACTTAATGATTACCCTTGTGAGGAATTTACTCTTGGATAAGTACCGATGCCCTAAGTAACTTGATGGTTACCCATGTGAGGGATTTACTCTTGGATAAGTAGCGATGCCCTAGGTAACTTGATGGTTACCCTAGTGAGGGATTTACTCTTGGATAAGCAGCGATGCCCTAGGTGATGGGGATATTTATTTGCTAGATCTTAGTGTTGAGACTCGATTCTCCCCTACTGTTTAGAAAATTTTTTGGAGGGAGTGATACCCCCGAATTGTTGGAAATATTCGAGCGGTGGTCTCGAATTATATTGTGATATATTATATTTGCTTGCTCTGGGATTTTCTAAGTGCAAGGATTTATCTGTTTATATGAAATTGTTTGCCATTGGTTATAAGGCATAACCATAAGTTTGCCACGACGCTTTTGCGTTCTTGAAATTAATTGCGTAGGTACCGGATGGATCCGGAACCCTAATTTTGTGAGCTATTGTTATCAGTGGACAGTAACTTGGTCAGTGACCACCTATCTTCTCTGCATGCTTTTGTTTAAAAGTTGAACTTACTAAGTGTTTTCGCTTACCTAGTTGTTTCCTGTTGTAGGTAAGAACAAAGGCAAAGCAGAGCAATGAGCGCTGGAGTCTACTTTGTGGATGTACATGTGGATCGACCTTTTGGGGAAGTAGTTCTATTTTTTGAAATGTTGTTTTATTTTCATAAACTAGGCTCAGTTTACTCTTCATAAACTATGTTTGTATTAAATATTAAGTATGGTCATACGACTTTTATTTATTTTTTTATATAAGGGTTTTTGAGACATTTTGTTACATGAAAACGTTTATATTTCCGCCTTATCGAGTCTTAAAAATTTGGGATGTTACAGCTGGAAATTTACTGCGAAGCAGCTGGTACTTGGCCTTGGGTTTGCAGAGGTGCCACCTACTTAGGTGGAGGCTAAACTCCAGCTGAAGCTTGAGTGGGGCGTGCTCAAACCCTGGCGTATTGGTGAAGATGCCATAACTTGATGAGATTCTCAATCTCATCATGAAGTTTCCTACACTCATTGGTGTGGTGTCCATCGTCATTATGGAACTTGTAGAACTTTGAAGTATCCCTTAACTTCCAGTCCCTCCGGATGGACTGGGGTCTCCGGTAGTGAACCTGCTACTCTGGAACTTGTAGAACTTTGAAGTATCCCTTCTCCCGAGTATCAACCAAGTCGATGTACTTGGAGTATTGAGGAGTATATTTCTCCTTAGGATCTCCAATTCTCTTGGGCTTCTTACTCTTGCCCTTTCCTCCATGTTTGCTTCTGTTCAGGCCCTCGTTGGGCACCCCTGACTGGGCGAGAGCCGCTGTTCCAACACTGAAAGCAGACTGAAAAGTACTGAATCCAGTTGGAGATGCTTCATACCCGGTGGGAGGGGCGCTATAACTAGCTTGTGGAACAACGGGACTGTACTACAGAGAACTCATCACTCTCATATGCATTGGAATGTAAGGCGAGAAGTGGGGGCCCAAAGCTGTAGCACCTGGGATTGTAGGAGCCAGAAATGAAATTGGTTTTCCGAAAGCTCTGATCTGGGCATCTTCCTAGTGAATTAATTCTTGGATCCGACGAATGATGTCGTCGAGCATGTGGCATCCGCATCTCTATAGTTCGTCCCATAGCAAAGAACTTGGTCAAGTGCAAGCTTCTAAGGCCATCATCTGTTGGCCATCATCAACCCTCTTGATTCTCACAACTTCTTCCTTAAAGTGTTTTAAGTACGCTTTAAGGGTCTCGAAAGGCCCTCGCTTAATGTTGGCCAAAGCATTGACCTCAAAGTGTACCTTTCGAGCAGTGATGAATTACCTTCGGTAGGTGGTGGAGAGCTGGTGCCATGAATGGATTGAACCTAGTAGGTTCTTGTAACACCCTAGGTAGCCAATACCGTTACACCGTGTGTTTATAAAGGTGCAAGACTTGCTAATCAAGTCATTTAATTAGAAATGTGGTACTGAAACTATAATTGAACTAGGGTTAAAATATTTTAGTCACAAAAGACGCATTTCATTTAAATAAACATTTTACACAATATCTAGGGCCGACTCCCTTAGGACGCACCCTCTATATAAGTCATTGTCTTTGGCTCACTTAGGCCGAGCCCAGTGTTGAACCCACTGTCTCTGGCTCGCTTAGGCCAAGCTCAGTGTTTTTTAATTAACCTCAGCTCCCAGTGGCCGAGTCGCGTCCTGTGCGCAAATATTGATTCTGGCACTCTTAGGTCATTTACCACGTGTCCCCATGGCATAATACCATCTCAAGACATTACATACAAGTATAGAGAGCTCTTAGTCCCAACATATTCACATAACCGGGTGCAGTTTCTTACCTTTGATTTCAATAGCTTTGATTAATGAAATCGACCTTCAAGCGCGATCCCATCCAAGCCCTAGCGTACACCTAGTCACAACCATAAATTAGAACCATTACTAAACTTCAATTCCGTAACCTAACCTCAGGACCAATCCCGAGCCCTCGGGTAGCCCTAATTCCACCAAATGGGGAGGTGGAATCAAACCCCGAGCCGCCGGGCAAAAACCCTAACAAATTACCCAAAAATCAATTTCTGAAGGAAGGGTAGCGCTACAGCGCCATAGAGTGGGCACTACAACGCTACAAGCAGAGCCAAAATGCCCTAGGAAACTCAAGCCTAGTGTTGTAGCGCCCTAAGGCTTGCACTACAGCGATACTTACAGCAATCTCAGCACACTGAGTTTTCTCCTTCGAATTTCCCCGAGCCAAACCTCCCTAAAACTCCTCCAAAATTCAACCACACTTCAAAATAGACCTACCATCCTCTGCACCTCATCCCACATGACCCAAAAACACCAAATTTGGCCACATGCACAATCAATCACATAAAAAACCATTTTTGAACTTGAAGCTCAAAAACTCAACAGAAAAACCAGAACAGCCTAGAAACTCAAGTCACCAAGCCCAAAATTGTTACCTTTAGTGTAGAATTCGACCCTGGGTTACCCTTAGTGCCCTTCCAGCCTTTAGCTCCTCAATTCCCAAAGCTCAATTCCCTTCATTTCCATCCAAAACTCAAGTTTAGAAATCCATTCTAGCAAAGTTCAGAAAACTCAACAGAATCCTTTAAACCTTACCTTGATTGAATAAGACCTACAGTTGAACCTCTAGCCACCTCAAGGATCATAGACTAAAGACTTTTCTTAGGCCTTCCCTGAAATTCTTGCTCCAAAAATCCTCAAGAGATCGTGAAGAATGGATAAATCGAGAGAGAGAAAGAGTCCCCATTTTCCTTCTTTCTTTCCTTCTTCTTTTCTTTTCTTTTAGCTTACACTTGTTTCTACACTTCCCACTAAGTCATAAAGGCAGGAAAACACCCTTATCACCTCTTAAAAAACAAAATGACCATTTTCCCTCCCATTAATATCCAACCCTAAAACACTCCAATGGAAATTTGGTCATTTGTTCCCAATTCCCTCTAATTCCTCGAATGTCCCTAATAATTACCGCTTAAATCCCATCACCTAATTTATCACCAGTTAGTTCCCTCAATGTCAAATAGTCTTCAATACATTTCCCAAATTCCCAGATATTAAGCATAAGTTCAGCACTCTATTCATTTTTTCGACAAAAGAGGTAGCTACAAAAGAATGTGATGCACTAGTGTCCATTAATGCATCTGTTGAGGTTTAGAAAATAGAGATCTGACCTGAGACCATCTCAGATGGTCCGACTTCTTGGTTGCCTTGAGTAAGAGCATAAACCCTTGGCAGGGCTCCTATCTTATTTTTTTGGTTGTTGTCGCCCTTCCAGTTCGGACATGGGAAATTTTTAGCGAGGTGCCCTAGTTTTTCGCAGGCATAGCATGCCCCCACCTTACACTCACCCAAATTTCAATGGCCACACATATCACAAATAGGCCAGTTATCGAAATCGTGTCTAGGTTGTTTGTTGGAACCCTGGTCCGGCTGTCAGACGGACCCCCTTTTCTCTTTTTTTTTCCCGTTGCTACTCGGCCTTGAGCCTCCTTGTGCTCCAAAATTCCCTTTATTGCGGTTGGCCCTGGGGAATACCCTTCCCTTGGAGCCATTCTGGTTAGTTTGGGTCCAACCCAAATCACCATAGGTAAAATTTCTTTCATCAAACTTCTGGGAATCCTTCCTTTCTAGCCCAGACCATGACTCTTGGTGAATAGCTCGCTCCACTGCTTCTGCATATGTTTTCAGGCTTGTCTTCCCGGTGTCCATGAGTTTTTTGATCTCTCCTTTAAGTCCTCTCATAAACCTCAATACTTTAGTTGATTCAGTACTAACTAGATCCAGTGTGAATCTGCATAACTAATCAAACTTCCTAGTATATTCCAGGACGCTCGAATTTCCTTGCTTCAGAGTCGTAAACTCTACCACCTTGTGGTCAATCATGGTGCGACTGTAATACTTGGAGTTGAACAAGACTATAAATTATGACCATTCCATTTTGGCCACATTATGACCCTTCTTTCCAGCATCCCACCAGATGCAGGCATCTTTTCTCAACATATAAATTGCACAAACCACCTTTTCATGTTCAGTAACTTCGATAAAATCGAAGATCCTTTCTAGTATGCTGATCCACTCTTCTGCCACCACTGGGTCAGCAGTACCTTCAAAGGTGGGTGGGTTTTGGTGAGCAAACCATTCAGAGATGGGTTTCTGTTGAGCCACTCTTGGTGCCTCAACTTGTGGTTCAACCCATGCCCGACTAGCCGATGGATCCTGGTTCACTACTTCAGTCGCAACTACTTCTGGTTCGTTCTGGTTGTTATTTGATGCTCCTAGGAGGCATTGACATAATGTTTCAAACATCTTTGTTTGGCGGGCATCAGAGTCCACTTGCCTCTTAAGGCCCTTCTCAAGGCGAGCATTTGGAGCTTCCATATCCCTACGGAGCTCCTCCATCTGAGTAGCAAGGTCAGGTCCATGATTCGCCCACTGACCTCGACCTTGGCCCCTCCTTCAGCCTTGACCTTTGCCTCGAACTCTACCTCAACCTCTACAACGACCTCGACCTTGGCCTGCTGGAACTTGCAGGTTCATAGTCGGTTGCTCTACTGGATCTTGTGCATTATCAGCTTGACTGCTTGCCCTGGTTCTTGTATGCTATCAACCATGGAGATAGGCCAATCCATGGCCCAAACGCTAGCTTGATCTTCATACGAAAGTCATCCCACATCTCGCGAACAAACCACCTGCGTTTGTGATGCAACCATATCTTTGTTGAGTCTCTCAGACAAGTCTTGGCATATCGCACTCTCAGCCGCTCGGGTGTTTTGGCCCTATCGAAGACTTCTGTCATGTAATGCGTCCATTGCCAAATGACACGCCGACGTTGTTGATCGTACTCAAAGGATTGAGGATTCTCATCATTAAAGAGTCTATAATAATTGATCTGAGGCGTAGGGATCATGGGTAGGTTCCCTATCACAGGGTCACCTATCTCAGATATATTAGCCATAACCTACAATTTATAGAATCGAGGTAAATAAAAGGAAACAAGGAAGCAGATATGAAAAGATAATACTTACAGTGAGTGTCAGTCTATCTTTTTGAATGTACATGTGGGTTTTTCTATAGAACCAGCTTAGCCTGGTGCTTTGATACCAATTTTAACGCCCCGTAAAAATTTTTAACATAATCTGGGGAAAAACATAACCATTTGCTAAAAATAAGGTAACCGAAAATCCATATAAAAAAAACTTGTTCAATACATACAATAGTTCGGAAGTATGCGCATACGTAAAAGTGAATTACAGTGTCATAATTTAAAACATTCAACAAGCCCAAAATAAATTCTTAATTATCATTTGGGTTCTAGTCCCAAAAAACATAAAATTCCCAAAAGGTCGGTCCACAAGTACATACTCGTAGATAAACTCTAGCGATCACTAATCCATTTTGCCTTTGAGCTTACCTACAACACGAAACAACTAGGTAATTGAAACGCTTAGTAAGAACAACTTGACAAACATAACCACATAAATGGATTAAGAACTTAAACCAACTATAACTAGGCAGATAACCAACCAAGAATAGGATTCTGGTGAAACCGAAACCCTAGCATACAATTTAAGAACGTGCAAACATTCTGGAAAACTTGTGGTCATGCCTCATAACCAAAATTTATATCCTGAAAATACACCTGCATGCAGAAGATCCCGGAGCATACATACAGTCTTAACTAGTAACATACATAACATTCTTTACATACTTGACATTCTTATCATGCATACTTAGTTTTCTTACATGCTCATTAATCTTAACATGCATACATACTTAGCATTTCAGAGGAACAATCAAACATAACTTAACATATCTTACCACAGCGTCGATGGGTGTAAACTAGTTACATTGGTTACCTAGACTCCTTGAAGAATTTGGCATACTTTCTTAGTCATGTAGATTTGATTTCAGAATCAACTTACTTATGTGTCACGGAGTTTGACTAGAATCTTATGTCATGGGTGTTAAACCAAACTTCTTACATATTGTGGTGGCCAACCGACCTTAGTTACATAGTCACCAGTGGTGAATAAGTTTTTTACTTAGATTCTAGTAGCTAGCCGGAGTTCATAGTCGTCACAATAGCTAGCCGGAATGCTTACCTTAGTCATGAGTATGCGAACCCTCTAGGACCACGGTCTTGAATAAACCTTCTAAAACTAGTTCTAATTATTAGCTTATATCTTAGCTATCTAACTATTCATGATCGTGTTGTAGTGAAACAAATCGTAAGTTGTCTTACCCGGATTCCTTAGCGCTTGCTTGTGGAAATCTTCTATCCTAAAGCGAGCCTTCCAACTTAGATAACCTGTAGTGAAACCACACAGTGACTCGGATTAATTATCGCAATTATCTAAGATTGTTCATTTGTAATTTTGGCATTGAAAGTCTAATACTTAATTCTTATCATGAATTAGTGTTTATAATTTTGTATTCTTAAGCGTCGGGGAAAACTGGTGTCCATAACCCATTTAAAGGTAGGGTCCTTAGTTATCTTAGTCCCCAAGGCATACACTTGAGTATTCGTAATCATTAATGAGCCCGCGTAGTCTTAAGTCTAGTAGTAATGGGGTCTACTACGCATTTTTGCAAGTTTTGTAAAAATGCATTAATTCATATTGTTAAGAAAATACCATTTTTTTTATCTCTTATTAGAAAATACCATCAAGGTACCTCTCTTAGAGAGAATTAGTTACAAATTCTTATTCTTTCCAATTTCTTAAATTATTTTGAAGATAAAAACTTAAAATAAATACCCTTTTAAAATATGATAACTCTCTAGAACGAGTATTTGGTCTATTTTAAGGAAATCCGATTTTATGTTTATTTTTCAAAAGTGGGCAATTGGACCCATTAATTATTTTTAAGAAAAATTTTCTTTAAAGTAATTTAAATATCACTCTCTAATCAAGTTAAAACAATTTAAATTCCATTAGCAACAAAATATGTGAATAAATAGGTTTTGTAGAAATTTGTTACAAAAAAACCTAATATTTTCTAAGTGTTGGAAAACTGTCCTTTTTGTGACAAAGTCCCAACTTTGGAACGCCTTCATTTCTAAAATTCTTTTTGTTTGGGCATAAAATATTATGGGTTCTAACCTTACTATAACAAAAACAATCTTACAAAATTTCAACTCAAACAGAACTCTCTTTCACAGTGAAAGTTGTTCACAAAAACCCTTACTTAAATTGTCCAGTTTTTGTGAAATTCCACTTTTGAACCCCAACTTTGAAATATCATAACTCTGAAACTACAAGGAATTTTTAGCAAATATTCCATGGGCTTAATATTCAATATTTCAAGAACATTCAGTAAACCTTTCTGCAAAAATAAAAAAATTCACCCATTCAACTAACTGTTCAAAGTTTTAAGATCAGCACTGCCAAATCCTCCAAAAAGCTCATAACTTGAGTTATATAAAACGTTTTTCAATGTTTCAAGATGTTTAAATCATGTAATCTTTCCAAATAACGCATTATAAAAACTTTCATTAAACAATTACGTTGTTTAGGTGTTATTTGGCCCTTTGGAAGCCATTGTAAAACTTTGGCAGCAAGCATGCATCAATAAATCCTATGGAACTTTGGATTCCAAGCTACCAAACACCACATAAACCACATGCATGCATCATAAGCCAACTAAATGACCTTATTACAACCCAAATAACTAATTTTACTCACAAAACAACAATCAAATTTAGATTTTCTAAAGCCATTAAAATATTATGGTAAGAATCAAGATTTTTACCTTTTTATGTCCTTTGGGGTGGTTGAGCTCTTACGGTTTCGAACCACTTCTCAACACTTAACAAACTTAAATCTCTTCCCATAAACACTAAGAATTAGATTATAGAGCTAGAAAAATAAAAGGAGAGGGATGCTTAAAAGGAGTTTCCTCTAGGGTTTACCTCTTTCAAAAATTTCCTTCTAAGCTTTCATGCATGTAGATGATGGTTCTCAACTTGGAGATCTGACTAGTAAGGCTTCTCTTGAACCATAGGGGAATAACCATGAAACAAAGGCACTAGTGGGAACTAATGAATGATTCACATTGGAAATTCTTTATTACATAGAGGAAACTAGTGTGGAGGCTGACATCTTGAGTTAGAAAGGTCTGTGCCAGTTGGACGACTCGCGATGGATTACAGTAAAGTCAAACGAGGTAACAACCAAGATTGGTATAGAATCTGTGATTGATAGTTGGTAGATATACCCCTATGAGAAATGAAATATAGAAAGGAGATCTTGTAGGAATGATAAAAAATCCTACTATTGTTAGCATGGATAAGTTAAGATATGAGGATCGGATGAGTAATTCAATGGAAGCAGGCATTGAGGTGGAGATTCTGGATGAATATTGTACTACCTCCTTTTAATTGTTGTATCCAGGAAGTTTGAATGGGTAATAGGACCTAAATTTTTATACTGGGAGGCGTGCTACCTATTTCGTCTAGCAAGTGGGAGATGATAATCAGAAGCCAAAAAGACTAGTACGACTCAAGGGTATCCTAGAGTTGGTGTGGAGGTATGTAGTTATGAACGTAAGGATGAATTGCCTTAGATTGCAGGTAACATGAGTGGATATGACAAGTTGTGATTCAAAAAATTGGGTTAGCACACTTTTTCGTGTGAACGAGTATCACAAGAATGCGTATGCGCAAAGGGAGGTCGTACGTCTCCGTGGTACACTGAGGTCGATAGTGTCGGATTGAGACTTTTTATGTTCCAAATTTTAAAAAAGGGTTGTAGAGGGCGATGATTATAAGATTGAAACATAGAATTTTTTGTTACCTTCAGATAGACTGACAACCTAAAGGAACGACCCAGACTCTAAGAATTTTATCTAAAATGTGTAAGTTATTGAGGAATTGAGATAAGTACGGTCCGTTTATTCAATTATCATGGTGATGAATGCCGGTCAATGGCTAGGGTGACTCTGAATAAGATACAGTGAGATAGGGAGCGAGAAGTACTCATTCCAAGTAATAAAATGAGAGACAGGAAGTATTGTGGCTCAGAATTGGTCCGGAGGACCAATGAAGTTATTAGGATTAATAGGGCAGGAGTGTGTTCTTATTTGAAAGGACATGAGAGTTTGCAAATTTCAATATGGGAATGCGGAGTTCCAGGATGGGAGACTTGGTATTTCTCCAAGTATTGTGGACTACAAAGATAAGATAGTTTCGGAAAGAAAGAGGGGTTTTGACTATAGATTTGATATACTTTTAAGATCCTACTAAGGACTAGGCCAGGGGCTGACAGATTAGCCTTACCCCAGTATGGGTGGCGGCTCATAAGGTGTTATTGGTGCCAATGTCAAGGAAAGAAGCGTTAAGTATTACCGCTGATTGGGTGAGGAGACCCTAGGATCTCCGTGGAATTTACTGTTCATTGAAAGGAGTAATACCCTACTTCCTTAGAGTCATTACTACGAGAGTTATAAATGTTTCATTAGCTCAATAATTGAGGTTTAGGTCAAAAGTGTGACTAAATTGAAGTTAAACTCGTTTAATGACAAAAATTATAAAATTTGGACCTTTATTGAAATTATAGAAAGTTGTACAGACGAGATCCCAATGTTTAGAAAATACTTTACAACTCAAAAGTACAATTAAGGTCGACCTAGGTGACAAAATAACCATTACTGTACATTTTCCCAAAAAATAACCCTAGCCGTGGTAGCCATGTGGCCGGAACATGTACCCATCGCAACACGCTACCCATGGTTGATCGGCCTTTCCTTTGCCCTTACCTGCACCATAGAGCACCCGTGAGCCGAAGCCCAGCAAGAAAACTAAACACAAAACATTTAACATATATATGACAATCCACAGTACACAATAAAACAGTGAAGGGCCTAAACATATAGCGGCCAGCACCGTCCTAGGCATTTTACCAGGCCCTGGGTTTGCAGTCTTCACCAAGAGGGTGGATGCAACACTCTATGAGGGTCTCACCCTAATAGCCTGCACTCCGCGTGCTCAACACAGATCCCAGCCCCTTGTCAGATCTGACTTCTTTTCGTTCTCGGCCTTTACCGTTCCCGGCCATCGCCGTTCTCGGCCTTGTTGTTCATTGATTAACACACATAATAATATTCACTAATATTTGAACGCATACAAAACATAAACATTAGGGCCACGCCCTGCTCTACGGGTACAACAATTTCTTACCTATGTCCTGAGATTTCTGAATACCGCGATCCTGAGCACAGTCCTCTATCTCGAGCCTCGCTGAAAACCTAGACACAACACATTCATAATAACCATCCATCAAGTTCTAAACCAACAACTAACTTCGGAATATTAATCTAGCCTCCGGGACCTTCGATTGTACTAATTAGGGTAGTAGGATCCTTCATGAGCCTTAACATTCAAGTTCTGGAGGTAAAAAACTTAATATCCCTTATTTTCCATTTAGGGTCGCGGCTCTCTACTTGGTCAGAGAGCTAGGCCCTCCTTGGTGGAGGACACGGGCTGTGGCATGCTCCTCCATGTCGCAGCGTCTGGGCAAACCAAAGGCTTCTCCAGCCTCTTCAAGCAGGCGGGTCGCGACACCTGAAGAACAGAGCCATGGCTCGGGCCTCGGAAACCCAGAAATCTATCACAATTTTAAGAGCTAATCCCACTAAAACTCACCAATTTTTAGCCTTTATCCTAGAATTCGGTCTAGGATTTGTATCTAAACAACAAATCTGATTAAACGTCCAAGGAACCCAGCAAAACCCCCTTAACAACCAAACTTAACACTTGAATTCAATCACCCCTTAAGCCTAGGCCACCATACCCAAAAGTTACAGACAAATTATTAGATAATTGAATATGATATCCTTACCTCTGTTATAGATTTGGCCTGAGCTAATTTCCCAAGTCTTCAAGCTTCTATCCTCACAAATTCTAGCCTTGTAGAGTCCCAGAATATTTACTTAGCTAGCTAGATAGTAGTAGTAGCCGTAGTTAGTATTAGTTAGTAGTATGTTAGATTTTGTGGATTTTGGTTCAAGTCGGGATTTAGTTGGAAACTCGTAGTAACAGTTATGAATTTTATAAGCTTAACCTATAGTTTAAGAATATTAATTATAACATAAGGTTTGATTAATATTGTTGTTCCTAGAAATATATTTATTATAACCTAAGGTTTAGATGGAACCATTAAGAGTATGACACTTGTCATAATCATGTTTATTTAAGGATTTAATTATAATTTAAATAAAAGAAATTTCTAGAAACTCTAGAATCTTTCAGAACCATTAAGAGCATGAAACTTGTCATAATCATGTTTATTTATGGATTTAATTATAGTTTAAATAAAAGAAAGTTCTAGAAACTCTAGAATCTTCCAGAACCATTAAGAGCGTGACACTTATCATAATCATGTTTATTTAAGGATTTAATTATAGTTTAAATAAAAGAAAGTTCTAGAAACTCTAGAATCTTCCATAACCATTAAGAGCATGACACTTTTCATAATCATATTTATTTAAGGATTTAAAGATTTTTAAATAAAAGAAAGATCTAGAAACTCTAGAACCTTCCAGAACCATTAAGAGCATGACACTTGTCATAATCATGTTTATTTAAGGATTTATAGTTTAAATAAAAGAAAGTTCTAGAAACTCTAGAATCTTCTAGAACCATTAAGAGCACGACACTTGTCATAATCATGTTTATTTAAGGATTTAAGTAATTTTTTAATAGGATAGTTTCACTCCTCAAACTCTATAAATAGGACCTGGTGCTCAGCCATTTTCTTCATTCTTCAAGCATATGATCAGAGCCTTTAAGCTGCTAGGATTTCTATAGAGAGATACACTTGGGTTTTGGGATAAAAGTTTTATTATCTTAAGCTTTATAAACACTTGGGTAGTGAGATAAAGTGTGTTTTCGATATTGAAGTGTAGATTTGTTCTAATACATCCAAGGTAATACTATTCATAAGTTCTATTCTGTTTGATTCCTTAGTTTTCTTTAGTTTTCATTGAGATCCTAACTCGTTGCTTCGATTCTTGGTTAGGTATTTAAGTTCTTTGAACTTAAGGTTTCTTTTCAGTAAGTTTTTTCTTGGTGGTTTTAGTTCTCTTCTTTTCATCTCTTTTTTTTAGAAATACTCACCATTCTTATTGTTGGTTTTAGGAGTGTTCCAAATCTGGTCCTTGTTCTCAAATATCCCAATGTTGGTAAAGAAAATAGGATAGTTTTTATATGGTTATATGTTATGATATGTTTATGTTATAATATGTTATGTTATGATATATATGAATATGTTTTGTAGTCTTTGGGGCTCATAGTTGCTTAGCTAGCAAACCTCAATGTATTTTGAGGCTCATAGTTTCTTAGCTAGCAAACCTCAATGTATTTTGAGGCTTATAGTTGCTTAGCTAGCAAACCCCAATGTTTTTATGTTGCTTAGGGCTCATAGTTTCTTAGCTAGCAAACCTCAATGTATTTTGTGGCTTATAGTTGCTTAGCTAGCAAACCCCAAAGTTTACCATCTTCATGGGTTAGAGTCATGATATATGTTTTATAGTATATGTTTATGATATAGTCTTATGTATATGATTTATGTTATATGTTGTTAGTAGATTTTCCTTGCTAGGCATTAGGCTCACTCCTTTATTTTTAGTGTGATGCAAGAAAATAGATATGAGGCAGAAAGATTCTTGGAAGCTTGGCATGTGTGTTGAGGATGAATAGACTGAGTCGACTACGTGTCGATCAAGGATGACGTTTATTTTAGTCTTTTGAATTATGTTTCTTTTGTAATTCCGCATCTAGTTTTCGAACAATTGATTTAAGGCTATGTTTTTATGTTTTATTAAACAATGGGTACCCATACCAAATTTTATATTTTACTTTGTAATTTGCACAATATTTATGTTGGAGTTTTAATAAAGTTATTATTAATTCTTATGTATGTTTTCTTCAAAGTAGTAGTTATTTCTAGTAGTTTTAATGGTCCAAGGTCTTAGAAATAGTTGGGTCCTTACAGTTTGTATCAGAGAAACAGTTCATATTCATGAAGTTCTCCTTGATACACACGCTCAAGCTCCGAATCTAACTGCCAATGTAAGTGTTTATGTTTAGTATGTTTATGTTTATAGCTAACGTATTAGCCGTTATGTATCCCGATTTTTTTTAGATTTACCCTTGTTATTTTAGTTTATTATTTTTTTTATTATCTTTGCATTTATGATTGTACTTAGTGAAAACCTTTTTCCAAATGAATATCATTGTTATTTTTGAATGACATGTATAAGTTTGATTTTTTTTTTTACAATCATAATAAATAATAAATTTAATAAATAATGACCAAGTTCGGTGAGGGTGGATACAAATCAATGAACTGAGTTCCATATTGAGAGTTTAGGGGGGCATAGTAGTGGGAACGATTTTACTGATCCTAGCCCTCCCTCAATATGGTTAACTTTGGAACAACGACGAGTTTCGAGCATGAGAATTAAGTCATATAGGATGATTAGAAACAGACGTAAAAAATAATAATGATGGCTTATTTTTCTAAGTTTAGAAACACACCCTAATTATAAATAAGGCTTACATAATTTTTCATAAGAAGTCATAATTAATAGGTCTGAGTTATGTTTGCTTAGATTAAGTTTTGTTTTAGAGCCTATTAGGGTAAGTTCTAATATGTTTTCTCGACTATTAGAACTTTGTTGAAGATGTCACTCAGAAGGTCTGCACGCACGAACGCCAATGCCTCCAGTGTCGCTCCTGAGACTAATGAAGCCCCTACAGTTCAAAGAAGGGGAAGGCGTGCAACCAATGCTGCGGCTAACGAAAGTGCATCGTCACCGCAGAAATTTTCAAGCTACGAAAACAAGTGGAAGAGCTGCTACAGTGAAAACGACACCAGCCACAACCGCATCCTCAGCATAGCAACAATAATAGGCAGAAGAAAAGGCATTCTGATAATAAGTAGGCCAATAGTGACAAAAGAGTACAAGCAAGTGATAGGCTGGGTTATGTAGAATACCCGCAGTGCTCCAAATGCCAAAAAAACATCTTGGGGAATGTCGTGCAAACACCAAAGGATGTTACAATTGTGGCCAGGAAGGTCATCAGAAGAAGGAATGTCCACAGCTTAAGCAAGAAAAGAAGAGGGATACTAAGATGGTTCCAGACCAGAGTCTTTGCCTTGACCTAGGGAGAAGCCCTTGATAGTAATAAAGTTGTCACAGGTCAGATTCCTATCCTCGATAGTATATGTTCAAGTATTATTTGATTCAAGAATAGCATACTCGTATATCTCGTTAGGAATGACAGAGATTTTAGACAAACCTTGTAGAACTAGGTTTGTGACATAGTTGCCTTCGGGCGAAGTAGTTCTGTCATCACGAATAGTACGAGGCATACTGATCAAAATTGAGGATGTATAACTAGAGGGAAACGTGATCGAATTAGAGATCAAAGACTTCGACATGATACTGGGCATGGATTGGCTAGCAAGGCATGGCGCAACCATCGACTGTAGACGCAAGCAAGTGACGTTCGAGACTCCTAACAGTCAGATACTATGATATATTGGAAAAGTTTCAGGACACGTACGCCGCTTATTTTTATCTCTCAAAGCTCAGGATGCAATAGCGCTGATTAGAAAGCATTTGCTCGCTGCTGAAAGCCGTTAGAAAAGTTATGCGAAGGCCAAGCGGCATGATGTGGAATTCAAAGTTGGAGATCAAGTCTTCTTAAAGATATCTCCTATGAAAGGTGTGAAGCGGTTTGGGAAGAAAGGAAAGCTTAGTCCCTCGTTTATAGGTCCTTTTGAGATATTGGACAAGGTGGGAACAGTTGCATATAGATTAGCCCTGCCGCCAGCTCTAGCAGATCGCCATAATGTGTTCCACATCTCGATGCTGCGTAGATATGTGTCAGACCCATCTTACGTCCTTAAGTAGGATACGATAGCACTCCAAAAAGACTTGAGTTACGAGGAACGACCGGTTAGCATCCTAGATAAAGGAATGAAGGAATTACGGTCTAAGAGTATTCGGATAGTCAAGGTCCTATGGAGTAATAGATCTAAAAGGGAGGCAACGTGGGAGTTGGAGGAAGACATGTTAGCCCGGTATCCGGAATTGTTTGGTAAGTAAATTTTGGGGACGAAATGCTTTGTAGTACCGAAGAATTGTAAAGTCCCAGAATATTTACTTAGCTAGCTAGATAGTAGTAGTAGTAGTAGTAGTAGTAGTCTCACCCGGTCCAACCGAAACAACTCTAGAAGTATCCACAATGTTTGCTTGGAATCTTATGAAACCCTCTTGCATTAGGTCTCTAGCCTTCAGTGCCGAAATCATAGGTACTCGCGGTTCACTCACTGTCACCACGAATACAAATGGTTCCTACCCTTCCGATTCAAAGGTCACCATCCTACATTCAATCGTTTCCCCGTACTTCAATAACCAATCCATCCCTAGGATCATGTCAAAGTCATCCATTGCTAGCTCAATCAGATCCACAGACAATTCCTTACTGTCTATCTCTACCAGCAATTCTCTAACCCATCTCCTAGAGACTATCAGTTCCCTAGTGGGCAGCAAAGTCCGAAATCCCCTAGCATAAAAATCACTAGGTCTACACAACTGATCTTTCTCTCTAGCAGATACAAATGAATGAGTAGCCCCTGAATCAATCAATGTAGTAAAAGAAGAACCATCGCTAGAAATCTAACATATCACGATCGAGGGGCTAGCCTCAGCCTCAGTTTGGGTCAAGGTAAATACTCTGGCAGGAGTGAGACTGTCACTCTGCTTTGGCTCTTCCTTCCTGGTTTGTGGGAAATCCTTCCTCAAATGACTGATGCTCCCACAAGTAAAGCAGACCCTAATCCTGCACTCTCCCTGATGTCGTCGTCTGCATCGAGGACACACTAGGAAACTCCTCCCGTTGTCTCCCCCACCTTGATGGCCACTGAAAGCACCTCGTGCCCTCCTATCCAAGCCAGGAGGAACAAAAGAGTCTCGGGCCTTCCTCTTCTACTCACTGGGGCCACTACCTCGACTAGGTCCAGTAAAATGAGGTACTGTCCTCAGAGCATCGTGCCTAGCAACGCCCTTTCTCCATATCTTATTTTGGCCCCCTTAGCCGTAAGAGCCTTGTACATTGCCTGTGCATAAATGGTAGTTCCCGGATCCAAAGTTATCTTAACATCACAGGCGATCATAACATTCAATCCCCACACAAACCGATCTCTTCATGCCATGTTAGTCAGCACCAAATCCGATGCGAACTTCGCTAACTGGTCAAACTTCAAAGCATACTCAGTAACTGTCATCCGATTTTGAGTCAGGTTTGTAAACTCATCCACCTTCGCAGCTCGGACTGCGACACCGTAATACTTCTCATTGAATAAATACCTGAACTATTCATAGGTTATAACTTCAATATTCCTTCTCTGTGACAACATCCCACCAGATGTGAGCATCTTCTCTCAACCTGTAGCTGGCGCAAGCTACTCTCTCATTCCTTTCCACCCTTATGAAATGGAAGATAGAAGAAATCATGTTCATCCACTGGTCTACCTGCAGTGGATCTGGACCACCCTTGAAGGTGGGAGGATGCTGCTTCCTGAACCTCTCATATAAAGATTCCGACCTATTTTCCACAGCAGGCTGGGCTGACACTGGTGCCACAACCTGTGGAACCTGTAACCCAATGCCCTGAGGAGGGGCCTGTTGCCTCAATAGTCAAAGCTCTTCCTCTGTTCGGTGAAGTCTTGCTTCCATCTCAGCAAATAAATGTTGCCAATTCGGTGGGGCAGGTAGAGGGTCCTAACCCTAGCTGTCATCCTCAACCCTATTGGCACAAAGTCTGATTGATCGTCAAGGCATCACTACAATATGTCTGCAACCAATGACGCTGCACATCATGCATGATAACAACATCCAAAACCACCTCCTAATTTCATCAATCAACAACAACCAACAAATCCACATAACACAAATAACATACAACAATCAAGGGGGCCATGCCCTAACATCATGCATATATCAACACATTCATCATGCTCTATTTATATATTCAGACACACAAGGCACTTAAATAAGCTATTAAGCATATAATTCATTAATTACCAACCAACCCGGAGTCGAGCATGTCACTAGCAGCGAGCGTACATGTTCGGTCAATCTCTAGGACCCATAAACCTTGCCTTGCTCTGATACCAAGTTATAATGCCCTACTTCCTTAGAGTCGTTACTATGTGAGTTATAAATGTGCAATTAGCTCGCTAATCGAGGTTTTAGGTGAAAAGTGTGAGTAAACTGAAGTTAAACTCGTTTAATGACAAAAATTATAAAATTTGGACCTTCATTGAAATTATAGAAATTTGTATATACGGGATCCCAAAATACTGCTTAGAAAATACTTTACAACTAAAACATACAATTAAGGTCGGCCTAAGCAACAAAATAACCATTATAGTACATTTTCCCAAAAAGTAACCATAGCCGTGGCAGTAAGGTAGGCCGAACATGTACCCATCGCTCCACGCTCTCCGTACTCATGGTTGGTCGGCCTTTCCTTTGCCCTTACCTACACTATAGAGGACCCATCAACCGAAGCCCAGCAAGAAAACTCAACACAAAACATTTAATATATATATGAGAATCCACATTACAAAACAAAACAGACAACAGGCTAAACATATAGCGACCAACGTCATCCCAGGTGCTTTACCAAGCCCTACGTTCGTGGTCTTCACCAAGAGGGTGGCTACAGAACCCTATAAGGGTTTCGCCCTAACGACTTGCACTCTGCATGCTCAATGTTGATCCCGGCTTCTTGCCATACCCACCTTCTTGCCGTTCTCATTCATAAGCATACATAATAATATTCACAGATATTTAAACGCATAACAAAACATAAAAATTTGGGCCACGCCCTGCAATTCAAGTAATAGGGCCACTTCCTGCTCTACGGGTACAATAGTTTTCTTACCTGTGTCCCGAACTTTCTGAATACTGCGATCCTGAGCATAGTCCTCTATCCCAAGCCTCGCTGAAAACCTAGCCACAACGCATTCATAATAACCATCCATCAAGTTCTAAACCAATAAATAACTTCGAAATATTAATCTAGCCTCTGGGACCTTGGATTCTACTAATCTGGGTAGTAGGATCCTCCCCAAGCCTTATCATTCAAGCTCCCGAGCTAAAATCCTTAAGCTCCCTTATTTTCCAATTAGGGTCGCGGCATGCCCTTTAGGGTCGTGACCCAATACTTGGTCAAAGGGCCAGCCCTCCCTGCTGGAGGACACTAGCCGCGGCATGCTCCCCCATGCTGCGGTGCCTGGGCGAACCAGAGGCTTTTCCAGCCTCTTCAAACAGGCGGGCCGCGACACCTGAAGAATAGAGTCACAGGTTGGGGCTTCGAAACCCATAAATCCATCACAATTTGACATGCTAATCCTTCTAAAACTCACCAATTTTGAGCCTTTATCCTAGAATTCGGCATAGGATTTGTATCTAAACAGCAAAACTAATAAAACATACAAGGGACCAAGCAAAACCCCCTTCACAACCTAACTTAACACTTGAGTTCAATCACCCCTTGATCCTAGGCCACCATACCCAAAAGTTACAGCAAAATTATTAGAGAATTCAGTATGAAATCCTTACCTCTGTTAAGGATTTAGCCTGAGCTAATTCCCCAAGTCTTCAAGCTTCTATCCTCACAAATTCTAGCCTTGAATCCTCAATCTCCACACAACTTTCTTCAGCACTCTCAACACCCTTCCAAGACCAAGAGAGAGAGAGAGGGGGTAACGTGAGAGAGAGAGAGCTGAGTGATAGAGTTTCTGCTTTTTCCTTTTGTTTTCTTCTAAAGTTCAACACCCATAAACCATGTATATCCCTTTAGCCAAATGTCCAAATTACTCCTTAAGCTTATCTAAATCCTTTAATGCTCCCAAGGGTAATTCCTTCATTTGCCATGTCCTGCTAAATATTTTAGTGTTCCTATAAATCCTCACCTAATAACGACATGTCCAAATAATTGCTAAATTACTACTTGTTACCCCAGAAATCCCAAACACCAACTATGTTCCCAAAATACTAGGCTCCTCCTGAGCCGGGTATTCGACCCCCTTGTGACTATTTAGCTAAACTACTCCCTAGGACCGTCTTGGATCGCACATCACAAGTATATCACCACTCACTCGTGGTATCAATCACAACACACATAAATATCATAGATATGCCCTTAACGGGCTAAAATTACACATATGCCCCTAACAACTAAATGAGGCCCACATGCATATTTAATTCACCTAAACATGCATTTCTAACCACATTATCATTAAATTCACATATTAACATAATTAAATCAATTATTTCCCTCCCCGCACGCTAACCAATGCCCTAAGCCTTATTAGAAAATTTGGGATGCTACAAAAGGCCAGTGGAATTTTCGATAAATGAGATAAGTCTTATAGAATAAGACTGTCGCTCTAGTGTGGGTGTTATGAGTGTTGGGAATAGTACCCTTAAAGAAATTGTAGTTGACAAACTTTATAAATGAAATAAATAATTGAATTGAATTATTATATATATATAAAGTATGTCCGATATTATATTGATAATATTTAGTAAATATCATAAAATTCTAAAGTTTATCTATGTGGTCTTAATCTCATATTGGTATGAGAGGATCGAGACTAAGATAATAAACTTAAAACAGTTCGCATTAAAATAATGTTATGGAATCTTTAGAATAATTCCTACTAGAACAATCCACTAGCATGATGAATATATGTGACCTAGATCCAGGTTACTAGTGCAGTAAGACACTTTAGTGGATGTATTTTGCATGCTGAGAGTATGAAGAATTGGATCAGATGTGATTTGTTAATACTTATTTAAACATCGTTTCATAGTAATAATCAAACACATCAAACGATTATCATATACACGATAATCTTAATCTCGAGATTGCTATGAAATCCTATATATGTCATCCGATCCTTTGATTCATGCATTAAGGTTTGTCAGAATGATCAGGCTAAGAAAAATTTCTTAGGGGACTCAATGATATGGTTGGGGACGTAGTTTAAGAAATATGGATTCTATACATTCTTATAGATTGAATAATGGTTCTCTATTGGGTTGGCTTTTGTAACTGAAAGGTTATGAGCGCTCACGTTGCAAACTTTTTGTGACACAACCTTCACTAGTAAAGTCAATGGTACTCTAGGAACAAGATATAGCTAAAAGGGTAAAATGGTAATTTTATTCCCTTTTAATTATGAACCATTAATAGAGGAATAATGATGTATGTAATGATTATATCAATGGACACTTTATTCTTAAATAAAGTACTCAGTAAATATATGTCTATAATTATCAAGAGTTCAATCTCATATTTATAGTGGAGTAGTCATGGCATTAATAAATATGATTATTTAATCAAAGAGCTTTGATTAATAATGTAATATTTATTGGAGCATGATATTATAGGTCCATAGGTCCTCAAGGTGGCTCTATCAACACCATATCAAGGTAAGAGTTGATAGAAGGGTATAACTATAATTTGGGAATTTGAGAAAAAAAATTTCTTCGGGTCAAGTATGCGATTATATGATAATTAAGGTTGAATAATTAATTTGAAATTAATTATTATTTTCAAAAATATATTTATTAATTTAAATATGTAAATTTTGAATTTCATATATATATATATATAAATGAATAAGTTAATTTTTGAAATTAATTATTTTATTTGAGTGGGAGAAAATAAAATTGGTAATTCAAAAATAATTATTGATTTATTGAATTTTAAAAGATGATGGTAATGATGATCATCATTTTGAATTTCGAATTTAAAATTTAAATTTTGAAATATGGTTGTCATCTTTTTCCTTAAAAAGATTAATACCTTATTTTGTGGGATATTGATTTTAATTAAATAATTAAATAAAAGAAAAATTAAAAATCCATGAAAAGCAAATAGTGGGTCACACATGACACAGTCCAGAGATTGTGCCATGCGTGTACCACATACACTGATATTGTATCAGTGTAGTTTTTATTTTAATTAATTAATTATTTAATAATTTGAAAATATTTTTTTCAAATTTTCTAAGTTAGATATTTACCTAAATCAAATTCTATCATCATTATGATATTTTATAATATTACTATTATTATTAGGAATAATAAGGTAATATAAATCTATATATATTTGATATAGAAGAAGAAGAGAAGTAGGGAATCGAACAATACAACACAATACACAATTTAGAATAGTTCTCAGAGATTTTGTCAGAACAAAACTCTTTTTCTTCTTCTTCTTTATTCTAGTCGTTCTCAGACCATAATCTAAGTTCTCATGTGTTGAGAAATACTTGTGATTTCAAAAATTGCAAACCCATGTTCTCTATGTGCCCACACACATCTTGAGGTGTAGAGAACACTTCGGAAGATCCTGGTTTGAGTGCTTAAATCTTTGGATAGGACAATCGATAATATACGAAAAGACTCAAGGACACTTGATAGCTTCAAGAGGTAATTGTGTATGTTCTTGAATTTTTGTGTTTATATGTTATATATAAATATATTTTATATTTATATATTTGTTGAATGATTAATAATATTGTATGTTAATGTTTCTGGATTGTTTTCTTGGTCATATAAACTGTTTATATGATTAATGAAAAAAATTGATTGTTATTGTTATTATCCCGATTTCCTGAGACGTCACTTATGAAAGTCAAGTTAAATCAATAAATAAAATAATAACCATTCAAAATACTATTTTATTGAAATAAACAGGGCATGAGATCTCACTATTTCTTTAAAATAAAACATTTTCAAGTCTTAAAAACTTAATCTAACATAAAAAAATGTCCAGAAGTGATAAAAGTTCATTAAGTATTTAAAACATTAAAATGTTGTGAAGCCTCTGCTAACATGTAACATCCACACCTCGAGCCTGCTTCACTCACTGCATTGCTTTGCCTTTACCTGCACACAGAGTACCCATGAGGTAACGCCTAATAAGAAGAGCTATGTAGGACATAACCCCCCTAACCAAATAATACAACATAGCTTAATCAAAACCTTAAGCAATAACAATTCATATAATATCGATACAATGCATGCTATACTCACACACATAACAAATAAAGCCTCATACCGCACATTATGTTCACATACGATAATCAACCATACATTCATGTTGATCACACATGAAATGGAATATGCCCTGCCTCGTGTTATTCTCACACTTGGCATCCAACGGGGCATTCACTTACCAAAAGTTGTACTCACCAATGATAAGCTCTTAGTGTACCTGCAAGTGTTATGCTCACACAAGCAGCAAAAACCCTAGCACTATACTCATGCTAACAATAGTAAGTGTGTACAGTAATCAACCACAGTACATAACGTAAATTAATACAAACCAAGAAACAAGGTCGTACGCTTAAACATGCACCATGTGCGCAATGTCCACTCTTCCTACCTCAGTTGCAAAAAATATTCCTTTGTTCTACCTCGAACCCCTCGCTGAGTGTCCTTGTTGAGAACTAGATCCTAAACACCCAACAATACATTGACACACTCAAAACACAATTATGAAACACATCAAGGTTTCACCACAAAATTACAACTTATAATACTAATCATCACATTTCTTATCATCTTTATGCACAAAACAAATAGATCATAAATGACCAAATAGATCCTAAGATTATTTTTACGCCTATAAAGTCAGATTAAACTAATTATTTATTTTCAATAATTATCATTTTAATTACAAATAATTCCCAAAATAATTGGATACTCAATACAATTACCCAAACCAAAACCTAACATGCTTCCTAACCATTTATACAGATTATGAAACATGATTAAATAACTTAGAAACTTATAGAAATTATTGTAATTATTTATGCATAAATTACCCCTTTTTTACATGCATAAAATACCAAATAATTAACCAAACATAACAAATCAACATAACATAGTTCTAAATTAGTCCCAGAAACTAAGATACCATTTTAACATCATAAGAACAGTGCCCAAACAGTAAACAATCATTTTAGCAACACCAAGTTATTTTCTATAATTTATCTACGTAGATAACCCATTTTAATTCAAATAATTCAAGATAAATAATAAAACAGTAAATAATTATCCTAAATTTCACAAAATAGCTTCTAGCCCTTAAACATACTTACAATAATTATTCTGAGCCATTTATATTAGCCTCGGTATTTTCCATAATTTATTTAAGAAATAACCAAATAAATTCAAGAAAATTACAAAAATATTTAAATCTTTGATCTAAGCATACAGCACAGTTTGGTATCAATCACAGATCATATAAAAAATATCCCAGAATTTTCTGAATAGTTTAAACATTTTTCATAATTATTTCCTATGAAAATTTAAAGAATTCATAATAAATCAAGGATTTAACAAAAAAAAATACCAAACTTCACCAAACACTCTAAATTATCATGTAGAATCTAAAACAAGGAAAAAAGACTTAAAAAAAAACCTTTGGAAATGCCCAGATCGGGTTCGCCAAAGCTATCGCTGGAGTTGTCTTCTTCTTCGGCGCTGGCGACTCTAGGACTGAGTTTTGCTGCGTTCCAACTCTTCTCTTGCTTGGGAAATGATCCCCTTGTGTGTAAAACTTCAAAGCAATAGACCCCAGCCCAAAAAGATGTCTGTAACCCCTTGTTCCGAAGTCTTCTTCTTCAAGTGTGGTGTACTACTAAAACTAGAGCAAAAAATGCACTTTCCTTTCAAGCATGTAAGCTCTGATTCTTTATGTCCAAATTAATCATTGGAGTCCCCTAAGATTGTACACACACCTCCATGCACCCAGAATTTATGTAAACACTCTCAAATCCAAAATCCTCCAAGAACCTTAGCTAATGGTGAAAAATGGAGGATTTAAAAAACAACACTTCTAGGTCATTTTATCACATCAAAAACCTTCCTTAGATCATAAATAATGCATCTAAAATGATCGAAACAACCCAGATTTTCCCTAAGCTCACTAAACCCGAAATTATCCTTTCTCTCTCTAGGTTTTGTGAGAGAAACAGTTCTTTCTCTCTCTTTTCTTGCTTCCCACGATTTCTCTCACTCAGAAACTCTCTTGATCGTGCTATAACAAGAATAAACTAGTAAAAGATAACTTGGTTGATATTTGAACGATTCTTCCTCTAATTCCCACAAAACTAGGGATTTTTCATTTATTTTACAAAATTAAACAATTAAAATAAATAATATCTGGTTATATCACAAATTTTAATCAGATATTTGGGATATTGTTTATCATAAAATGTCCTCAAAATATCCCTCAACAAATCCCAAAAATAGGGACATTATAGTCATTTCATAATTGCTTATAATTACTATTATTTAATCTATTTAAATAATAATAATATAAAAAAATAAAAATAAAAACTCATACCATATTATTATTAGTATTATACTCATAATAATAATAAAATTCATAAAATAAATAATAACTTTAACCTGAGTCATTATTTATTTATTTGGCATTATGCACATGTCGAGATTTTACAATCATTTCCAAGATATTTAAACATAAGAAACCATGAATTTTATCGCCATTGGAAATCATACATGTCCAATATTCTATCAAAAGAAAAGAAAAGAAAAAAAATGACAAAGATGCACACAGTGGAAAAATTATGAAATTGTCCTTCCAGGAAAACGGATACTACATTGTTCCTATAAACAGTGGGCCCACCATGCCAATTTCGCTGTGTGCTCTAAATGTTTTTCCAACTATTGGTACCAGAGCTGGTCATTAATCTATACCTATTATTAATTGCTGTGTGAGGTTATATGCATTTCTATAATATATGTCATATATGTTTGAATGGATGGATGCTTATTTTCATGATGATAGATTCATAAGGGTTGTTTATAATGGTGCTTTTGGGTTTAGGATTTGATATTAAAATTTATAGATGAAAAATTTAAGCCATTTTGGGGCATAGGAATTTTGTAATCTTTTGTTTAAAAATTATGGGTAAAATTTTGTAGGAGCACGAGCTCAAGCCCCAAGCTGCGCCAACCAGCCTCTGCGCGCCTGCCTGCTACCGAGTCTACGCCCAATCGTACGCCCAGCCATGCTGCCCAGCCAACGCGCCCATGCGCCTGCAGCCGCGCACCCCTGCCGTACCAAGCAAGGCCAGCATGCGCCCCAGCTATTCCTCCATCCGCTGGACCACCCTCCAAGCTGCCGCACCTTTGGTACAACATAGGGTTTGTGTCAAACAAACCCTAGTGTGTTGTTACAATAATTATTTTTAATTATTCATTTAATTAAAAATCAAAGATTGAATTAAAATGGTTTTAATTTTGAAATTTCTTTAATTTAAATAATGTTGATTTTTTCCTTAATTAAAAATGTTTTAATTGTTATCTTCTATAATTAAAATTGTTTTAATTAAAATATCCAAAAATAAATTATCTTGAATTTTAATTTATTAAAATAAAATTGTTTAATTTTATTTTTGGATTAAATTACCCAAATTCAAATTGGGCCTTAGAAACTTTTGGGTGTTACAACTCAAAGTTTACTTATTTTAAAGTTTGTTTAAAAAAATTAAAAAGTTGTATAATTCAAAATGGATATGGAAAAAGGGTGTCATTGACTCAACAAGACTACATCTCAAGGTTGAAGATCAAAGTGCTCTCTGTTAGGCCTTAGTTAGTCTAGGTTACATTTTCATGTATATTTTTGCAAGTGTTGTAATTTTTCTAGAAATACTCAAAAGTTACCATACCCCCTTTTATTTATTTATTATAAATATTTGAATGTAATTAAAATGTTTAATATTTTGTCATGAATTATAACATGTCATTCATATACCCACACAGTATGCAATTAGCATGCATTACATTCGTGTAGAACATGCTATTAGGAACGTCCTATATTTTGTTATATGTCTATATTTGATCATTTATATAATAATAAATTTAGTCTTAATTAGTTAATATTGTAAATAAAAATTAAAGTTGTTTAATTTGTTGTTTTAATTACAAATATTTTATTAAAATAAAAATGATATTGCCTTAATTAAAGCAAAAATAGAATAAGAATTAAGGGCACAATTTTGTTTTGTTTTGCTTAATTAAATTAGTGATTATTAGAATATCATTTGGTAAAAATAATTAAATTAATTTTTACAACTAAACTAAAAAATATTGATTTTGTGAAAAACACACTTTTCCAAAATAGTGAGTGGGTGAGGGATTTATGACAATAAATCTCATGGTCTCCATTATTGGTTGATCACCGAAAGGCATAGGAAGAGCCTCGTGTCGCCTCCGTTTGCAGCCTCCCTAAGGAAAGGCTTCCGAATATGTTTATTTTAACTCAAGGTTGAGTTCTCTTATGAGAATATAATTAGTGATGTATTTCATGTTTGACTGACCCTAAGGAGCACTCTTGAGTTAAGTCATTGATTAAAAATAATGGATTACACTCCAAAGGTGTATCTAGGCTTTCGAGCATTACTAGTGCATTTTGACCAAACTAACGGTAGTTCATAAGTCAAAAGAGAAAAAGGCATTTTAAGTTTTTACTTATGAAATTGAGATTTGTCTCAAAATTAATTTGGAGTTAGTTTGACCTACTCTAAGGCGGTCCATTAACTTTTCAAATTAATTTATTATGGATTAGTATATATTTTTTATGTGTTTTTTATATGTTGCATCCATGCATCATATTTATGTTTCCAAATAAAATCAGATATTTATTATATGTTTTAATTCATTATATTTTATTAATTTATTTCCAACAACAATGGTTAATTCTCTTAATCCCTACCAAGAACCTCAAAATGTGAAAGAACCAGTAAATTCTGGTGATGGAAACCTTAGTACTTTTATTTAGATTTCAACAATCTAGATGTTTGGTATAGAAACATACACATAATTCTGAGTGAACTAAAAGTGTATGATGCAATCATTGATGTGCCTCCAGATGAGCTATCAACCTTATCTGATTATGATAGTCGTAAAAAATATGCGGATTAGATGAGATCTGATTATTTGGCTTGTCATTGCATACTTAAGACTGTGCCTGACGATATTAAATCAAGATATGTGAACCTTAGATCTACATATGAGATATGAGAAAGGATCAAAAGAGATTCTTTTGATCACTTAAGAAGTTTGCAAGAAGAAAGGGTAAATATGATTTGCTCATCTCCTTTTAATATATTTGAATAGTTGATTCTAATGTTTTATGCCACCATATTAGTGTCTTATTTTTTCAAGAACGCATAATTCAAGAAAAGAAAAGAATGCGAAAGAAAAACAAGAAAATGATTGCAGATTGGTAGACCAAGAGATAACTGACATGGAAATTAATTTTTTTCATTTTCAACTTTGTATTAAGTTCTCTTTCTTTAAAAAGTAGTTATAGAATTCTTTCTAGAAACTATGTTTTTAGATTCCTTTATTTGATGAATGAACAAGTTTAGTATTTCTTTTGAATAATAAATTCAATTGTTATTATTGAAATATACTTGCTCCACCACTTTCATCAATGAGTATAAATGATAATTATGAATTATTGTCCAAATCATAGATTTGATAAGACATCTTATTCTAACCACAATTAAGTAAAACATATATGTGAATTATTTTTCGATTGACTTGTAATTGATTAGACACATAGAACAAATAAAAGACAGTCTTTTATTGCAACCATTCAATGGTTCTCTCCCTGTTTATATAGTATGTTGATTAAAGTTAACCAAAAGACCTTTCTCTAATAAATACTCAAAAATCACATAATAGTTTAGCTAATACATAGAGATGTATGTTGAACCTTTTAATGCTCAAAGCTAAAAGAAATAATATATAGCAATTCAATATTGATTGACATTTATTTTAGATAGGTTTAACTTTGATCAATTGCAAGGAAAATTTTTAGAAATTTTTATGCAACATTCAAAGTAATGTCACTTAGAGACTTGCTTGATTTGATCAAAAGAATGTCTAAACTCGAATTTGGAATTGAAGTAATTTGCATGTGAACTTGGAATTCAAACCCAACTCACATACAACTGCAATGATAAGAAAAATTAGTATTTTTGAAATGGAATATAATCATATTAGATAAGATTAAATAGATAATGAGCAATCATTTTCGTCTTTATTATTTCTATAATTTTAACACTTGTTATACTCTATACTCTATACATGTTTGATTGTACCACATCAAAGACTTAGAAGTTGGGATTCTAAAGTTGTTATGTGAATAAATTGAAAATTTTACATGAAGTCATTTAGTGAAACAATTTAATAATCATAAAAGTTTACAAAAGAGTTTGTATCTCTTTAATGCTACTTTAATGAAGCATGATTATTATAATCACTATATTTTCTAGTTAAGTTAAACTAGAAATAATGACTGCAAGTCAAGTCAAGAAGTTACTGATAATTAAAAAATTATATAACCAAAGAATATCACAAATTCTTGAAAGAATTGTTGTAGTGGGAGTGTTAGTTAGTAACTACTCCATTACAAATGTAAAGATAGTTAAATTGTGTGTAACACAATCCAACTATACTTCATTCACATACTAGTATATGAAATGAAAAAGTTTTTACATAAAACAATGGTTGAAACACCATTAATCTAGAAATGGAATTTGAAATTATATATCATCTGGATCCTTGAACATCTAACTAAAGTTCATTAAACTTAAGTTTAAAACAAGATATTCAAGATGAAGAGGAGAACAGAGGAAAGTACAGACTTTTAAAAGTTAGGTTAATAGCCTAAGGCTATGAACACAAAGAGAAATTTATTACTTGAATAAATATCTTCTGTTGTAACCAAACTTAAATCTGTTTGCATAATCTTATCCACTTCTATATGTATGGATTATGAGATTAATTTAAATTGATGTCTATGTAGTCTTTACTGAATGGATGACATGATAAAAACATTTGAAAATCTCAACCAGAAAGATTTTGTTGTGATTCTTATTCTTAATAATGACAACGTTCTAATCATTGGGAATGATGTAGAGAAATCATCAATAGAAAATAAATGGTTTGCTGAACATTTCTAAATATTAGATTTAGAAAAGCCATGAATGTTCTATACATTCAATTCTATAGAGATTGAAAGAACAATCCTTAGGCACTGTCTCGAGTGACTTATATAGAGAAGAAGCTTAAATACTTTAGCTTACAAAATCCAAGAAAGGTATTTTGCCTTCCCGGTCAGGAGGATGTATTATCTAAATAATAAATTTCCATTTATTCTTTTACTAGAAAAGAAGGACATGAGACAGGTGTTCCTACAACTCAGTGATAGACTGTTTAATGTAATGAATGTTGTGTTTTGACATTTTTTAAACAGTGGGAATAGTCAGTAGTTGTCAATCCAATGATTGATTGAGTCATTGAATAATTATAAGGACTTAATTTTGAGTGTCTTGAATCTAATAGAGATTATATGTATGTGCATTTAGGCAGAGACCTAAAATCCCAAATGATGAATTGATTTTAAATCTTAAAAGATTGATTAGCTTCCATAACTGTGGAACAGACACATTAATCTAGAAAGGTGTTAGACATTTCAAATTTGTAGGTTTCACCATAGAAGCCGAAAATTGACAGCTACGAGTAGTTCAATAGGCTATTTGACTTAGTTAAGTTCTTTGTCATTCTGGATAGGGTTTCAGACTAGAATAAACAACTAGTATCTTATTACGAAAGCAATGGAGATGCAAATATTCTAGTAGAACTAGAAATCATGAGAGGGTAAAGCACCTCAAATGAAGTATCATTTAATATAATACAATTTTACATAATTGATGTAATAATCTTGAAGATAACTTCAAAATAGTTGTCTACAAAACTATTACAAAGACTTTGTTAGACAAATTCAGTCAAGAGAATATGATTGACATATTAAAAGAGATGCATCAATTTGCTTTAGGGAAAATGAGAGATTGTTGGGGATAGTGCCCTTAAAGAAATTGTAGTTGACAAATATTTTAAATGAAATAAATAATTGAATTGAATTATTATATATATAGACTATGTCCGATAATATATTGATAATATTAAGTAAATATCTTAACATTCCAAAGTTTATCTATGTGGTCTTAATCTCATATTGGTATGAGAAGATCGAGATTAAGATAATAAACTTAAAAATAGTTTGCAGTAAAATAAAGTTATGGAATCTGTAGATTAATTACTGCTAGTACGGTCCACTAGTATTATGAATACATGTGACCTAGATCCGGGTTACTAGTGTAGTAGGACACTTTAGTGGAGGTCTTTGCATGCTGAGAGTATGTAAAACTGGACCAAATGTGATTTGTTAATACTTGTTTAAACACCGTTTCATAGTATTAATCAAACTCATCAAACGATGATCATATACACGATAATCTTAATCCCGAGGTTGCTATCAACTCCTATATATGTCATTTGATCCTTTGATTCATGCGTTAAGGTTTTTCAGAATGATCAGGCTAAGAACAATTGTTTTGGGGACTCAATGATATATATGGCTGGGGACGTAGTTTAACAGATATGGAATCTATACCTTCTAATAGATTGAATAATGGTTCCCTATTGGGTTGGCTTTTGGAACTCAAAAGGTTATGAGCGCTCACGTTGCAAACTTGTTGTGACACAACCTTCACTAGTAAAGTCAATGGTACTCTAGGAACAAGATATAGCTAAGTAACCTTCACTAGTAAAGTCAATGGTACACTAGGAATCAAGAGATAATTAAAAGAGTAAAACGGTAATTTTATTCCATTTTAATTATGAACCATTAATAGAGGATTAACATTGTGTGTTATGATTACATCAATGGACACTTTAATGATAAATAAAGTACTCAGTAAACATATGTCTATAATTATCAAGAGTTCAATCTCATATTTATAATTAAGTAATTATGAGATTAATAAATATGATTATTTAATCAAAGATCTTTGATTAATAATGTAATATTTATTGGACCTTGATATTATAGGTCCATAGGTCCCTTGGGTGGCTCTATTAATACCATATCAAGGTAAGAGTTGATACAAGGGTATAACTATAATTTGGGAATTTGAGAAGAATTTTATTCTTCGGGTCAAATATGCAATTATATGATAATTGAGGTTGAATAATTAATTCCAAATTAATTATTAATTTTCAAAAAATATATTTATTAATTTAAATATGTAAATTTCGAATTTCTTTTATATATATATATATAAATGAATAAATTAGTTTTTGAATTTAATTATTTTATTTGAGTGGGAGAAAATAAAATTGCTATGTCAAAAATAATCTTTAATTTATTGCATTTTAAAAGATGATTATAATGATGATCATTTAAAATTTATTTGAATTTTGAATTTAAAATTTATATTTTCAAATATTGTTGTCGTCTTTTTCCTTAAAAAGATTAATACCTTATTTTGTGGGAGATTGATTTTAATTAAAAAATTAAATAAAAGAAAAATAAAAAATCCCTAAAAATAGAATAGAGGGTCACGCATGACACAATCCATAGACTGTGCCATGTGTATAACACATATAATAATATTGTATCAGTGTAGTTTTTATTTTATTAATTTAATTATTTAATAATTTGAAAGTGGTTTTTTCAAATTTGGTAAGTTAAATATTTACCTAAATCAAATCCTATCATCATTATGATATTTTATAATATTACTATTATTATTAGGAATAATAAGGTAATATAAATCTCTATATATATAATATAGAAGAATAAGAGAAGTAGGGAATTGAACAATACAACAGAATACACAATTCAGAATAGTTCTTAGAATTTTGGTTAGACAAAAACTCTTTCTTCTTCTTCTTCTTCTTTATTCTAGCCACTCCGGTATTTTGTAGCGTCTCAAAATTTTACTTAGCTAGATAGAAATAGCTTGTGTTGTAGTATTTTAGTTTTCGTGGTTATTGGTACAATGCGGGATATAGTTGGAAACTCATAGAGATAGTTATGGATTTTATAAGTTTAGCCTATAGTATAGAAATATTAATTTTATCATAAGGTTTGATTAATATAGCTAGTCCTAGAAATGATATTTATTATAACCTAAGGTTTAGTTATAATAATTAAGAATGGGACACTTGTCACATGCATGTTTATTAAGGATTTAAGGATTTTAGATGAATAATTTAATAAAGGATAAACCTAGGAAGTCTTGAACCTTCCCTCAACTGTTAGGATCACGTTTTACTCAGTCAAAGTGGTTTAAACAAATTCAAGTGTACTCAAAGTGTGCAAAAACGTGTTTGATATATGAGCGCATGTCGATATATCGTAGCTATAGGGGTCGATATATCGCTTATGGGTGATACGAAAAACACGTCGACTTCGCACGAACAAAACCACAGAGACTCGGGACTAAGGGGGAGGCGATATATCGGCTCCTTCAGCATAGTTTGAAAATCCGTGGAATTCAAGCTAGAAATAGCCCTCAACAACTTGGACTTTCTCTTGAAAGTTTTTGACCGAGTTCTGGGCATCTGTTGAGCAGAAAATTCAAATTTTATTCATTTTAAAAGGAGTTAGTTTCACTCCTTGAACTCTATAAATAGTACCTTTCACTCAACCATTTTCTTCATCATTCAAGCATTCTTCAGAGGCTCCAAGCTGCTAAATTCATTGTAGAGAGAAACACTAGGGTTTTGGGGTTAAAAGCTTTCCAATCTAAGCTTTTCTAAACACTTGGGAAGTAAGATAGAGTGAAATTTCAGTATTGAGGTGTAGATCAAAGTTCTAATCTATCTAAGGTATTCTTTATCCTCAGGTTTAGTTCATTATAGTTCCTCTTATTCTTTTCATTTTCTTCAAAATCCTAACTTGTTATAATGGCTTTTGGTTAGGTGTTTCAGCTTCTTGACACTTAAGGTTTTTTGATAAGTTATTATCTTGATGGTTTAGATCTTCTTTCATCTTCTTCTCTTTATAAAACTTATGATATTTACTGTTTGGTTTAGGAGTTTCCAATCCCGCTCTTGTCTCCAATATCCCGAATTTTGGTAAGGAAAATAGGTTAGATTTTATGTGTTCTGATTATATTTATATGCTATGTGTATGATGTATATATATGTATATGTTTTATGTTGTAGTCACTGGGGAAATGTAGTTTCTTAGATAGCAAATAAGCAAATCCTAAGATTTTTATCATTATCGTAGACTATAGTTATGATTTAACCTATCTCAAATAGTAGCAAGAGGACCAAGATGGTTTATCATATACTATATTGTGTTTAAACCTACCTCGAATAGTAGCAAGAGGACCTAGATGGTTTCTATCACATACTACGGTAATGATTTAATGGCCATTAATATTGTAGTCCTATGTTTAATGATTTACATTTTTACGTCATACATTTTATTATTTATGTTTGTAGACATATGATTTGTTGTACCATAAATTTAGCATGAGTTTAATTACTCAACTCGGGTACAGTTGGCAGTTAAAAGTGCAGAAGAATCATCAAGTAGAGTATCTGGTTATTAACCATATGAACAACTCGAGGTTCAATCCAGTTCGTACACGGTGTACAAGTCATTTTTTGACCAACACTTAAAGTAATAATCGAGGTCGAGACTCATAATGGTCAGACCCAATTTTAGGCGTTCTAAACCTACACTGATCTCGGAGTTAGATAGTTATCAAGCACGAGCTCAGGTGAGATATTCAGCTCGTGAGGACATAGATATAACACATACTAAAGGATCCCAGGAGATTTGGGAATTCTTTGTGTGCTCATTAATGACCAGTTTGTATCATATATCTATTATTTATTCTCCGTTATAGCAGGAGCGTATTTATTTTGTTATCAAATCATATCCCAATATAAATGGGAATAATATGTATTAATTACATGCCATATATAATTACACGGTTTGTTTACACAGTGACCTGAACCTATTCATAGAATTCCCCTATAAATACTAGGAATGTTGGACAGGGAAGGGGACGATTCTTTGTATTGCCGAAACTCTACAGGAATAGAGAGAGAAACAGTAATATTGACTCGTGGACTGGGTGGATTTTAACCATTGAACCACGTAAAAATTATGTGCTTTTGAGTGAATGCTTGTTATTTCATTGCGGTTTATAATCTAGCACTAATCTACCCATTTTATTTCTTCATACACTGTTAGCGAAAAACCACGTCAACATGATTTATGATATGTTTTTAGTAGATTTTCCTTGATAGGCATTAGGCTCATTCCTTTTTATTTTAGATGGGACAGGAAAATAAGCTTGGAAGGAGGGATGGATTCATGGCAGCCTTGGCATGTGTATTGGGCGAGAACTGAATGATTGGACTGACGGGAAAGATCGAGGATGACATTTATGTTTTGAAGTCTTTTTAATTATGTATTTATGATTTTCCGCATTTAGTATTTGAACAATTGATTAAAGGTTTTATTTTTCTTATGATTTTATGTAATAATAATGGGATCCTGTATTCCAGATTTTTATAATTAAGTCTATTATTTTATGCATGTATTTCCAAATAGTAGTTATGCTTAGTAGTTTTAATGGTCTGAGATCTTTAAGTTAGTTAGGTCGTTACACAGACCATAATCCAAGTTCTAATGTGTTGATAAATACTTGTGATTCCTAAAATTGCAAACTCATGGTCTCTATGTGCCCACACACATCTTGAGGTGTAGAGAACACTACGGAAGATCGTGGTTTGAGTGCTTAAAGCTTTGGATAGGAAGATCGATAAATATACGAAAAGACTCAAGGAAACTTGACAGGCTTCAAGAGGTAATTGTTTATGTTCTTGAATTTTTGTGTTTATATGTTATATATAAATATATTGTATATTTATATATTTATTACGTGATTAATAATATTATATGTTAATGTTTCTGTATTATTTTCTTGGTCATATAAATTGTTTATATGATTAATGAAACTTTTTTATTGTTGTTGTTCCTATAAAAAATGGGCCCACCACACCAATTTCACTGCATGCCTTGAATATTTTTCCAACAACAATAAGATTTTCTGGTAAAGGACTAGACTCTAAAGCTATAGTCAAAGTTGCGGGTTTAGTGTCCTGAGACATTTGAATAAATTTTGAGGACGAAATTTCAATAAGGAGGGGATAGTTGTAACATCCGGAATTTACTATTAAGGCTGAGTGCCTTGATTACTATGCCTGAAAGGTGTAATAGGGTTAATATGTGGAATTAATGGAATATATGTATGATTATGTAGCATACTTGATTTATATGATAATATGAATATATATGCATGTTTATGAGTAATAAATATGCATGTGGGCCTGTTCTTGTCAAGGCGAGCCTATTTGTAACTTTGACCCGTTGAGAGTATAAATGTGATTATATGTGTTAAATGATTGAGACCACATTATTATGTGGATATATTTGAGATGTGTTGTCCGAGGCGATCTTAGGGAGCGGATTAACAGAAAAGTCACAATGGGGTTAAATACTAGGCTTGGGGTGAGCCTAAGGGCATTTTGGGAAACATTGTGAGTACTCGGGATCTACCGGGTAACATGTAGTGCACCAAATTTTTTTTTAGATTATTTAAATTTTTTTGATTTATTTGATTTAAAGTGTGATGAATTGTTTTGTTTAAGTGTTGTTATTTTATTTGGTTGATTATTTGTTTTATTTGATTGTTTATTATTTTATTTAATTGTTAGAATTGTTTGGTTAATTAATTTAATAAGTGAATAATTGTGTAACATGTTATTTTACTTTTAGTGTTACATTTTAATTAAGTGTGACAAATGAGGTAATTATGTGATCTATGGTGGAATGCACTAAGGTGCATGATAGATAGTAATGCACCCTAGTGATTTAGTGTGTGCTAGTGCATGGTAGCATGGTGCACATGTGTAGATTTTTCTACACATTTTAGACTTCCTTATTTTAGATTTTAATTGGGTTAATTTATTTATAAAAAAAAAGAAAAAAGAAAAGGGAAGGAGAGTGTTGGGCGTGTGACCTAGTGGGAAAGGAAGGATTTCCTTAAAATGATAAAAATCAAAAATTGAAGACCATAATTATTTTGGGGATAAGCATGATCATTTTGTTCCTTTATATCTTTTAAAAATAAAGAGAAATTAAGAGAAAATAAATGGGAAATGGAAACTTACCTTATTGTGTTAGGGGAGACTTTATGGGAGGATTTTTGATAAAAGGGTTATGAAAGGAGAGAAGAGCCATTGCTCTTGTGTGTGGCTGCTGTGACCTAGAGAGAGAGAGAGAGAGAGGAAGAAAGAAAGAAAGGAAGAAGGAAGGAGAAGGTGAGGAGGAACCCCTCCTAGAGTATGTCTTCTTGTTTTCTCTTTTGCATAATCTCTTTATTTGATAATATGTTATTGATTGTGTTATTTTTTTTGTGTGTTTGGGTTCTTCCTTCTCCTCATGGTGGTTTTCCAATAAAAAAAAACCCTAGGCTTGAACAAGGGTGTGGAGTTTGGGTATTGATCTTTTGTGTTCTTGATTTTACAATCAAGAGAGGTAATGGTCTTTTCTTAGCCCTTATATTTGTTTTTGGTGGGTTGTCTATGATGTTTTGTTAATAATACTAATGGTTGATTTTGGTAGGATTGATGTATAGGATTTGGATATTGTGAGAGTATGATTTGTGTTAAAGGGTTGTGATGTTGATTTTGCTATGCATAAAAAAATTGTGATAATCTATGAGTGCATGTTTGGTGATTTCGGCCTAGGTACACCCAAGGGTGTTCATGATATGTTGTGTGATTTACAATATATTAGATCCATGTTTTAGGACCTATGTTATATGGGTAAGAGAATAAGTGGAAATCTTGATATCTTGATCATGAAATTTTGTTAGATGCATGTTATATTTTGAATGATTAAATTATAAGATGCATGAAATAATGATAGAAACATGTTAGGTTAATATAAGGCATATGTGAATATGGTGCTTATAAATTACTATATGTTATTTTATTGATAGTGTTTTGTTGGTTTTCATGGAATTGCAACAAATGGTTTTTAAAAGGATTCATGCGAATATGTTAGTGATATTAGAATCATGCATATTATAAGAGTATAATGAGATTTTAAGCATGTATGATTTTATGTAATTTTTGAGACAAAAGTTGAGTTTTATAAAGAATTAAGCTTGCTGTTTTTTTTGTAAATAATTGGGTAAAAGTTGATAAAAAGATGAGTTGCATGCATAAATAATGTTCTTGATGAATATGTTAATTTTTATGAAATTAAAAGAGGATTTTAAGTCTCATGTTATGATATTTTACTCAATTAATTTCCTACAGAATTTTTATTGAATTTTGGGAAAATATGGGTTTATAAACTTGAATATGGTGATTTTTAATGATAATAAGAGTTGCTAGAATTTTGTAATAAAATATGAAGTAAGTTTCACAAAAAATGAATTTGATTAATTTTTGGAATAAATTATTTTTCCTAAGTTATGGTAATATTGAAAAATGATATTTTTAATGGTATAAATGCATATTTTGATAAGTAATGATTTTTCATTTATTTTGATTGAGAAAAATATTTAGACTCTATTTATTTGTGATTTTTGAATAAAATAAATGGTGGCTGAAAGTTTGTTTTAAAAAGGTTAACAATTGTTATTAAATTGTCACATATGGATTTTTGCTACTTAAAAACTAAGTCTCAAGTAATTTAAATCAAAATGTATTATTCCAAACTTAAAATATATTTTTCACATCATTTTTGTAACACAATGATAAAATATATTTTTCTAAAGAAACATATTAAAATAGGTATTTTAATTAAATCCAAGCTTGTTGGGTAATTCTTGGTAAATTAATATTTATTTAATGAAAATGTCACATATTTTATTTTGAGCAAAAATAAAATAAATTTATAAAATAAAATAAAGTTTTGAGAAATTTAATCAACTTAGAAATTTTAAGAAAAATAAAGCATGTAATATGTCTATTGATTTTAAAATAATAAAAGAAATGTAGAATTATCGTTTTTGAAAACGTCTTTATTACGCAATGTTCCCACATATGCATGTTACATGCAAATCAACTTTTACGTCCAAAATCATGATTATTATTCAACTATGTGATTTTTATAAAACAATCATGTTAGTAAAATGGGTAGAATGAGCATTATTCTTTTTGGCGATAATTGCATGTTTAATGTAACTGTTATCATGAGTGCATGGCCCATGCACACATGAGTTGTGTGGAAGGGCAAAATAGTAATTTTATGAACCTAAGAAACATTATTTTGATTATGATATAGGCTCGTTGAAAGATTGTGAAATTCTTAGCTTGGACCTGAGGTAAGGAAGTTAGATAGATTCTATGATTTTATGCTATGAATGGTAAGGTTGTTATATGAATGAACTGTTATGAAATTATGAATGCCATAATGTGATGATATGTTGAATGTGATATGTGTATGGATGTTAGATACATCAAACAGAATACGATGTTAGATACATCAAATAGATTTCGATGTCAGATACATCGAACGAGTTACTAAGGACATTGAGACGTGACTCCTAGGGCGGACGCGCCGAGGTTATTCAAGGACCAGTGATCTCCTGTTTACCTCATAGGGTGACATGGACAACTAGCGTTCCATGCTCATCATGTATGATGTATGTTTGTGATATGATGATATGTCACATTTATGTTATGATATGATGATATGTTACTTTTATGTTATGATATGATAATATGTACGATTATGTTATGATATGATGAAATGTTACATTTATGTTATGATATGATGATATGTCATATTTATGTTATGATATGATGAAATGTTACGATTATGTTATGATATAGCATGATGTTTTAGATGAACGTTAGTGTTTGGTTGTTTGTTGTTTTCTTACTTGCTTATTTGCTTGTACTTCCTTACTGGGTTTTTAGCTCACCCCTCTTACTTTCCTTCCAGGTAGCAAATAGGTTTTCTCTATGGCACGCGTGGTGACATGAGGAGTTCTTTCTTCATGGGGTGTATGGCGTGGGGTAATCCTATGGACGATAAAACGATCAACGAAGAACGCCATTTAAATTATGTTTTGTTTTAAGGGACTTTTCCTAAATTATCAGTGGGACTCTGTTATTTAAATTATTTGGTTTCTTTGAACTTTACATAAAAACCTATGTTTTATTTTAAACTTGTGGCGCCAACTTGCATGGTTTTAAATAAGTCCCCCTGAGACTTTAATAATGGATGGTATTCTTTTATAAACTATGTTATGCGAATGTTTTGTAAGTATTAGTTTAGGGCGTTCTTTACATAACAAGTATTTATTTGGTGGTTAATTGTGTATGTTGGGATCAATCGGGGATTTATAGAACAATTCGAGGATTAGCGGTAAATGTGGCTAATTACTGTTTTTCCCTTTAGGGCATTGAAGGGAAAACATTTGGGTTAGGGGCATTATGGTCTTTTGTTGAATTTAATTAGGTCTTGGCTGGAACTAGAAGCCTTGAGAAATAATCAGGAAGTATCTAAGACACTCTCAACCATTCTATCTCTCTATTACGTTTCTCTCTCTCTCTCTCTCTCCCTTGATGTACTTAGGCATTTTTTAGTCTTTTGGAGATGGATGGTTGGGGGATTAAGGGCTTGGGCAATGACTAGGAATGGGAAGTAGCTAAGGGGGTGTGAATCTCAGTTGAGGTAAGGTTTGTACTCTGTTTTCTTGACTAATTTTGCTATGGTTTAGGATTTATTGATGTTTAAACTTTCGGTCTGAATTTGAGTTTTCCTAAGGATATTGATTAGTTTCTAGGGTAATTATGATATCTATGTTGTGTTATTATGGATTCTAGACTCGATTTTCAGGTTTAATTATGGTTACTACTTAGTTCTTATGGGTTTAGCTCAGGGAAAACGTAGGAGAAGTGTTGGAAAATCTGGGTTCGTGGGGTCGCGCCGCGACTCTTTTCTTGAGCGATGCAACCCGCATGAACTCAGAAGCCTAGGATAGTTCGTTGAACCGCCTTAGCGTCGCGGCTGGGGGATGCCTAGGCATACTCTCTGACTTGTAGAGGGTCATAGAGCCTCTGAGGAGGGTCGTGGCTCAAATAGAGGGCATTGTGGAATTAAGGGTTTTAAGCTCGAGAACTCAAACCTAAAGGCTCGGGAAGGATCCTACTACCCGGTTTAGTAGGATTCGAGGTCCCAGAGCCTAGTACATCATTCTAAGGCTTTTAATCGGCTTAGGTTTTGATGGTTATTCATTATTGCATTGAGGATCGTGCTTGGGACTGTATTACACTTTCAGCTCGGGAGTCGAGATAAGAAAACTGCACCTGGGTTGTGATCGGGGCTTGGGCCCCTATTAATGAATATGTTATGATAGTGAACATATTTGTATCTGAGAATATCTGGATAGGCATGCTTGTATATGTTGCCTCTGATTTCTTGTTGTGCAATGTACATTTGTGATTATATCTGCTGTAAAGACGGGTGTAAGGGTGCCGGGGGCCGATAGTGAGCATACGGAATGCAGCCTGACCTAAGTGTGCCAGGGTCGGCTATAAGACCAGAGGACTCGGCCTAAGGGCGCTGGGCCTAAACATTATACAATAAACAGAAGTGTTGTTTGCACTTAACTATTTGTACTGACTGATAAGATTTTTTTATGCATTTGATTGAGCTGAACATTACTGTTAAGTTTGCTGCGTATATTCTATTTTTGATTGAATTTATTGATTTGAGTTTACTATTTGCTCAATTGTGCATGTTGATTTAAGTTTTCTTGCTGAGCTTGGCTCACGGGTGCTATGTGGTGCAGGTAAGGAAAAAGGGGTCGCCGGACCAGCCACGAGTTGGAGAGCTTCAGGGGCGGTGTGTACATATGTAGCCTACTCGGCCGCCACGACCGGGATAGCCTGGGAGGAACTAGGGTTGAATCTTGTTTTTCCGCTTAGGATGAAAAATTTGTATTCCATTTGACTTTTATAAGTCCGTAACTGATTTTTGGGATCTCGTGTATAAACTTAATGTTTTAACGAAAAATAATCATTTTGTTGACCAAACTTTTTAAGACATAACCTTGACTTGGTATTTAATTACACATATATATCCAAATGACTCGCTTAGCGAGGTAAACACTATTTTTAATACACAATGTAACTCTCTTGGTTAACTTGGGTGTTACACTCATATACTTAACATGAACTAAAATTTTGCCCAAAGATTACAAAAAGTTTACTTTAAAAAACTTAAATTAAATTAAAGAAAGGTATACTCAATTAAAAATTAACTAAGCATCAACCCTAAATATACTTAAGAAAAACTAGACATCAATCCAAAATAAACAAACTAATTAAACAACAATATATATATATACTATTAGTACACTTTAAATATACATAAAAAGATAACACATGCATCCAAAACTAAAAGACCTAAATACATTCTAAATATACATAGAAAGGTAACACATACATCCAAAAATAAGTATACAATAAAATATCTGAAGTAAACTTATATTAAATAAATAAAAAAATTATAAATAATCCCCTTTACTAGTTTTGACCCTCATAAAAATCAAATGGGCCTTTTTATAAAAAAATATAGCATAAAAATCAAGTGGCTTTAGTTACTTTGGTTTTCTTTTATTTCTTTTTAGAAAAAAAAGCTCTATTATTATTTGTTTAAATAAGAGAGAGGTGGTGGGTGAAGCGGTGCACTACTTTTTGTTTTTAGCTTGGGTCACTTGAATTAGCATATATACGAATATGTGTACAATATCGACAGCAGAAAAATAAGAAAAGAAAAAGTTGGGTAAATTTACAAAATAAGTGCAGTGAAAGAACACAAACTGTTATGATATAACTATGATACATATATATATATATATTTGGTGTGGTGGTGCATGAAACGTAGGAAACAATAACAAAAGTAGAGAGCAAACATAAGGGGAGATGCCCACCATTGGTGAACTTTGAGACAACAATGGAGATGAATTGTGAACAAGTAAACATCGATCGAGTCAGCAACCATTAAAGCTATCTACGTTGGACTATGTCGGTGCTCATTCCCTTCCAACGCCGAGTGGATTACCTCAACAACTTCTCATCATATTATGGGCAAGGGGAATAGCTAGAAGACAATAATACAACAATTAATCAAAGATTGCCCATGCGCGTCACCATCGTATTTATCGTCGAGGAACAACTACATCGCCAAAGACCTACCACCGACGCTCCGATCTCCACCGCGAGCAACACCTCGAAAGCTCTACCTCCACCTGGTACAAGCAAAAGGACTTCGAACGCTTGGGTCGAAGTGATGGCTTGAATCAGGTGTTGCGGACATGTTTAGTAAAAAAGAAAAAACCATACTTCGATCGTATAAATGTAAAAATCTTCGTGTGATCGTATATATGTTAATTTTTTTGATATTGTAGTGTTTAGTGTAAAAATCTCTTTTTCTTATCCTATAATTATGTATAAAAATATAATTATGGTTATGTTTTATTTGATTTTGAGGTTATTTTTTGAAATTTCATTCATTTTTTTTAAAGTAGTTGATTGTTTAATTTTGTTATTTGGTTTTACATTATTTTAGTATTATATCCTTGTTTTTTTCATTAGATTTTTTCATTTCAATATTTTTTTCCTTTTTCTGTATGTAATATATGTATATTTATCTTTTTCAAATCAAGTTTTTTTCAAAGGTTTGGGTTAGGTTCACGTTTTTAGATTTGATGTTTACCAATTATGGGTTGTACAAGGGTAACATGTTACCATCAGAGGGGGTAACCTATTACCGATCTTAATGCAAATATGGGTAACCAGTTATGATGCAATTTAAAATTAAAAAAAATTATAACTAATTCGGGTAATAGACTACCTATATTACTACTAATATAGGTAACTTGTTACCATGCGATCTAAAATTAGGAAAATAGTAACTGATGTGGTGGTGCCACTATAAAACTTTTGGGTAACTGGTTACTGATATTACTGTAAACATTCATACATTGAAAATGTTGGACTTGTGATGTTTGTGTTTGGAATTCTTCTTAAATACGTGATATGTAGTCTCTTATACATGCATAAAAGTATAGGAGTTATTCTTTTTTGGTGCCCATTTCTCAATCTGGATTAATAACTCTGTTTCATTGAGGAAAATAGTCTCTTGTGGTGGCTTGAACTTGAAGGTAGCTACTACTTTTTTTCATTGAGGAATGCAATAAAGGAATAAAGGTGGCAGATTGAGGTGTCACTGTCAAATGATCCTTGATTTTGATGCCTTCAAATTGGTGTATAGGTTGAGTGTAATTTTCATGTAGAGGTGCATCCGCATATGCACCAAATTTTAACTTAAATTACATATAATTTGCATGAACTATTGACCAAAATTGCAAATAAATTGCAACCAATTTGCACTCATTTTCTTACACCAAATTTTAATTTAAATTGCAACAAATATTTCAGCAAATTAACACCAACATTGGACCTAAACAGCACCTGAAAATTCCTTCAAATTGTAAGCACATAAATTGCAGATTTTTACATAAAACATGGTGAAAATTACATGAGGTATGTGAGGATAAAGCAACCAAAATTTGTCATTAGCTCAATTAACGCATTAAGAAAATCCAAACATCACAAGTTCAAGAAAAAAGTGATAAAGTTTAGTACAATTAGTATAGTTATGTAAATTAAGTTGTTGTAGATGTTGGTGTTCACCAACTTAGATCTTACTAACATAAGTATGGGAAAAGAAAGAAAGAAAATACTATTAACCAAACAAAATACTACAATGAAGAATTGTAATATATCATTCAACGACAAACATTATTAAAATTTTCCCAACATCAATATAACACATTGATAAGGGTATTTTGGATTATATATTTTTTCTTCTTTCTCACTTAGATAATGTTGATTCTTAGTGCTTCATGTGTTTTTAACTTTTTTTATGAGTCTTTGATTTTTAGGCCACAATACATTTTATGAGACTTAATTTACAAATGATGTACAATTTGTGGTTAGATAATTGATGGGAAACAAGAAGACTCAAGAAAACGAAGTTAAGAAGAAGTTTAAAGTGTATTAGAAGTCCATAAAACCGAGACTCGAGCCTGGAGCATAACAAATTAAGGCAGTGGCCTAGAAATTGAAGAATAATTAAAAAAAAAAAAAGTGTGAGGCCGAGGCAGATACATTCTAGGTCGTGGCCTAGGAGGATTCTAGAATATGACGCCGCTGCGGTGGATATAGCAGGTCGCGACCTAATCCCATGAAGTTTTTATTCGAAAGCCATGGCTGCGGCACTGAGTATCCCAGGTCGCGACATGCAATGCTTTTTCAACTTTTGTGTTTAAAATTTATATGCAATTAAAGGGGATATAAAAAGGGTTTGAAGGAAATTTCTAAAATAAATTTTAATTACATTTTTGAGAGACTTAAACTTAGACAGAACTTGAGAGAGAAGGAGAATTGTTCAAAATCTACATACACATTCTAGTTTTTCTTCTTCTTCTTTAACTCTATTATTTTGAATTATGATTTTGATTATGTTTGAGATTATGGAGTAGTTGCTTTATAGGTTAAGGATTATTTCAAAACCCTAGACATGGTTTCTTGATTTCAATGATGATTATTATTTTTCTTATTCCTCGATATTGAATTGCTTATATTTTTCCATGCATAATTTTATGATTAATATGAAATCTTGGTTAGATGGCCACTAATTAGGGTTTCACATTATTCAACTATCATCATAGGATTTCTATTCACCTAATCGTTAGAACTCTAAGTTTTTGTGATAATTTGTAATTAAGGGTAATGTCAAAAGTACTTTTTGTAATGTCCCAATTTACCTAATATGGTTTATGGCCTTGATTAGGGGGCTAGGATGGAAAATTATGGAAATTACATGTTTATGTGTTATATATGCGTGTAATTATGTGAGTTATATTATGATACGACTTGATATGCATGTTTAGGTGTATTAAATAAGCATGTGGGCCTTTTTCTTATTAGAAGGGAAATTTTTGTAATTTGGCCCGTTATGGGTATATTTGGCATATATGTGATATATGTGTGAGACCACATTATTATGTGGATATGTTTGGGTTACTCGGCACGAGGCAATCCTAAGGAGCAAGTTAGTGGGAAAGTCACAATGGGATCAATACTTGACTCGGGGTGAGTCAAGGGGTATTTTAGGTATTTAGTACATTACCGGGATATTGGGTAATGGGAATAATTATTTAATGATATATTTGGAGTTAGTGAGATCATGGGGAAATTATTGAAATTTGGACTATTTTACCCCTAGGAGCATTTTTTGGGACCCCAAGCCTTGGGTCTTACTTAAGATTACTTAAGCTCGAAGTAACCTGACAGAAACAGATATATGTTCAAAACACTTTCTCTCTCTGTGTCTCTCTCCTGTAATCATTTTTTAATGTTCATCGCATTTTCGAAGGTAACTCACATTTTAGGACTCGGATTCAAGCAAGGATAGAGTAATAACGATTCTAGGAAAGATTAGAAGCTTATTAGCTAGCAGATTTAGCGAGAAACAACATAATCAAAGGTAATTTAAGCTTTGAATTTCTGATTTTCCATTTAAAGTTTCTTAAGTTTTTTATTTTTATTTTATGTTTTGAGAAGTTTTTGAATGGTTTGAAGCTTGGGTTTTGAGGATTTTGGAACATTGAGATGATTGGGAACTTTGTTTTTAAGATTTGGGTATGTTTGGATAGGTTTTTGGGAGGTTTTAAAATGGGGAAATGGACTTTTTTGGCTGAGTTCATGGTTGGGTCACGACCATTTTCTTGGTTGTCATGGCCCGAGCTTGATGAAGGAGGAGGCTCATGGCTATTTGGGCACTTGGGCTGCGGCGCCTTTTAGGCATGCCACAGCACACGATGCAAACAAAGAAGAGGCTGAGCCCCTGACTTGTGCGGACCGCGGCTAAGGTTATTTTGGCCACGACCCAAAAGGGTAAAATAGCCCAAATGAGTTTTTAGTGATGGGAACTTAAACCTAAGGGCTCGGGATCGATCCTACTACCCGGTTTTGTAGAATTCGACGTCCCGGAGGCTAGGACATGGTCAGGCAGCCTTTATTTACTAATTATTGACAGGATTCTATACTTGGTTGTGACTAGGTTATCGCTAGGGGCTCGGGATCAGGATCGTGCTCACGGGTCGTTCTTATTTTTCATTACACTTGGACCTGAGGTAAGAAAACTGCACCCATTACGTGATGTACATGATTAGGGCTCGGCCCGAATGTTGAATAATTTTTTTATTAGGCATTGGTCCCTGTAAATGCGCATGATTATGATTATGCCTGTGATTATTGATGAAGCATGTTGAATGCTCTATATATGGATATTTGTTATATGATGAATGTTTGTTAGTATATATATTTGAGAAAAACATTTACTTATTAGTCAAGGACGGCAATAGTGTTGAGCGTTGGCCGTAACACATTGACTTATGAGTCATGGGCTGCAATAGCGCACTGAGCACTGGTTGATATGATTGAATCTTATCAGGAGCGCAACACACACTTGTTCGACCCAATGGTCATAGAAAACTAAAGCGCCAGGTATGCTGGGCCAGTTACAAGGCTGGTTATATAGAGAATAGGGCAATGGGCCCCAGGGTGACTTATTAGTCCCAGATCCTAGGGCGCTGAGCCCCAGAGTGATTTATTAGTCATGTACTTGGGCAACGTGCCCATATATGATTAAGTTAATCATTTATTTATTGCATGTGGTCCCATTTGACACTGTAGTTATTTCTATGATTTGTATACATCCATGTGTAGGGTTATTATTGCTGGATAGGTTTATTATGATTTAGAAATGTGTTAATCACTGCTTATGAGCATGTTTAAGTTTTCTTGCTGGGTCTTGTCTCACGGGTGCTTCGTGGTGTAGGTAAAGGGAAAGGAAAGCTGGACCGGCCATGAGTTGGAGATCTTAGGTGGTGATGTGTACATATGCGACCTCTTGACCACCACAACCAAGATTTCTCAAAGGAACTAGGGTGTAACCCTGTTTTTGCTGCTTAGGTCGGTGGGTTGTAACTTTTTAATTGTAATGACCATTTTTGATTCGTAAATAACTTTGTAAACGTTATTATGGGATCCCATGTACAGTTTAATGTTTTTAATGAAACATCCATTCCTTTTAACTGAAATTTTTACCCTGGACCAGTAATCATACTTAGATGCACGTTTATGGCCCAATGACTTGTTTCGCGAGTTACGCACTATTTAAAATATACAGTGTAACGGTCTTGGTTAACCAGGGCGTTACACTTTTAGTTGTGATGAAGAATATAACCTAAGTTAAATGAATCGCACACTTGTTGGATTTACTGCTTAGATTATCTTATCTCTGTAGAAATTAATGTTTTCCCTAGATTAAATTTATGGTGTTTTTCCATTAGGTTCTTTAGTAAAAAGATTTTATTAAGAGTGTTTCGCTTTAATAAAGTACACTAGAGAGATTTGAGATAATGAGTGTTTATATGTTATCTGCGGGGCTAATAGTTTAATGAGTGTGCTTATTTGCACCCTACCTAAATATGAATATGAATCGACATGCTTATTAGCATGAATGTTGAATATGAATGGTTATATGCTTGATCATGGACAGTGTGGTGGCAAGAGGTTTATTTATCACTACCTAACTCGTCGAATTGATTATTGCAACAAGATATATTCTTGGGAGTATGCTTCCAAGGCAGATTGAATCATTAGTTGGCCAGGAAGATTAGGGCCAGAATGACAGATAGGGTCAGGATAATGACCAGGGTCAGACCCCTCAGCCAGTTCCACAGAACTGGCAACAGTTGCTTGCTGATTTGCAAGCCAGGGTATTGAGGTAGGGAGAAGAAATCCACCTCCTGAGACAACAATAGGTTCTTGCAGGGAACATCTTGCTAGAGGCACCACCTATGATGGTGCCAACAATTGAGATGCTGCCAGAGGCTGGGAATAAATGGGAACTTCTTTATAAAGGGTTCTGGAAATAACACCCTCCATTATTTGAGGGTAGTGCAGATCCGACCAAGGCCGAACAGTGGATGAGAAGTGCTACCACCATCCTAGACTTTACGAGTGTAATGCCCCAAATTTCCTAATAAGGTTTAAGACCTTGATTAGGAGGCCGGGAGGGCCATAATTGATTTATTAGAGTATTTAATGATTATATGCATGTTTACGTGAATTATATTATTATATGATGGTGAAAGCATGCATATGGGCTCGTATGTTAATTATGAGGGTAATTTGGTAATTTGGCCACTGTGGGCGTAATTATATATTTTGGGTGCGTGATTGTGATTAATTAATATAGCCACATTATAAGGTGGATTGGTTCGAGCTTATCGACATGAGACGATCATGGGATGTAAGTGTTCGGTCTAGTCATAACGGGTTTAAGTTCGGGGCTCGGGGTGAGTCTCGGGGTGAATTTAATGATTAGAGCATTACCGAGAATTAAAGGGTAATGGGATATGATTTATTGGTATTTGGGAATATTGAGAATAGCGGGAATTGGAGAGCGTTAATTATAATTAACGAGATAGGCGAGAAAGGACGGTTTTACCCTCGGAGGACTTTAGAGGGGTTTATTTGGCTTAGGGGTATTTTAGTCTTTTGGCCCTAAGGATATATTTGACATAAAGGGCTGTTGAAAACAGAGTAAAAACAGAGCCTATCCTCTCATTCTCTCTTCCATCCCGTACAAGCTTCCTCCCTCACCTTTCTTTGAATTTTGAGAGCTCAAATGGAGGTGTTGAGCTAGGGGATTAAAGGTGGTAGCTACGGAACCTGTAACAACCATCAAAGGGGGCTCGAAACAGGATTCAAGGTGACCGCTAAAGGACTAAAAGTTGATCGTTCTCAAGAGTCGTTCTTTTAATCGTTCTAGCTCGGCTTTGAGGTAAGAAAACTGCACCCTGTGTATATGGGACATGCATGGCTATTCTTGATGCATGTTGGTTGATTATTATGTATGACATGCATGGCTATTCTTGATGCATGTTGGTTGATTATTATGTGACATGCATGGCTATTCTTGATGCATGTTGGTTGACTATTAAATGTGACATGCATGGCTGTTGTTGGTGCATGTTGGATTGCTGGATATATTGCATATGATGCATGAGAAACATGTGATTAGGACATGCCTTGTATACTGGGTGTGATATCGTTCAGAGCTTGAGCCTCTGTGTTAATGCATAGTCCTAATTGTACTGATATCTGTTAAGTAAGCATGCTGGATACCTTGTTTATGAATATTGGACATGTGATATATGTGTGGTGGCATGGCTTACTTGTGTATGGCGCTGACTTATTAGTCAGAATCGACAATGGTGTCAGATCCGTCTGTGAAGCTGTGACTTATTAGTTAAGTTCACCACGGGCTGAGCACTGGTCGTGTTTTACCGGCCCAAGGGTCAGAGGTGGCAGTGCGTTGTAAACGCTGGGCCAAGTAAAGATTGGATCCAATCGAGGTCGGCATTGAATGACTCATATGGGGTATTAGTGCTGGACCGACCGGAAGGTCAATGAGAACTATAAGCGCTTGCCTGGTCTATGACCAGATGTTTATGGCCAAGGTATATGACCCCGGTGACTGTTTGTCACACGGCCAAGGGACGCTGTCCATTGCACGACTCTAGGGACGGGAGGAAGGTTATGTTGGTGACCATTCACCATGCACCTGTCCTAATCAAACTTACGAAAGGATCACTTATCAGTTGAGCCCTGGTGACCCTATCGTCACATGGCTAGAAGGAGCGATGCTCATTATTGTGACTTTTGGCTATTGTCACCTATTTGCTTGGACTGATAGTCCTGAATGGTTATTATGATCGTTGTTGACATTATAGCCTACTTTATTGGGTTTTCTTGCTGGGCTTCGGCTCACGGGTGCTACGTGGTGCAGGTAAATGCAAAAGGAAGCTGGATCATCCTTGAGTTGGAAAGCTTAGGTGATGATGTGTACATATGCAGCTGCTCGTCCGCCACGGCCGAGGTTTAAAGTGGAACTGGGGTTGAACCCTGTTTTGCCGCTTAGAACGGCCTGTTGTAAATATTTTCTGTAATAAACTCTGAAAATTATATTTTCGGGATCCTAGTGTATAAATTAAACGTTCTAGTGAAACGTTACATCTTAACCAAAATGTTTAATCCCTAAACCGCTAATCATACTTAGTTCACGATTTTGGGCCAAATGTCTCGAGTAGCGAGTTTAGCACTGTTTACAAGGCACACCGTAACGGTCCCAGGAGTTGGGGCGTTACAACGAGGGTGGTTGGTAACGAGAGGTTGACCTGTGCCACGTATATGTTTCAGGAGGATGCCCAAATTTGCTGGGAAGTGATATCCCAGGCGTGAAATGTTAATTCCCTGTATTGGGAAGCGTTTCGAACTCTATTTAATGGAAAGTATTACAATGATGCCACCAGGGTTGTAAAACGCCCTTAACTAGTACTTAATAAAATATTCACATTTTCAATGGTTTATAATAGAAAGCCACTTATTATAAAGGTTTCAGTGGGGTCTCGCTTAAAACATGCAAATTGGGCCCAAAAGTTTTAAAAGAAAATATTAGTTTTATGCAAAGTTCGAAAACAAACAAAAGTTTAAGTCCCACTGACAAGTTTGAAAAGTCTCATTAAACGTAACATCATTAAAAGAAAATGGCATTTAGGATTGATCGTTTTTCGTCCGTAGGATGCCCCACGCCATACACACCAGGACGCAGAACTCCCCACATCACCATGCGTGCCACAGAGAAACCTATTTTCCACCTGGGAGAGAAAGTAAGGGGGTGAGCTAAAAGCCCAGTAAGGAAGTACAAACAACAAGCAAGTAAGATACAACAACTTACAAACACTATCATTCATCTTTATACATCATAGCATCATCATAAAATTTGGCATCAATATCATAAACATAAACATATCCATGTCAACATAATGCCACCATCATATCATAAACATCATAACAAAATCATAAGCATCACCAAACATCATAACATAATCATAAACAATTCCTTGTGAACATGGCCCGCTAACTTGTCCATGCCACCCTTTGAGGTAAACAAGAGTCTCTGGTCCTTGAATAACCTCAGCGCGTCCGCCCATTGAGTTACGTCTTCATATCCTTAGTAACTCGGGTTACGTCTTCTTTATCCTTAGCAACCCATTTTGATGTGTCGCGTTCATCACGCTAACATCCATTCATATCATACAATATTCATACAATCCAACATATCATCATATTATGGCATTCATAATTCATAACATTTCATTCACACAACAGTCTTACCATTCATAATATAACATTCATAAATTCTATCCAACTTCCTTACCTCAGGTCCAAGCTAAGTAGAACCACAACTTCTTAATGAGCTTATACTATAATCAAAATGACATTTCTTAGCTTCATATAATTATTATTTTGCCCTCTCATAAAACTCATGTGTGCATGGGCCAGGCACACATGAAAGGAGTTACACACAACATACACATATGCTTAATTACACATAAGGTCATAAAAAGAATAATGCTCATTCTACCTATATTGCATGCATGATCTTTCTATAAAAACTACATAGTTGCATAATAGACATTATTTTGAACGTAAAAGTGAATTTGGATATAACATGCATACGTGAGAACGTTGCGTAAATGTGGCGTTTAAAACGATAATTCCATGCGTCTTACATCTATCGTTTTAAAAATAATAGACTTGTCGCATGTTTTGTTTTCCATTGTTTATCTTCTTAAAATTACTAGGTTGATTAAATCTCCCAAGACGTTCTTTTTATTTCATAAAAACAATTTTATCTAGCCATTAAAAATATATAAAAGACCCATTTATTATTTTTAAATTACAAAGAAAAGCAAAGGCATTGGAAATTATTTTAAAAAGAAAATACCTATGATTATCATGTCTCCTTAGAAAATAACAATTTAATTTAAGTTAATGGAATTTCATATTTTGATGTGAGAAAAATAATAATTTTACGTGTGGGAAAAATATATTTTGTTTGAATTATTTTTAATACTTAATTTTATGTAACACAAATTCATATGTGAAAATTAAATAACTATTTAAAAATTTTTAAACTAAACTTTCCCCCATTATTTAAAAAAATCACAAGTGAGTTAAATCCAACATCTTTCTTAATCAAATTAAAAAAAATCATAACTTGTAAAATAATCACTCATATTATATTAAAAATATCACTTAAGTTTTACCATTGTTTAGGTTATTTATTTATTTCAAAATACCAATCAAATTTCTTTTTATTGAAACACACTTTACATTTTTCAACAAAAATTCCAACAATCAAATTTATAATTAAAATCACATCATCCTTATTTTTAAAATTCATATTTTCTAAAAAAATATAACAAAAAATCCGTAGGTAATTATTTGTGCAAAAACATCATTTTAATTGTGAATTAAGACACCATTTTATTTTCACAAACACCACATATCATTAGAGTCATTCTTATGCATACATATTCTTATTTCATCAATCTTTTCACCATTTAATCACAAAATCAGCAAGCATAAATCACCATGAATTTTATCTTTTACCTCATGCCTCATAAAATTCATACAAGATCATTCATGTTTCATAAACACAATAACTCACAAATCCTAACATGCTCTTATTATACAAATAATTCAAAGAACATAACTAACACATATTCATAGACAACCTTATAAAACCTTATTCTTTTTCTAATCAGTTCATGCATACAACCCAACAAAATAATAATACAACATGCATGAATAACATAACACAAATTCTCATATATGCTTTTATTTTAAACCTAACATGTTCCTATTATTTTTCATGCATACCATGATATATTGATACATAATCTCATATACACCCTATCATGTTTCTAGATTCACAATTGATTCTAAAACATATAAGAAAAACAATCATGCTTGAACATCACCCCTAGGCCGAAACACCTAGGATACCCAACAATAATTTACACAAAATCCTCATCTATATACACATGAAACCTAGCATGTTTCTAACATGTAAATGTGATACAAAATAAAACAACCCAATATGCCCAAACCACATAGGCCGAAACATACATATATAAAATCATAGAATATCATCAACATCATATTTCAATAATCATCTCATTACACATATTTTGAACATACAATAATAAAAATCAAACCAACACCATAAACCCCTACCCACGCCTAGATCAATCTCCCATGTATCAACATATTGAAAAATAACCACAAATCCAATAACTCAAGAGAACACCATAGCATTAGGGGTAGAGATTCAATACCTCTCTTGATTGTAAAATCATGAACACAACTTGATCAACACCCAAGTGATAATCACCCTTGAATACCCTAAGGTTTTTTTGAAACCCATGAAGAAGAAGAACATAGAAAAAGACTTAAGATAATGAGGAAGATAAACCTAAATCTTAAAACAACAAGGAATCATAAGAAAAACCATACCTAAGACCTCCTCCTCCTTCTTCCCTTCTTCTCCTCCTTCTCTCTCTTTCACGCCTCTCTCTCTCTCTCTCCTTCTCTCTAATTTCGGCAGCCACAAGCAAAAGAATGCCAAGGCTTCCATACTCTCCTATTTATAGCCTCTAGTGACCTAACCTTAAGAAAAGGACTCAAGTGTGAAAAGCCAAATTCCTATCCCATAATTTAAGCTAAATCCCATTATTTCCTCTCCTTACACCTCACCTAAACCCTTATCCTAATGTGAACCAAATCAAAAATTAACATTGTCATCTTTTCCTACAAGATGACAACTTATATTTCTTTTCTTTTCTATTTTATTTTCTTTTCATAATTAAAAGGAAAAATGCTCAAGACTCACAATAGGTCTAGATTCATACTACCCTTTCCTTTTCTATAATGGGAACAATAACTAAATAAATTAATAAAAGAAAAATAAAACACATTCACATACACACACACACACATTTCGGCACACACATAAAATAAAATAAAATTACCTATTTTAATCACATCAATTGTCACACTTATTTAAAATGTAACACTAATTGTAAAATAAACAAGTTACACAATTATTCACATATTAAAAATAAATAATCAAACAAAAAATTAACAAATTTAAATTCAAAAAAATTATACCAAACAATTCTAACAATTAAATAAAATAACAAACAATTAAATAAAACAAACAACAACTAAATAAAATAAACAACATTTAATTAAAACAATTCACCACACTTAACACTTAAATAAAATAAAACACCAAAAAATTTAATAAACTAAAAAAAAATAATTTGGTGCACTACAATGGTGGCAAAGGCTAAAGAGTTCAGCAGATTACTTGTGGGAAACTCAGAAGTGATTGAATATGCCTTAAAATTTGATAGTTTGGCAAAGTTTGCCGGGGAACTGGTGCCCACTGATGGGACCAGAAGGGAGAGGTTTCTTTATGGGCTACTGCCTATGATAGCCTCGAATGTTCGCATTACCACTGTGCTAGGGGTGACTACCTATGCACAGGTTGTATCTACCAAAAAATGCTAATTGGCTTTAGTGCCTTGATTAGTGTGCCAGGAGGGCATAATTGGATATGTGTGTGATTAATTCATTAAACCGCATGACCATGCGGCATGCATGATATATATGATGATATGAATATATTTATACATGCATGCTTATGAGTATTAAATATGCATGTGGGCCCGTTCTTGTTTATAAGGGAGAATTTGTAAATTTTCCCCGTTAATGGTGTAAATGTGATTATATGTGTTAAATGGTTAAGTCCACATTATTATGTGGATATATTTGAAGTATACGAATCGAGGCGGTCCTAGTGAGCGAATTAGCGGAATAGTCACGGCGAGGTTTAATACCTGGCTCGAGATGAGCTTAGGGGTATTTTGGGAAGTTTAATGTATATCTAAGGTTTATGGAGTAATGAGCAAGTATTTGGTAATTAGTTGGGCATGTTGGGTTAATTGGGAATTTGTAGGACGACTCGAGGAATTAGCGGGAATTGGGGTTAATGACCATTTTTCCCTTAAGGGCAATTAGGAGGCTGGGTAGAACAAAGGGCATTTTGGTCATTCTAATTAATGTGATATAGTTAGGAAATATTATAACTTAGTAGAACAGGATAGAAATTTCTCAAGCACTCTCTCCCTTTACCTCTTACACGTTCACTCTGTCTCTGTCTCTTGTGCTTTGAGGCTGAAAGAAATCTTTGAAGAGAAGCTTGGATTTGGGCTAGGAAATCTGGAGAATTGGGGCTAGGAGTAGACAAGGAACAACTGGGGGATTCAATACACTAACAGAGGTAAGGTTTCAGGTCCTAAATTGTTGAATTCTGATTAGGTTTGAGTATGCTTGGGGATAATTGGGTTAGCTATTGAGTTAAGGATTTAAGGGAATTTGAGTTGGTGTTTTAGGTTATATAGATTTTTTTTGAAGTAGTACTGAGAATTCTAAACCTGGTTTTGACTAGGGTGTATATTAAGGTTGGATTTCGGGGCTAAGAGTTGGGAAAAAACGCTGGAAACCCAAGGATAACTGGGTTCATGGAGGCGCGCCGCGACCTAGTTGATGGGCACTACAGCCTGCGTGCCCCGAAGGCCATGGGAGGGCTTGCTGATTTGTGGGTGCGCTGCAACCCTAGGGGCAAGTCGTGACCTGCTCGCCCCTTGAAAAAGAGGCTGGCGCCTCTGAATTAAGGCGCGCCACGACCCTTAGGGCCAGCTCACCGTCCGCCTATGCAGTGATAGCCTAAGTTGGTTTTTAGGGTTGGAGAGGCTCGGGGATTTAAACCTAAGCGCTCGGGACAAATTCTACTACTCGATTTAGTAGAATTCGAGGGCCCAGAGCTAGTATTTGTCTCCAAAACATTTAATTGGATTAGTATTTGATAGTTATCCATTGTTTCTTATGACCAGGGTTACCGTTAAGGCTCAGGACTTAGGATCATGCTCGGGACCGCTCTTTATCCTACTCACGGGACTTGAGGTAACAAAACTGAACCCAAGTGGTTGTGAATGGAATTGAGATTCCTTGTAATTGAACATATGTGCTCTGTGAATTATATATATTTTATGTGTAATGTGAAAGTATGGCCTAAGTGAGTCAGGGATGATGATAAGCGTACTGAATGCTGCTTGGCCTAAGCGAGGCATGATTAGCTAAATAACAAGACGGCTCGGCCTAAGGGTACCGACACCTAAATTTTTGTATTAAATATTGAGTTATATGTTTGAAAGTGTATGTTTATCGTTGCCTAGCTTAATACTTGTATTCTACTGATTTATTGAACTGATTGGACTAAAGTTTGTTATATACACTTGTGATTGTTTATGCTTGTTGATTATTTTTTTCTTACTGAGCCTTAGCTCACGGATGTTATGCCGTGCAGGTAAAGGGAATGGAAGGATGGACCAACCATGAGTTGGAGAGCTTTGGGGGTGGAGTATACATCGCCAACTGCTCGACCCCCACGGCCAAGGGAATTACAGGAATTAGAGCTCAAAACTGTATTTTTCCATTTAGACTGGCTATTGTTGTACTAACTTTTGAGGGTTGTTTCTGCCATGTAAACCTTATTTTTGGGATCCCATGTATCAAACTTTCATCTTAATGAAATTCAAACATTTTACGATCAAAATCCTTTAACCCTAACTTGTCAGTCGACTTTATAAACACAATTATGCTCAAATGACTCGATTAGCGAGTCTTGCACTATTTTTAACACAGTGTAACGTTCTTGGTTACCCAGGGCATTACAACTTGGTATCAGAGCGGTCTAGGTTTAAGGGTTCCTAAAGACTGTTTGGGCATGTACACTCGCTGCTAAAGACAAGATCGACTCAGGGTTCAGTAACCATATATGTGATTATATGCTTAAATGTTTAAATGAAATATAAATGTTTTATATGCATGATTTATTGGGAGCATGAGATATACTGATAGGGCCTGGACCTTGCCTATTTGCATCATGATTGTGCTTTGTCTTATGGATATTGGCGTTACACCCTGGAATGAATATAAACCTGCTATCATTGCCTGACCAGCCGAGTTATTGATTACAGATAAACTTGGATAGTTATGCATCCAAGGCAATCAATTCAACTAGCTGACAACGGGCTCAGGGCTAGAGATGATGAGCAGGGTCAGAACCCTCTGCCAGTCCCTGAGAACTGGCAGTAGTTGCTTACTGATATGTAAGCCAGACTTTAGAGTCAGGAAGAAGAGATTTGCCTTCTGAGACAGCAGGCTCCGTCAGGGAGTGCTGCGCCTACTTTGCCACCTATTATGGCACCAGTTGTACATCCACCTGAGATTGGGACTATAATGGCCCAAATTCCCTAATAAGGTTTAGGACCTTGATTAGGAGGCCGGGTGGGCCATAATTACTTTATTATGCTATTTAATGATAATATGCATGTTTAGGTGTATTAAATATGCATGTGAACACATTTGTGATTAATTGGGTGATTTTCATATTTTGGCCATTTCGGGCATTTTTGGCATATATGTGAAATGGGCGTGGTGCTTTGTTATTATTTGGTTATGCCAGGGTTACCCAGCACAAGACGATCCTAGGAGGTAAGCTAGTGGGAAAGTCACAACGGGATTTAAGCTTGACTTGGATTAAGTCAAGGGGTATTTAGAGCATTACAGGGTTAATGGGTAATGGGAATTAATATTTGGTGATAAATTGGGAGTTAGTAAGATCAGGAGGAAATTCTGGAGGTTTTGACTATTTTGTCCCCGGGGGTGTTTTCGAGACCCTGAGCATTAGGATAAGGGTTGAGGCTACTTAAGCTTGAAGTAACCTTTTAAAAGAATAAAAAGAACGTTCTGTACGTTCTCTCTCCCTCTAAGTTCCACTTCCGTCTCCCGATCGCATTTTCGAAGGAAACTTGAGTTCTAGGACTCGGATTCAAGCGAGGATCGAGGCATAGCGATCCTAGGAACGATTAAAAGCTTATTAGCCAGAGGATTTAGTTGGAAACAACTCAATCGGAGGTAAATCAAGTTTTAAGTTCTAAGTTTTTAAAGTTTTTAAGCTTGAATTGGATTTTGTGTTTTGATGTGTTTTTGGGTGATTTGAGACTTGGGTTTTATGGGTTTTGGATCATGGGGATGTTTGGGAACTTTGATTTTTGAGTTTGGAGATGTTTTGATATGTTTATGAAAGGATTTTAGATGAAGAAATGGAGGATTTTTGGTTGGGTTCGAGGTTGAGCCGCGGCTCAGTTCTTGGGCGCTGCGGCTCAAGCTTGAAGAAGTTGCTGATTTGGTGCTGATGGGCTATTTGAGCTGCGGCTCTATGGGGTAGCGCTGAGGCTCTAATTGCTGTCAGAGAGGATTTTTGGGCCTGACTTGAGTGGGGCTGCGGCTCTAATGGTTGGGGCCGCGGCTCAAAAGAGGAAAAGTGACCAAAATGGGTTTTTAGTCATGGGAACTCAAACCTTAGGTCTCGGGATCATTCCTACTACCCGGATTGGTGAGGATTGATGTCTTGGAGGCTAAGGTTTAGTTCAAGGATTGGTTTTAGAACTTGAAATCATTAGATCACCATTTGTGGTTGTGACTAGGTTATCACTAGAGGCTTGGAATCAGGATCGTGCTTGTGGCTCATTTGTTCGTAACCTGTGCTTGGACCAAAGGTAAGAAAACTGCACCCTGTGTATATGAGACATGCATGGCTATTATTGGTGTCTGTCGGTTGATTATTATGTACGACATGCATGGCTATTATGATGCGTGTTGGTTGATTATTATGTATGACATGCATGGCTATTATGATGCATGTTGGTTGATTATTATGTATGACATGCATGGCTATTATGATGCATGTTGGTTGATTATTGAGTATGACATGCGTGGTTATTATTGATGCATGTCGGTTGATTATTATGTATGACATGCATGGCTATACTTGATGCGTGTTGGTTGACTATGGAACGTGACATGCATGGCTGTTCTTGGTGCATGTTGGATTGCAGGATATATTGCATATGATGCATGAGAAACATGTGATTGGGACATGCTTTATATAATGAGTGTGATATTGTTCAGAGCTTGAGCCTCTGTGTTTATGCATGGCCCTAATAGCACTAATACCTGTTTAGTAAGCATGCTAAATGCCTTGTTTATGGATATGGAACATGAGATATATGATTGGTGGCATGTCTTACTTGTGAATGACACTGACTAGTCAGGGACCGACTCTAAAGTCAAGAATCACGCATTGAATGGCTCTATGGCATTAATGCTAGACCGACCCTAGGGTCGAAGAACTTATAAGCGCTTGCCTGGTCTATGAACAGATGTTTATAGCCAAGGTATATGACCCCGGTGACCGTTTGTCACATGGCTAAGGGACGTTGTCCATAGTTTCGACTCTAGAGTCGCGAGGAAGGTTATGTTGGTGACTAATCACCTTGCACCTGTCCTAATCAAACTTATGAAAGGATCATGTATCAGTTAAGCCCTGGTGACCCTATCGTCACATGGCTAGAAGGAGCGATGCTCATTATTGTGACTTTTGGCTATTGTCACCTATTTGCTTGGACTGATAGTCCTGAATGGTTATTATGATCGTTGTTGATATTACATCATGCTTTATTGTGTTTTCTTGCTGGGCTTCGGCTCACGGGTGCTATGTGGTGCAGGTAAAGGCAAGAGGAAGCTGGACCATCCTTGAGTTGGAGAGCTTAGGTGATGACGTGTACATATGAAACTGCTCATCCGCCACGGCCGAGGTTTAAAGTGGAACTAGGGTTAAACCCTGTTTTGCCGCTTAGAACAGCTTGTTGTAAATATTTTCTGTAATAAACTCTGAAATTATATTTTCGGGATCCCAATGTATATATTAAACGTTCTAGTGAGACGTTACATCTTAACCAAAGTTTTTAATCCCTAAACCGCCAATCATACTTAGTTCACGATTTTGGCCAAATGGCTCGGTTAGCGAGTTTAGCACTGTTTACAAGGCACACCGTAACGGTCCCTGGAGTTTGGGGCGTTAAAACTTGGTATCAGAGCAAGCCAAGGTTTATGGTTCCTGAAGACAAGCTGGGCATGTACACTCATCACTGAAGATAGCTTCACTCAAGGAATGGTAACTATTTCTGTAGCTATGTGTATATCTATTTGAGTAAAATGTGAATGCTTTACCTGCATATTGTATTAGGGAGCATGGGATTCTGATTGAGCCTGGCTCTTGACTATATGATTATATGCTCCGTGAATATATATGTATATATGACTGTGATCATATGGATACCTGCTCTGTGAATATATATATATATAATTGTGTTATTTGCATGCTGGGATTGGAAGCATGGTTTGAGTATTGGAAGAGCAGGGATTATGAGTATGTATGAATGCCATGGGCATGTTTGCAGGACTGCAAGTGGTTTATGATTGTGGTGTGGTAAGGTTTATCCCGTGGGAAAAGCCCTTGATATGGGTATTGTGACTAATGGGTCAAGTTATTGACTGCAGATTGAATCAGCAGGTTTATATTCAAGGCAGATTATGAGGCCTGGTGATAGTTATACAGGGGCTGGGAGTTACAGCCAGGGTATTAATTCTTCATCTGCATCTCTGAATGTTCAGCAGACGCTTACAGATTTGCAATTACGATTGCAGAGGCAGGAGGAAGAGATCAGGTATTTGAAGCAACAGCGGAGTCTGTTGGGTAGTACCTCTTCCTTTCCTATGCCAGGGGTGGCATCAGTTTCAGCTCAGCCTAGGGTTGAGAACAGATGGGAATTTCTCTGTGGAAGATTCCTGAAGTTTTATCCTCCAATCTTTGAGGGAGGCCTAGATCCATTTAGAGCTGAGCAATGGATGGGTATGATCAGCTCCATTCTTGATAGTATGGGACTGGTGGGTCACGATAGGGTGATTTGTGCTACATGTGTACTGCGGGATGATGCCCGGACATGGTGGGAGGTAGTATCCCAGACACGAGATACAGTTGTGATGGACTGGAAAGAGTTTAGGCAGCTGTTTAATGAGAAGTATTATTGTGATGTGGCTAAGACTGCCAAGGTGAAAGAGTTCCTGAGTCTTGCTCAGGGTAATGCGTCAGTGACCGAGTATGTCACTACAATTGATGAATTGGTCAAGTTTGCCTTAGACATGGTACCCACAGATGTGGCTTGGAAGGAAAGATTTATTCAGGGGTTGAATCCTGGAATAGCTCAGGGCATTAGAGTTTCCCCAGTGTATGAAGTCTCTACCTATGCTCAGGTGGTAGAAAAGGCTCTTGCTGTTGAGAGTATAGTAGTTGGGCGGCAGAGTGCTGGAGAGCATGGAGCTCAGATAGTGGTACCTCCACTTATTGGAACAAGTAATAAGGAAGGCCGGAAGACATATCCGGTATGCACTCGGTGCAAGAGGCATCACCTTGGAGTATGCCGAGCGAGGTCATGCCTTGCTTGTGGCATGGTTGGACATTTCAAGAGGGATTGCCCAAGTCGAGGGACAGAGCGTGAACTAAGGGGGATAGGCAGCTCAATTCCAACTCGAGTGTTTATTCACTTATTGTGAATTATGCTGTTTGGCTTTGGCGCCATGTTACTCTTTTGTTGGTATGTATATAGAGAAGGTATATTGATGGTATATATAGATCACATGGTTATGTTGTTATGGGAAACGTAATATGGTATTGGCAACTTAAGAGATAAGTTGAGTTATGGCAAGGACTCATCAGGGATTCTGATAAAGCTGGTTATGATAGGCTTGGGTTTGATCCAGGGTTTGGATTGGTTAAGTAATTAAAGAGCAGTCTTGAATAGCAAGGAAAGTATATTAATTCTTGAGCTTGTGAGCGGAAAGTCTTGTGACAATTGGCATTGTGCATGGATTTGATATGTTTATGGTACCGGATGTGAGGGCTGGAGTTTGTGCAGGGAGGTGCATGGAACTCTTAGCCAGTGTGGTGGATACCACTTAGTTTGCGTTAGTGAGATCAGGACAGACTGGATTAGTCTGTGGGTTTTTAAATGTGTTTCCAGGTGGTCTGTCAGGCCTTCTTTTTATTAAAAGAAGATTGGAATGGTAATTGGTTTAGTACCAGAGATGGAATTAGATATAAACACTGTTTCGAGTGGCTCAGTGGGGTTATAATAATGAAAGAGTTAGTTGCTGGGTAAGGTGAAATCCTTTGGGGTGGATCTTGGATCTGGTTAAGACCAGTTAGAGATCAGAGTGAGAAAATTATGTAAAGGACTGAGCTGGTATCAGATTGGAGCACTGCAAGTGCTGAGTATATCTTGAGAATTGGCTTGATGTTAAGTGTTTGTAAGTCGGAGGAATAGAGCATTCAAAGGTTTATTTGAATGGGATTTATGATCGTCCTGGACGATGGAATAGTGGTGTTTTCTCTGTGGTGAATTGCCAAGAGTGAAGAGTGCCTTGGGGACAGGAGTGTCCATGGATAGTAAAGATATTTCATGTGCCTTGGAAAGAAAGTGCTGGGTCTTTATAGACCAGGATCAGTTAGTGGTTGTTATGGCATCCTAGTGATAGAGAAAAGTGATTGTCTATGCAACATGTTGACCAAAGAATCTAACCAGGACTGGATAGAGTATATGGCGGGCCAGGTGGCTAGTTTATTGTTTGAGATTAGTATCTCAAGAAAGATGAAAGGAAAGATAGTTAAGTGAGCCACAGACGGCAAGGGTGAATGGAAAGCTTTAGCTGGACTAGCTAAAGGTTGTCTAGTAGCAGACATGAATTTATGGTGATATGGAGGTCGGACTAGGGATCCGATGGACATCGAGATTATCTGAGAGATTCTGGGTGAATCTCATGTTATTCTTTTATTAGCTTCATTCAGGCATCATGAAAGGGTAGCATGATATGAAAATTTTACAGTGATGGCCTGGGATGAAGAGGCATGTATTGAGGCATATGTAAAGCTCTTACCTGTTAGCAGGTCAGAACAGTATATCAGAAAACAGCAAGGCCATTACAGCCTTTGGGTATTTCATAGTGGGGATAATTGAGCATCGCGATGGGTTTCGCGGTGGGATTCCCAGGTTGATGGATCGGTATGAAATGGATATTAAGTCATTGTGGACTGGTAGTCTAAGTGAGTTTATAATATAAGTAAGGATAGGTGAATAGTACAGCTGATCTATGTTTGAGTCTCCTTGTGAGGAGGACAGAGAGTTGTCGTGAACTCAAGGTCTATCTTATCAGATGAAGACTTTATTGTGACTTCCAAGTTTTGTAAGGGTTAGAAGGCGATGAATATATAAATGGAACACAGTACAGAGTATCACTCTCAGACTGGTGGTAAATCAGAGGGAGAGGGTTGTCCAATTATTATTGGAGGAACATCTTATAAGATGAGTGAGGAAATATATATATGTCTGAATCCTGAGGTGGTTCAGGGAAGTTATGAGATTGCTGGAGCTTGAAATTTTGGTTGCTCATTTCTCAGAATAGATGGAAAAGAGTTATTGAATTGAAAAGTAGGAATATGGGATTCCAGGTAGGAGAATGTATCTTCTCTAAGGTATCACCATGGGAAAAGGGGTGAGGAATTAAGACAAGTTAAGTCCTAGTTTGTTTCAGCAGTTGGATCCTGATTGGGTCTGAACAGGGTGACTCTGAATCAGTTTTACTTTTAGCACTGGCAGTAGTATGTAGTGAGTTATATTCTTCCATGCACTGGGCATGGGCCGAAGGAACCTATGAGTTGAGTTGTGAGAATCTGAGGTTAAGGTTAAGTATTCCGGTAAGGAATAGCCAGTTCAGATGGTGACATAAGTAATGAGGTTCTATTGAACAGACTGTACTTTGGGTTAAGGTAAGACTATTAAAATAGTGGGGTCAAGGAAATGACCTAAGGAATTTGTGTCAATTGTGCGGAATTGATATTCCGGGCGGTTCAGATAAATTTCGAGGACGAAATTTTTGTAAGGAGGGGATAGTTGTAATGCCCCAAATTCCCTAATAAGGTTTAGGACCTTGATTAGGAGGCTGGGAGGGCCATAATTGCTTTATTATGTTATTTAATGATAATATGCATGTTTAGGTGTATTAAATATGCATGTGAACCCATTTGTGATTAATTGGGTGATTTTCATATTTTGGCCATTTCGGGCATTTTTGGCATATGTGTGAAATGGGCGTGGTGCTTTGTTATTATTTGGTTATGCCAGGGTTACCCAGCACAAGACAATCCTAGGAGGTAAGCTAGTGGGAAAATCACAACGGGATTTAAGCTTGACTTGGATTAAGTCAAGGGGTATTTAGAGCATTACCGGGTTAATGGGTAATGGGAATTAATATTTGGTGATAAATTGGGAGTTAGTAAGATCAGGGGGAAATTCTGGAGGTTTTGCCTATTTTGTCCCCGGGGATGTTTTCGGGACCAGGAGCATTAGGATAAGGGTTGAGGCTACTTAAGCTTGAAGTAACCTTTTAAAAGAATAAAAAGAACGTTCTGTACGTTCTCTCTCCCTCTAAGTTCCACTTTCGTCTCCCGATCGCATTTTCGAAGGAAACTTGAGTTCTAGGACTCGGATTCAAGCGAGGATCGAGGCATAGCGATCCTAGGAACGATTAGAAGCTTATTAGCCGGAGGATTTAGTTGGAAACAACTCAATCGGAGGTAAATCAAGTTTTAAGTTCTAAGTTTTTAAAGTTTTTAAGCTTGAATTGGATTTTGTGTTTTGATGTGTTTTTGGGAGATTTGAGACTTGGGTTTTATGGGTTTTGGATCATGGGGATGTTTGGGAACTTTGATTTTTGAGATTGGAGATGTTTTGATATGTTTATGAAAGGATTTTAGATGAAGAAATGGAGGATTTTTGGTTGGGTTCGAGGTTGAGCCGCGGCTCAGTTCTTGGGCGCTGCGGCTCAAGCTTGAAGAAGTTTCTGATTTGGTGCTGATGGGCTATTTGAGCTGCGGCTCTATGGGGTAGCGCTGAGGCTCTAATTGCTGTCAGAGAGGATTTTTGGGCCTGACTTGAGTGGGGCTGCGGCTCTAATGGTTGGGGCCGCGGCTCAAAAGAGGAAAAGTGACCAAAATGGGTTTTTAGTCATGGGAACTCAAACCTTAGGTCTCAGGATCATTCCTACTACCCGGATTGGTGAGGATTGATGTCTTGGAGGCTAAGTTTTAGTTCAAGGATTGGTTTTAGAACTTGAAATCATTAGATCACCATTTGTGGTTGTGACTAGGTTATCACTAGAGGCTTGGAATCAGGATCGTGCTTGTGGCTCATTTGTTGGTAACCTGTGCTTGGACCAAAGGTAAGAAAACTGCACCCTGTGTATATGAGACATGCATGGCTATTATTGGTGTCTGTCGGTTGATTATTATGTACGACATGCATGGCTATTATGATGCATGTTGGTTGATTATTATGTATGACATGCATGGCTATTATGATGCATGTTGGTTGATTATTGAGTATGACATGCGTGGTTATTATTGATGCATGTCGGTTGATTATTATGTATGACATGCATGGCTATACTTGATGCGTGTTGGTTGACTATGGAACGTGACATGCATGGCTGTTATTGGTGCATGTTAGATTGCTGGATATATTGCATATGATGCATGAGAAACGTGTGATTGGGACATGCTTTATATACTGAGTGTGATATTGTTCAGAGCTTGAGCCTCTGTGTTTATGCATGGCCCTAATAGCACTAATACCTGTTTAGTAAGCATGCTAAATGCCTTGTTTATGGATATGGAACATGAGATATATGATTGGTGGCATGTCTTACTTGTGAATGACACTGACTAGTCAGGGACCGACTCTAAAGTCGAGAATCACGCATTGAATGGCTCTATGGAATTAATGCTAGACCGACCCTAGGGTCGAAGAACTTATAAGTGCTTGCCTGGTCTATGACCAGATGTTTATAGCCAAGGTATATGACCTCGGTGACCGTTTGTCACATGGCTAAGGGACGTTGTCCATAGTTTCGACTCTAGAGTCGCGAGGAAGGTTATGTTGGTGACTAATCACCTTGCACCTGTCCTAATCAAACTTATGAAAGGATCACGTATCAGTTAAGCCCTGGTGACCCTATCGTCACATGGCTAGAAGAAGCGATGCTCATTATTGTGACTTTTGGCTATTGTCACCTATTTGCTTGGACTGATAGTCCTGAATGGTTATTATGATCGTTGTTGATATTACATCATGCTTTATTGTGTTTTCTTGCTGGGCTTCGGCTCACGGGTGCTACGTGGTGCAGGTAAAGGCAAGAGGAAGCTGGACCATCCTTGAGTTGGAGAGCTTAGGTGATGACGTGTACATATGCAGCTGCTCGTCCGCCACGACCGAGGTTTAAAGTGGAACTAGGGTTAAACCCTGTTTTGCCGCTTAGAACGGCTTGTTGTAAATATTTTCTGTAATAAACTCTGAAATTATATTTTCGGGATCCCAATGTATATATTAAACATTCTAGCGAGACGTTACATCTTAACCAAAGTTTTTAATCCCTAAACCGCTAATCATACTTAGTTCACGATTTTCGCCAAATGACTCGGTTAGCGAGTTTAGCACTGTTTACAAGGCACACCGTAACGGTCCCTGGAGTTTGGGGCGTTACAGGGACAGGTGGGAGCCACTTTATGAAAGATTCAGGAGGCAGCGTCCTCTAATCTTTGAAGGGTGGAAGGTAATGACAGGGTGGCCTGTGCCACCTATATGCATAAAGAGGATGCCGATATTTGATGGGAGGTGGATTCACACTCGAGAAGTTTATGCTATGAGTTAGGATTGGTTCAGTGATCTATTCAACCAAAAATATTATAAAATTGTCGTCAGGGCGGCAAAGGTGAATGAGTTCACTGGGTAGGTTCAAGGCAGCATGACAGTTATTGAGTATGCCATGAAATTTGACAAGCTAGCAAAGCTTTCACCAATTCGAGTGCTTACAAATGCCGCTAGACAGGACAGATTTGTTCGATGGCTTACTGCTATGATAGCTCGAGATGTGAGGATTGCATCAGTACCTAGAGAGACGACTTATGCCCAGGCGGTTGAGAGGGCCCTCACTGCTTAGGAGGCGGAGAACAAGATATGGAGGGAGAACGCTGAGATGCGGGATGTTCGAGTGTTCATCTTGACACAGGCAGAGGCTGAGGCTAGTCCCTCGGTAGTGACAGCTGAGCTTTCTAGTGCTGGCTCTTCATATAGTGTATTGATTGACTCTGGTGCTACACATTCGTTTGTTTCTAGTAAAATGATTGATAGATTGTGTAGACCTAGTGAGTATTATACTGTGGGGTTTGGGACTATACTGCCTACAAAGGAGCTGGTTATTTCTAGGAGATAAATTAGACCACTGCCAGTGATGGTGGATAGTAGGGAACTATCAGTAGATTTGATTGAGTTGGGTATGGATGATTTTGATATGATTCAGGGGATGGATTGACTAGTCAGATACGGGGCAACTATACATTGTAGGAAGAAGATGGTGACTTTTGAGCCTGAGGGGGAGGATCCCTTTGTTTTTGTGGGTACTATGCACGTACTCCGCGTTCCTATGATATAAGTGTTGAGGGCTAGGGACCTATTACAAGGAGGTTGTATAGGTTTTGTAGCTAGTGTGGTGGATAACACTAACGTTACACCAGTGGAGCCAAGAGAGACTAGACTTGTATGTGAGTTTTTGGATGTGTTTCCTGAGGATTTACCAGGACCTCCGCCACATAGGGAGATTCCGTTTGTCATTGAGTTAGCGCCAAGTACGGAGCCAGTGTCGAGGGAAACATATAGGATGGCTCCGACAGAGCTAAAAGAGTTTAAGATACAGTTTCAAGAGCTTCTAGACTTGGGATTTATCAAACCTAGCTTCTCGCCATCAAGTGATCTTGTTTTATTTGTGAAAAAGAAGGATGGGACTCTAAGAATGTGCATTGACTATAGGGAGTTAAAAAAGTTGACTATCAAGAACAAGTACCCCCTACCAAGGATAGATGACATCTTCGACCAGCTGCAGGGTAAGATGATATTCTTGAAGATTGATCTTAGATCTGGTTATCACCAGCTGAGGATCAAGGAGGAGGATATTTCAAAGATGGCCTTCCGTACAAGGTATGGGCATTATGAGTTTCTTGTCATGTCCTTTGGTTTGACCAATGCCCTGGCAATGTTTCTGGATCTGATGAACATGGTGTTCAAGGACTTCTTAGACCAGTTTGTGATTGTTTTCCTCGACGATATCCTAGTTTACTCCAGTTCAAAGGCAGAGCATGAGCAGCATCTCCGAATGGTATTGCAGAGATTGAGAGAGCATCGGTTGTATGTTAAGCTTAAGAAGTGTGAGTTCTAGCTATTGGAAGTGACATTCCTTGGACACATTGTTAGTGGAGATGGGATTAAGGTAGATCCAGCCAAGGTAGAGGCAGTTAGAGATTGGTCGAGGCCAAGGAACTCCTTGGAGGTTAGGAGCTTCCTTGGACTAGCAGGATATTATAGATGGTTCGTGGAAGGGTTTTCAAAGATTGCCACACCGTTGACTGAGTTGACACAAAAGAATGTGAAGTTCACCTGATCAAACAAATGTGAGGGTAGCTTCCAGGAGTTGAAGCGGCGATTAATTACTACTCCTATGCTGAGCCTCCCTTTGGGGGGAGGGAAGTTTGTAGTGTACTGCGACGCATCGAGACTGGGATTGGGATGCATGTTGATGCAGAATGATAAGGTTATTTCCCATGCATTGCTATAGTTGAAGGATTATGAACAACAGTACCCTACCCATGATTTGGAACTAGCAGCAGTGGTGTTTGCGCTGAAAGTATGGCGACATTATTTGTATGGGGAGAAGTGCGAGATATACACCGATCATAAGAGTTCGAAGTATTTTTTCACCGAGAAGGACTTAAACATGAGATAAAGACATTGGTTGGAATTGGTGAAGGACTACGACTGTGACATCCTTTACCATCCAGGAAAAGCCGGAGGGGCCCAAGACAGTTGTTTAATTCGAAGCAGATGTCAAAGGAATTGTCAGAGGAGATGGCTACAACGAGGATAGAATTGGTTGTGGGTCAGTTGGCCAATATTACTTTACAGTCTACCCTCCTAGAGAGGATAAGAGAGGGACATGATGCACAGTTGGAGGATATTAGAGTGAATGTCCTATCTGGAGTGGCTAAGGATTATTCTATTTCAGAGACGGGTTTACTGTGGTACAAGGATCAGATCTGTTATGATGGATATGGGTATTAGACGAGAGATACTTGATGAATCCCATACCACACCATACTCACTCCATCCAGGCACCACGAAGATGTATCAGGATCTACAGACTTTGTACTGGTGGCGTGGGATGAAGAAGGACGTGGCTGAATACGTAGCCAAGTGTTTAACATGTCAAAAGGTAAAGGTTGAACATCAACGACCAGCGGGGTTGTTACAGCCTTTGGGTATTCTCGAGTGGAAATGGGAAGACATTACTATGGGCTTCGTGGGAGGTTTACCTACGAGGATTGTTATGCCCTACTACCCAGGGATCATTACGTTGTGCATTTTAAATAGTGCTAGGCTCGCTAACCGAGTCATTTGACCATAATCGTGTAACTAAGTGTGATTAACGTTTTGCGTTAAAAATTTTGGTCAAAGATACAACGTTTCACTAAAATGTTTATTGTATACATTGGGATCCCAAAAATATATTTTAAAGGTTAATTACAATGAAATATTTACAACCAGCAAACCTAAGCGGAAAAATAGGGTTTAACCATAGTTCCTCTTTAAACCCTTGGCCGTGGTGGTCGAGCAGCCGCATATGTACACATCATCACCTAAGCTCTCCAACTCAAGTATGGTCTAACTTTCTTTTGCCTTTACCGGCACCACATAGCACCTGTGAGCCGAGGCTTAGCAAGAAAACTCAATATGCTCACGAACAGGTAATAACATGTCACTGAATCATAATAGGCATGCCTAGCAATAATAGCCCTATCCATGCATGTAGACAAGTCCAAATAAATGATTATGGGCCCTGCCCCCTGTATAGATGACTATCAAGTCAATCTGGGAATAGATGGCTAATGTGTCCATCTTTGAATAGGCGACTAATGAGTGACACCCTTAGGCTTTGCACCTTAATCAGATAAGTGACTAATGAGTCACGCACTTGGGCTATGCACCCTAATCAAATAGGTGACAAATGAGTCACGCACTTGAACCAGATAAGTGACTAATGCGTCACGAACTTGAACAAGATAAGTGACTAATAAGTCACAAACTTGATAGCTGACTAATGAGTCTTACACTTGGGCTCTGCACCCTAATCAGATAAGTGACTAATGAGTCACGAACTTGGGCTCTGCACCCTAAGCCATGTTACATTACAGTCACCTGAGCCTTTTGGCCCTGGCTCTATGTAACTAACCTTTAGACTAGACAAGCGCTTTTATTTTAATCGAACTTGAGGTCGGTTGTAACGCCCTACTTCCTTAGAGCCGTTACTAAGTGAGTTTTTAAGACAAACAGTGTGCAATGGACTCGCTAACCGAGGTTTTGAAACAAAGTGTGACTAATTAAAAGTTAAGGCTGTAATCTTTGAAAATGCGTCATTTCATTTAAAACTTCTATTATTAAACATTTGGGATCCCAAAATAAGGTTTGAAAACTATTTACATCTTGAAATAAGTTTACAGTTGATAAATCATAAAATCGTAGATTATTACAGCCATTTTCAAATAAACCCCCAACCAAAGCAGTCGGGCAGGCCAAACATGTACGCGCCGCTTCACGCTCTCCGTACTCATGGTTGGTTGATTCAGTCATTGCCCTTACCTGCAACACAGAGCACCCGTGAGCCGAAGCCCAGCAAGAAAACTCATGCAGAACATAACATATGCAATGTATACAGTTTTATCATAACAGATAATCCACAAATAAATAAGTCAACCATTTAGACTAAGCAAACACATGTATCCACCGGGCCCCTCCCTGATTATAGCATAACACATGAATCCACCGGGCCCCGCCCTGATTATAGCATCCCATGTGCTAGGTGTTACTTTCGGCCCACGGCCGCCCCGGCTTACGCCGTACTCGGCCCACGGCCGCCCCGGCTTACGCCGTACTCGGCCCACTGCCGCCCCGGCTTACGCCGTACTCGGCCCTTGCCGCTCATTTCATCATAATCACACATATAGTACATTCGAAATAATCATTCACACACATCATGATTCATTTAAGGTTTAAACATTTGCACATAATACAATCTGGGGCATGCCCTAACCTCGGGTGTTATAGTTTTCTTACCTTTCCAATCAATAGCTTAGATCACCTGACTCCTTGAGCACGATCCCACACGAGCCTTAGCGCACACCTAGGCACAAACATAGGTCAAAGTCAACACCGAACCCCAAGTCCGAATACCTAGCCTCGGGACCAATCCCGAGCCCCCGGGAAGTCCCAAATCCCCAAAACAAAGTGGCGGAAACAAGCCCCGAACCCTAGGTCAAAATCCATCATCAAAAACCCAAAATTCACCTATGTGAACAGTGCAGCGCTACAGCGCTCTTAAGAGGGCGCTGTAGCGCTACAAGCAGAATGCACCCCCCAGAAACAGGGACTAGCGCTACAGCGCCCACTGACTAGCGCTGTAGCGCTCGTTGCAGCCCAGAAATCCCAATATCGCATTTCTGCGATTTCTTTCACCCAATCTCAAACCAAACTTCCCCAAATCTTTACCAAACTCAAAATCAAGCTTATGAACACTCTCCACTCATCCCAAGCATCCCAAATCCTCAAATCCCAAGATCATTTATCCCAAATCTCAAAATCTACCATGAACAACCCTAAACCAGAAATTCAAGCAAACCACAAAGTTAAAGTCTTAGAAATCATACCATTGCTGCAAATTTCGACCTTGATTCAACCCTAGGCCTCCTTAGCTTGCTATCCCCCAAAGCTTGCCCAGAAATCCCCTGAGATTCCCATCAATCCAGCTCAAAACACAGCTCAAACCATCAAAACCCTTAAAACCGAAAATCTCTAAAACTTACCTCAAACATTGATGTGTTCTTGCTAATCCTTGCCAAATCTTCAAGTATAACCTTAAGATCCTTGATGCTCAGCCTACCCTTACTCTCCACCGAGATTTTCCCCAAGAAAAACGGAGAGGAACGGTGCAAGAACGCACAAACCGTTCCTTGAGAAAACCCACCTGTTTTTCCCTCTTTTCTTTCTTTCCTTCTTCTTTCTTTTCTTTTTCTTTCAGCATTCCCTCTCTCTATAAAGCCTTATAAAAACCTATCTCCAAAAGCCAAATGACCAAAACGCCCTCCTTATAAATTCTAAATCCTTTTGTTCAAGTAGGGCCATTTTAGTCATTCACCCAATTCCCGCTAATCCTCAAGTGTCTCTAATATTTTCCCGTTGCTTCCCAATACCTGATAAATCACCAAATAATTATCTCAATCCATTTCTCTGAATTCCTGCTTATACCCCCAGGCTCGCCCCGAGCTGGGTATAAATTCCTGTCAACACTTTCCGCTAGCCTGCTCATTGGGATCGCCTCGAGTCACAAAGCACAGGTACATCCACATACCACTGTGGCCTCAACAATCAACACATATCAATACAGTTACGCCCAATCATGGCCAAAATTACAATTATGCCCTTCTAACACGATCCGGGCCTACATGCACACTAACTTACATAGTCATGCATCTCAGATAAACAAATAGTCATATAACATGCTTTAAATCATAACCATGCATTTAAATAATTAAAATCACACATCAATCCCATCATGCCCTCCTAGCACGCTAATCAAGGCCCTTAAGCCTTATTAGCGAATTTGGGTCGTTACAACTATCCCCTCCTCATAAAAATTTCGTCCTCGAAATTTATCCAACATATCAGTCAATAAACCCGCAGCTCTTGACCATAACTTCCAAGGTCCACCGCCTTTACTTTACTTTTCAACAACAGTCTTACAGGAGTAACAATCTTGCCTCTCAAGATCTTGTCTAACGGCCATACTCTCGATAGCCTTTCGCTTACACAGCAACCCTGCCGAAGCCTCAGGGCCTGCCTAGATTACAATGACCCATTCATTGTCTTATTCTTGATTCCATAGATACTCAAACGTCGTCACCTCTACTAGGTGGGATCAGCTTGTAGGCCCCGCTGGCCTAACACTTAGTACAACTTCGAAATTTTATGTTGAATCAAGAGTCCGAACTCTCCCTCCTTTCTCTGAACACCTTACAGATCCTCGTCTGTTATTACGCAGAGATGCAACTCTTTCCTTCCCGGAACTTTATTTCCTCATAACTTAGCACTTTACCAGCTCTTTATTCTTTCAAATAGGCAAACACTCCTGCCTTAAGAAGTTTCAACGACCTTCTTGGCTTCCCCTCTGAACTAAAGCCAAACTGTAGTATTCATTATCTTTCACCTCTACCATGTCCTATGTCGCGTTTCTTTAACCAGACACCAGCAACTGCTACCACGACTAACTCATCAGGGATTACGCTTCCCTTAATACCTCAAGTATTCGCCTACTCAGCGTTCAATCCCTTAAGATATCTGATAAACTTTCAGACTGGCATTTCACTTGTACTCAATTGATAATTCCAGGTTCCCACTCTGTTCCTTTCGTTCTCTAAATCCATTCCAAAATTTGAAACACTATAGGGTCTCAATTCTGTATCACCAACGTTTTACCCTGCTACTAGTTCACCTGAACCAACTACATTAACTCAAACCACCGAATTAAAACTTTTCATGTCCCAACACCTTACTTAAGGTCTATAGTGGTCTATTCCTATGATACAATACCACATTACTTAACCCCTCAGGGTCCAAAGGAAAACACTAGATTCTGTCACCCGCTCGACCCTCCTGGTACGACGTACCCAAGGAGGTGGAATGATGTCCATTCAGAACCCTCATTCAAAACCAAATCCTAACTGGATCCCTCACTCGATCCTGGTATCCTACTTGTACCACCATGACAGGGTCCTTCCCTGTTTCAACTCAAGCCAACACCTTGAATTCCATAGCTCAGTGACACCCACCAGCTAACCATTACCTACTAACATCATGCCGATCTCAGTCGTTGCCTTGTCCACTCCATTACACCCTATGACGTTATTCCTTGACTGATACATGCCTCCCAGCTAGGAGTTCCGCCTCCAATTATATCTCCCTTCTTTCAATCAAGGATTCAAACACTGATCATCTGTCTGTTACTTTTCACCTCACTGGGTCTCAACGATAACCTTTCTTACTAATACCCAAGACTTAAGTGCCTTATGCCATACACCACAGTCGACTTAACGTTCTAAGAGTATCAACCATGATCCATTCAGTCGCCTCCCGCAAGGTTCAATCCAACCTCGCGCCAGATGCACCTGGGCGTGCATAATCTGTAATGCACCCCCACAAATCCATGTCCTCAACATAGATCAAGTCCTTTGTGCCATCCCTCTTTACTTAATCAAACACACGCAAATCCCATCATCGTCCGTAACCAATCAAACCTTACCTTGCCTTCTGAATTTCTTTCCGATTTGACACCACTCAGTCTGTCAAACTTCGAGTTTTACTGTTCTCCTCGTCTCTGATGTAGTTGTCCCTGGAGATGCTTGTGCACTAGATGACGCGCTTACCAGTCTTGTTATGCCTTCAGTTCTTCAGATACTCAATATCTTCTTTGCGGCTTCAGATCAATTCTTCTCTTACCTGTCCTTTCACTTCGTAACTCTAATCTGAGTATTCCTGACGACGCTCAAACTAACAATCCGTAGAACCTTACCTGAGACTCCGCCTTCTGGGTACAAACGTCTTTCGCATAGTCACTTGCTCACCATTTCTGTCTGGGAGTAATCCGTATGTACTGCTCGTGAACTTGAAGGGAACTTGCCCACACCGTTCATGCATTCTCTGTCTAAAGAACTTACCTGTGCTGCTGCAGCTTGAACCGTTCCAAAATCCTTGTTACCAATTCCTCACACCCTGCCCGGTGCAACCTAATCAATTCACGAAAATTCTTTATCCTTGGTTTCCAACTGGTAATAACCAGGTTGTAGATCAACTCTTGGGGACATCGTCCCATCTTGTATCCATCATTGTACTTTTCGTCCTAACCCGACGATACTAGCAATCCTCGCAGTATAACACACTAGCTACACCAGGCTCAGATTCCTTCGATTGCTCCAATAGACTTTCTGTCGGCCAAAACCGTCTTCTACAACATCCCTTATACCAATCCTATCTGTAGTCTGACCTTGAAGTATTCCCTAAATCTTTCTTTGCATACCCACATAACTTTCCCACTGGTCAGCTCTGTCTCCTTTACATACTCCAGATGATATCCTCAACAATCCATCCGCCAGAGTTTCTAATTCATTCTCAATAAGTACTACTGTCCTCGGCCTCTCAAATGGCACCTTTGAGGTAACCTTTCTATGTCCATCTCCCTCTCGGGACATTCTCAACACCGAGCCCTTCCAGTTCGTTACTTGCCCAAAGCATAAGCTCGTCAGTCAAATACTCCTCCTTGAGGACTCAGCCTCGAACTTTGAATGTAGCGATGCATTCCAGTTCTCTGTTTCCCTCACCATGGGAAATCCATTCTAACATCTCGAGTCATTCTATATAGAAGCCCTCACCTGACCTCCTCTCAGGTGGAATCCTCTCACTCATGTGCATACCAACTAATCTCCCTGGTTCCTGTCGCCAACTCGACAACCACCTTAGCAATCAAGCTTCTTTCAAATCTCAAATTAGGTGCCTAAGCACTGTCTGGGGTCCTTCGACCTCAACAATTGAGAGTCCAACCTTACTGCGTTCTATCAAATAAAAGTACCATCTTATCACTAAGACTTTTTCCTCCCAATCTCGGCAATTCCAGAAGCCACAACACTATCCGGGGCTCTTATAACTTGACTATCACGAATCTATCTTTACCATTTCCATCCAAGGAAGCACTGCCCTTGCGGCTCTAGCACTCGTGCTCTAAACATCAACCGTCAGTTCCTCGAACCACATGGCCCTCTCCGCCATCCACATGCGGACGAAAATTCCTTATATCAGAGCAGCCCAAATGCCTTAGACTATTCCAGATCTCATATCCTTAAATGGGTCGCCATCAATTCCAGATTCATCCGTCAGTATAACTTCCTGAAATGGATTACCCGCTTTACCAAACCCATTGATTTACACTGTTGTTACTCCCAACAGCCCAAACCAAACTTATAAGCCCACCAGTCTCCACGGTTCTAATCATGTCTTTAAATCTCTTCTAACCATTCATCATCTAGGTTCTTTCCAACTCATCAAGCCAGTACCTCAGCCCGAGTACCAAACCCGGGCATCTCTCTGCCTCAACATTTAACACAACCCTCAAATCAGGATCTCTCATCCTCTTAACCAAGGGTGGAATTAACTCTGCTCGTCTATTGATAAGTCCCTTGCCAACTCGAGCTTTCCTCAAAACCCGAGGATAACACCCCTTAAACCTCTCATATAATACCTTTATCTGTCCATACCTCACAGTAAACCAACACTGGTCACCTTACTGTTAAAACATCGAAATTATCTATTTCCCCAGAGAAATCTGCTGTTCTTCTATCCCATCTCAACTAACAAACTCCACAGCCTACTCACACACTAGTAACTCACTGCTGCTGCTTCGAGGGATAACTAGAGATCTCAACTCCAACTTATATCTAGGATCCCTCCTTTCAACACAATATCAGGTCCACAAATCCTTCTAGGAACCAACAACTCGAGTTCATCTGTCAAAACTGACCAACTCCTGAACTCTGAGGTTCATACCCTGAACCAACCCACAACTAGATCCAAATATCCACAGGTATAATGCACACGCAAGCATATACTAGGTCAAATCCACAATGATATACATTTAGCTACCAGATTCAATCATCACTAAGTATATCCATACTCATCATGCTTCATACAATCCAATATACAGACATAACATATGAATTTAACTCATAAAATTAACCACATACGCTTAATATGTGAACCATTATGCCAATATTCATCCACATGCATAATAGTATTATTCAGCATGCATCAATCTCGACATGCAATAATCAAGGGCCAGGCCCTATCAGTATCTCATGCATATGTCACTTCATTCCTCATGCTCCATATAAATAAGCAGGCAAACAGGGCATTCAAACATATATTCAGACATGTCAATTAATCATACCAACCAACCCTGAGTCGAGCTTGTCACTGATAGCGAGCGTACATGTTCGGTCGATCTCCAGAACCAATAAACCTTGGCTCGCTCTGATACCAAGTTGTAACGCCCTACTTCCTTAGAGCCGTTACTAAGTGAGTTTTTAAGACAAACAGTGTGCAATGGACTCGCTAACCGAGGTTTTGAAACAAAGTGTGACTAATTAAAAGTTAAGGCTGTAATCTTTGAAAATGCGTCATTTCATTTAAAACTTCTATTATTAAACATTTGGGATCCCAAAATAAGGTTTGAAAACTATTTACATCTTGAAATAAGTTTACAGTTGATAAATCATAAAATCGTAGATTATTACAGCCATTTTCAAATAAACCCCCAACCAAAGCAGTCGGGCAGGCCAAACATGTACGCGCCGCTTCACGCTCTCCGTACTCATGGTTGGTTGATTCAGTCATTGCCCTTACCTGCAACACAGAGCACCCGTGAGCCGAAGCCCAGCAAGAAAACTCATGCAGAACATAACATATGCAATGTATACAGTTTTATCATAACAGATAATCCACAAATAAATAAGTCAACCATTTAGACTAAGCAAACACATGTATCCACCGGGCCCCTCCCTGATTATAGCATAACACATGAATCCACCGGGCCCCGCCCTGATTATAGCATCCCATGTGCTAGGTGTTACTTTCGGCCCACGGCCGCCCCGGCTTACGCCGTACTCGGCCCACGGCCGCCCCGGCTTACGCCGTACTCGGCCCACTGCCGCCCCGGCTTACGCCGTACTCGGCCCTTGCCGCTCATTTCATCATAATCACACATATAGTACATTCGAAATAATCATTCACACACATCATGATTCATTTAAGGTTTAAACATTTGCACATAATACAATCTGGGGCCATGCCCTAACCTCGGGTGTTATAGTTTTCTTACCTTTCCAATCAATAGCTTAGATCACCTGACTCCTTGAGCACGATCCCACACGAGCCTTAGCGCACACCTAGGCACAAACATAGGTCAAAGTCAACACCGAACCCCAAGTCCGAATACCTAGCCTCGGGACCAATCCCGAGCCCCCGGGAAGTCCCAAATCCCCAAAACAAAGTGGCGGAAACAAGCCCCGAACCCTAGGTCAAAATCCATCATCAAAAACCCAAAATTCACCTCTATGAACAGTGCAGCGCTACAGCGCTCTAAAGAGGGCGCTGTAGCGCTACAAGCAGAATGCACCCCCCAGAAACAGGGACTAGCGCTACAGCGCCCACTGACTAGCGCTGTAGCGCTAGTTGCAGCCCAGAAATCCCAATATCGCATTTCTGCGATTTCTTTCACCCAATCTCAAACCAAACTTCCCCAAATCTTTACCAAACTCAAAATCAAGCTTATGAACACTCTCCACTCATCCCAAGCATCCCAAATCCTCAAATCCCAAGATCATTTATCCCAAATCTCAAAATCTACCATAAACAACCCTAAACCAGAAATTAACCAGAAATTCAAGCAAACCACAAAGTTAAAGTCTTAGAAATCATACCATTGCTGCAAATTTCGACCTTGATTCAACCCTAGGCCTCCTTAGCTTGCTATCCCCCAAAGCTTGCCCAGAAATCCCCTGAGATTCCCATCAATCCAGCTCAAAACACAGCTCAAACCATCAAAACCCTTAAAACCGAAAATCTCTAAAACTTACCTCAAAAATTGATGTGTTCTTGCTAATCCTTGCCAAATCTTCAAGTATAACCTTAAGATCCTTGATGCTCAGCCTACCCTTACTCTCCACCGAGCTTTTCCCCAAGAAAAACGGAGAGGAACGGTGCAAGAACGCACAAACCGTTCCTTGAGAAAACCCACCTGTTTTTCCCTCTTTTCTTTCTTTCCTTCTTCTTTCTTTTCTTTTTCTTTCAGCATTCCCTCTCTCTATAAAGCCTTATAAAAACCTATCTCCAAAAGCCAAATGACCAAAACGCCCTCCTTATAAATTCTAAATCCTTTTGTTCAAGTAGGGCCATTTTAGTCATTCACCCAATTCCCGCTAATCCTCAAGTGTCTCTAATATTTTCCCGTTGCTTCCCAATACCTGATAAATCACCAAATAATTATCTCAATCCATTTCTCTGAATTCCTGCTTATACCCCCAGGCTCGCCCCGAGCTGGGTATAAATTCCTGTCAACACTTTCCGCTAGCCTGCTCATTGGGATCGCCTCGAGTCACAAAGCACAGGTACATCCACATACCACTGTGGCCTCAACAATCAACACATATCAATACAGTTACGCCCAATCATGGCCAAAATTACAATTATGCCCTTCTAACACGATCCGGGCCTACATGCACACTAACTTACATAGTCATGCATCTCAGATAAACAAATAGTCATATAACATGCTTTAAATCATAACCATGCATTTAAATAATTAAAATCACACATCAATCCCATCATGCCCTCCTGGCACGCTAATCAAGGCCCTTAAGCCTTATTAGCGAATTTGGGTCGTTACATCGGTCAAGCATTTAATGCTCATGTTCATTAGATCTAATCATTTCGGCTCTGCGTTCAATACGCTTATGCCGCTCTTGACTCATAGGTCAATTCCATACGATTCGTCTCTGTCTAATGAGACAGTACCACTCACAAATAAGCAATGGACCCAGGCATATATCATATGTCAAATATCCAAATATAAGGCATTCAACATGCTTACTCAACATTCACTAGCATAATTATGATCATGCACATTTATAGAGACTCAAGCTCTGATCAATCTCATATTCAACATTCATGCCATGCCTTAATCACATGTATCTTATGCATCACATGCCTCACATACTGGGTGTAGTTTTCTTACTTTCGGTCCAAGCACGGGTTACCAATGAACGACCCTCGAGCATGATCCAATCCCAAGTCCTAACGGTAACGTAGTCACAACCATAAAACAATAACTTCATAAGATTCAATCCTTAAAAACAAACTCTGGGACCATTCCCGTGCTCTCGACACTTCCAATCCACCCAACGGGGTGGTGAAACCATACCCCAAGACCCCAAAGTCCTCCCAAGCCCTAAAAATGGGTCTTGCTTAAATAGGAATAGCGTTGGGGCGCTCATGGGTAGCGCTGGGGCGCTACCCCGAGTTAGAGAGCACCCATGCTCTCCCTTGTCTAGCGTTGGGGCGCCAGTTCGACAAACCAGAATTTTTCTGGTTTTCTCCCCTGTGTTTTCCCCTGAATTACAAACTTCAAAACCAATCTAAACACCATCCAAACTTATAATTTAACCCCAAAACCTTATCAATACCTCGACCTTATCAAAACCCATGTCCAAACACAGTCAAATCACCATTAAAACTCAAAATCACCACTTGAGTTTTGAGACTCAAGAACAGCCCAAGAACACCACTAGAAAAACTCAAAAACTCAGGGAATCAAAGGTTAAGATCATTACCTTAATAGTTGTAATGGCCTCCTAGCTTCATCGTAACAAGTTCCTGGCTCAATTCTCCCAAAAATCCAAGCTTTCACACAAAACATCCAAGAGATAGAGAGATAATCGAGAAACAAAGAGAGAGGGATACTTTTTTTCTTTGATGCTATGAGGTTTCCTTCAGCTGAAGGTTTCAGTGATTCAATCACTAAATTGGTCCAAAATACCAATTTGCCCCTAGGGCCATAACACTCTCCCAAAACCCTCCAAGGGTAGTTTCATCATTTGCCACTTACCCCGTTATTCATAATTAACGTCTCACAATTCCTGTTACTCCCAATATCCTCAAATAATTACCAAACAATTTCCCCCATTAACCAATCCCAGTAATGTAATAAATTACCAAATTACCCCTAGGCTCACCCCGAGCCCGGTATTTGACCCCGTTATGACTAAACTGCTACTTTGCTTGCTAGGATCGTCTCATGCTGAATATCTCAAATATAACCAAATAATAATGAACCACCACACACATACCACATATATGCCAAATATACCCAAAACATACCAAATTATGAAAATTACCCAATTAATCAGAAATGGGTCCACATGCATATTTAATACACCTAACACATGCATATCAAGTCATATTATGATATAACTCACATAATCACATAATGATATACATAAATATCATATAATCATATAATTCCATAATTTTCCATCCCGACCCCCTAATCAAGGCCCTAAGCCTTATTAAGAAATTTGGGTCGTTACAAGGCTGGGGCAACATGACTCGGTGTGGGTGATAGTAGACAGATACACCAAGTTAGCTCACTTTCTGCCAGTGTGGATGAAATCTATAATATCAGACTAGGATCCCATATTTATCTCCAAATTTTGGGGTGGTTTGCATAAGGATATGGGAACTCAATTGAAGTTTAGTACAGCCTTTCATCCTCAGACAGTCGGACTGTCTGAGAGGACAATTCATATATTGGAGGACATGCTTAGAGCATGTGTGTTAGACTTCAAGGGATCTATGAGTAAGTAACTCTCGTTGATTGAGTTTTTGTACAACAATAGTTATCAATCAATGATTGGAGTAGCTCCATAAGAGATGTTATATGGAAGGAAATGTAGATCGCCCATTCATTGGGATGAGATGGGGGAAAGGCAATATTTGGGATCAGAGATTATTCAGAAGCTAATGAAGCTATTGAGCAGATCCAAGCTCGAATGCTCGCTTCGCAGGTAGCCTATAGATTGGCTCTGCCACCGTCGTTATTAGGAGCTCACGACGTATTCCACATTTCAATGCTTCAAAAATATGTCTTAGATACGACTCATGTATTGGGATATGAGGATCTAGAGAAACAGACAGATTTATCGTATGAGGAGCGACCAATTCAGATCTTTGACAGAATAGACAAGATTCTAAGGAACAAGATTCATTTAGTCAAAGTATTATGGAGGAATAGCAAGGACGAGGAAGTGAGTCGGGAGCTAGATTCAGCTATGCGAGATTAGTCTCTTGAGTTATTCACGTAAATTTCGAGGATGAAATTCTCAGTAGGAGGGGTTAGTTGCAACAACCCAAAATTGCTAATAGGGTTTAGTGCCTTGATTAGCGTGCCAGGAGGGCATAATTGGATATGTGTGTGATTAATGGATTAAACTGTGTGACTATGTGGCATGCATGATATGTATGATGATATGAATATATTTATATATGCATGTTTATGAGTACTAAATATGCATGTGGGCCCGTTCTTGTTTATAAGGGCATATCTATAATCTTGGCCCGTTAAGGGTACAAATGTATTTATATGTGCTAAATGGTTGAGACCACATTATTATGTGGAAATATATGCAATATACGACTCGAGGCGGTCCTAGTGAGCGAATTAGCGGAATAGTCACAATGGGGTTTAAGACTCGGCTCGGGGTGAACTTAGTGGTATTTTGGGAAGTTTAATGTATATCTACAATTTATCGAGTAATGAGCAAGTATTTGGTAATTAGTTGGGCATGTCAGGATGATCTGAGAATTTGTAGGGTGACCGAGGAATTAGCGGGAATCGGGGTTAATGATCATTTTGCCCTTACAGGATATTAGGAGGTCGGGTTAGAACAAGGGGCATTTTGGTCATTCTATTTAAACAGATATAGTTAGGAAGTACAGAACTTTGTAGAGCAGGTTAGAAATATCTCAATCACTCTCTCCCTTTCCCTCTTACACATTCATTCTCTCTCCTTCTCTTGTGCTTTGAGGCTGAAAGAAAACTTTGAGGACAAGCTTGGAATTGGGTTGGGAAATCTGGAGAATTGACGCTAGGAGTAGACAAGGAATAGCTGGGGGATTCAAGCCACTAACTCAGGTAAGGTTTCAGGTCCTAAATGGTTGAATTCTGATTAGGTTTGAGTATGCTTGGGGATAATTGGGTTAGCTATTGAGTTAAGGATTTAATGGAATTTCAGTTGGTGTTTTAGGTTATATGGATAGTTTTTAAATTAGTACTGAGAACTGGTCTTGACTGGGGTGTATATTAACATTGGATTTTTGGGCTGAGAGTTGGGAAAAAATGCTGGAAACCAAGGGATTTCTTGGTTCGTGGGGGCACGCCGCAACCCAGTTTCTGGGCGTTGCGGACCGCTTGCCGAGAAGGCCCTGGGAGGGCTTGCTGATTTGTGGGTGCACTACGACCCTAGCGGGAAAGTTGTGGCCCACTCCCCCCTGAACAAGAGGCTAGCACCTCTGACTTGAGGCTGGCCGCGACCCTTTTGGCCAAGTCGCGGCCCGCCTAGGCAGCCATAGCTTAGGTTGGCTTTTAGGCTTGGGGAGGCTCAGGGACAATCGGGACGAATTCTACTACCCGATTTAGTAGAATTCGAGGGCCCGGAAGATAGTATTTTTCCCCAAAACATTTAATTGGATTATATAGTTAACCATTGTTGCTTGTGACTAGGGTTACCGTTAAGGCTCAGGACTGAGGATCGTGATCGAGACTGCTCTTTATCCTATGCTTGGGACTTGAGGTACAAAAATGGCACCCAAGTGGTTGTGAATGGAACTGAGATTCCCTATAATTGAACATATGTGCTCTGTGAATTATATATTTTTTATGTGTAATGTGAAAGTCCAGCCTAAGGGAGTCGGGGTTGATGATAAGCGTACTGAACACTACTCGGCCTAAGCGAGCGAAGATTAGCTAAATAACCAGAGGGCTCAGCCTAAGGGCCCCGACACCTAAATGTTTGTATTAAAGATGGACTTATACATTTGAAAGTATATGTTTATCGTTGCCTAGTTTAATACTTGTATTCTGCTGATTTATTGAACTGATTGGACTAAAGTTTGTTATATACACTTGTTATTGTATATGCTTGTTGATTATGGTTTTCTTGCTGAGCCATGGCTCACGGATGCTACGTCGTGCAGGTAAAGGCAAGGGAAGGGTGGACCAGCCATGAGTTGGAGAGCTTTGGGGGCGGAGTGTACATCGCCAACTGCTCGACCCCCACGACCGAGGGAATTACAGGAACTGAAGGTCAAAACTGTATTTTTCCATTTAGATTGGCTTTTGTTGTACTAACTTTTAAGGGTTGTTTCCGCCATGTAAACCATATTTTTGGGATCCCACGTATCAAACTTTCATCTTAATGAAAATCAAACATTTTATGATCAAAATCCTTTAACCCTTACTTGTCAGTCGACTTTAGAAACACAATTATGTTAAAATGACTATATTAGCAAGTCTTGCACTATTTTAAACACACAGTGTAACGATCTTTGTTACCTAGAGCGTTACACAGGTTGTTGAGAAGGCACTCATAGCTAAGAGCGCAGAGAACAAAATTTGGCGTTATGACGCAGCCAGGAGAGACACTAGGAGGGTGGGACCTCCAATTATGAGTTAAGGTAAGGGCAGGGGACCCAGTGATCAGGAAAGGAAAGCTTTAGATGCCTTTCTAGCTCCAGGCCCTGACAGGAGACCACGTGGTATTACAGTTGGCTGCCAGGGTTGTAGTGAGGGATGGAGGACTTTTCCAGAGTTCGCTAGATGCAAGAGGCGTCATATAGGGGAGTGTCGGGCAAAGGTATACTTTTTATGCGGAATAGTGGGACACTTAAAGAAAGATTTCCCGAAGGCAAGAAAGGAAGAACCACGAAAGGCGGACAGCTTGACCCCAGTTCGAGTGTTCGCGTTGACACAGGCAAAAGCTAAGGCTTGTCCCTTAGTAGTCATAGGTCAGATTTTTAGTGTTGGAGCCTCTTATACTATTTTGATTGATTCTGGTGCTACACATTCTTTTGCTGCTAGTAGAGTTATTGATAGATTGTGTAGACCATGTGATTATTATGCTGTGGGGTTAGAGAGTTGTCAATTGATTTGATAGAGTTGGTTATCATCGACTTTGACATGATTTTGGGTACGGACTGGTTAGTGAAGTATGAGGCAATCATAGATTGTAGAAGGAAAATGGTAACCTTTGAGCCTGAAGGTGAGGATCCTTTTGTATTTGTTGGCACTGTGCATGGAACCCGTGTACCGATGATATCTGTATTGACGGTTGCATAGGATTCTTAGCCAGTGTGGTATATACCACTCAGGTCGTATCAGTGTGTGACTAAAGGAGACCTAATTAGTCTGTGAATTTCTAGAAGCATTTCCAGAGGTGTACGCCCTGGTTTTCCCATAGGCTGTTAGCAAGCTGAGATACGGCCTAATCATGTCTACCACGTGGACATCCCCAAGACCGGAGCTGCCATCGAAAGATCCTACCTCCTCAGCTCGAGGTAACCTAAGGGTTCGCCAAGATTAGACTGAGTTTGGACTCTGAAGGCCATAAGTCGAGGGAAGCATCCAGCTCGTGGTACGAGCTAGAGTTGGAGGCTGTGACCTTTTATAAAGTCAACCACGCAAGGTAAACGTGCATATATCAGACATCACGTGTCTGATATATCCCTGACTTCTCGGACACGCAGCATGAACGTGCACATTCAGACACCCACGACTGGGTTGGGCCGTGCGGACCATTATCCCCTTACCTATTGATTAGACCACACTTCATGTGTCAGGTTTTAGGAATTAATCATGAATGTCACAGAGTTGACATGATAGGTAAGAAGGTCACGGGATGACCTTCTTACCAACTCCCAGGTGCCCTCTCCTAAAAATATGGAGACCCTGGGAGTTGCAAAGGGTTGGATTCTATTGTGTAAGAAATACCCTGTAAAAGAATACCAAGCATATAGCAATAATATTGACTGGTGGAGTAGAATGATTTTAACCTTTGAACCACCTAAAAACGTAATTGTGTCACCAGCCCATTTTCAAAAGATCATTCATCTATTTCAGTTCAACATAAGCACTAATCCCTTCCTCTTATTTTCTTAATTACCTGTTGGCGATGAACTGCGTCAACAGTTTGGTGCTTTCATTGAGAGCTAGTTAGATTGGTGCTGTCACAAACATCCAACTATGGTGACCACTCGATCCAGACACGGTAATGAGACGGAACAGCATGATGGGCAGGAGGCTCATCATATCGCCATCCCCGGTGAACTAATTCCTGAGGTCCAACAGCGGCTGGGCAAACAGCCGGTGGGCCAAGATGACACTGGATGTTCGGCGCCCCGGCCACCTAATCCAAACCCAAATTTTTACACTGCGGTAGAGATGGAAAAAGCTAAGATGAGGAGCCAACTAGCGAAAGCTAATCAGCAGATCAAGGATGTGTTGGCCCGACTACCCCCTCTTACAACCGACGCTAACATCGGAAAGAGGCAAGGCAAGACTCATAAGTCGCATCGGGGTAATCGGTCCAGGCCTAGCCGCTCGGACAGACCTCCAATAGCCAACTCTATTCCCTCATCGCACCGTCGAGATGCAAACTTCAAAGAAATGCCTAGAGCCGAACAACAGTACAGCCGTTCGGTCCGAACTTCAACTCCTAGCTCCCAACCAGCCTCAAGCACGCCCAGGAGAGCTCAAGGAAATTCTAGAAGGAGATCCAGGGAGGGCTCACAGCATCAGCCCATCCCCACCAGCCGTCCTGCGCCTCGTCCAGATCGCCAAGCGCGGGACCCGCAGGTTAGCAGGGCCGCAAGGCCCCCACCTAACTTAATCCGCCCCGATGGAACCAGGATCGCATCTCCGGTCAGGTATCCTCCCTCACCAATAAGATATCTATCTCCACCTCGGCCCATCCAAGATATCCTAGCTTATGGAAGCAGTAGGAGAAACCCGCCGTCCGCAGGACCTTCCCGACGTAGCGGGGCGCCGAGAGGGAGCCCAGATCCTCACCCTGAAAGGCGGACTCCGAGCTTTTCTAATGGGAGCTACTGGACCGGCAGTCTTCGGAGCGACCTTTCTGGCGGAGACCTGCGTCATCGTTTAAGCTCGGCACAAAGTCCTCAAACCACCCAGGGGGGCGACCTGCGAGATCGCCTTAACTCTCATAGAGGGGAACCAGTAGGAGGTGGCAGCCATGCTCGCTCAGGGGGGGACCTATCCGAAGTACGTAACGATGGGAATGCCCCAAATAACCTATCTCAAGATAGGAGGGGCAATAACCCACCAAATATGTACAATGGATCCGGAGCTGTTGAGCAGCAGCCTCGAAATAACCAAGGAAATCAGGACAAAACCCTCGAGCGCCTGGCTCAGATGGAGGAGCTGATGAGGAAGCTCCTGTCGGAGAAAGAGAGAGATGAATATGTTTCGAGGGACGAGATGGAGCTCTTCGCCCCCAGCATAGCAGCAACGGCTTACCCACCTTGTTTCGGTATGTCGCACCTGTCCAAATCAATGGAGACAGAGATCAGTCGGATCATCTGAGGATGTTCAACACCCTGATGATGGCCCACAACATTGGCCCCGAGCTGAGGTGTCTGATATTTCCCTCCACACTGACTGGACTAGCCAGGCAGTGGTTCAAGCAAAGCAAAAGACAATCAATCAGCTCCTGGAAGAATTTCTCGGGTGACTTCAAAAGGGCATTCCGAGCCTCCCAGGCTGCTTGCGTCAAGGCCGATTCTCTGGCTCACGTGAGGCAGCAGCCTGATGAACCTCTGAAGGCTTACCTGAGCAAGTTCGCGAGTGTCGCTGCTCGGGCCAGAGATGCGGATGACAGCTCCAAACTCATGGCCTTGAGGACTGGGATCCTCGTCAGAGGGGGACTCTGGAAAGATATACAAATAAAGGGAGTAAGCTCGGTGAACGAGTTCCTGAATAGGGCCCAGAAATGGATCAACTTGGAGGAGGCCAATGCCTCAGCTGCAGAAACCAGCCAGGTCCCTGAGCAGCCCGCTGGAGTGGGGACGGAGGTCGTGATAGCGACCCAAAACGTCACACAGAATAACCAGTTCGGCGGAGGCAAAAGAAAAGGGAATGGCGAGGGCAACTAGCACGACCCAAAGAAGAATAAGTCCGTAGACAAGTTCAAGCCGGTCTACATGACTTATAAAGAGCTCACCCACTCTAGGGAGAACATCTTCCTAGCTAACTCTACTCGCCTCCCCTGGAAGAGGCCGGAGCCATTAAAACACCAGAAGGGGAAGAGAGACACCTCCAAGTTTTTCTGTTTTCACAACGATGTTGGCCACAATACTGATGATTGTAGGCATTTGAAAGATGAGATCGAAACTCTCATCAGAGCCAGCCCCTTGGCTCAGTACACGCGGAATAGGGTTCCAGCAAGTCGACCAGCTCCTGAAGTCCCGGTCAACCAGCACGGGTCTCGGATAGATCAGGACGTCCTTCCTCTCGTGATAGAAGGAGAGATATCCACAATATCTGGAGGTCCGCATATGGCTGGCACGAGCAGGGGTGCCCAGAAGAGGTACGTAAATGAACTCAAGGCACATAATGGAGTAGAGTTCGCCCCGGAGCAGCATCTGCCAAAGTAGCAGCGATTGGAGAGGCAACCAATCATTTTTACAGAAGAAGATGCGGGCGATCTCCAGTTCCCTCATAACGACCCTCTGGTCTTAGCAGTTCAGCTCGCTAATCGAAAGGTTAGGAGGGTGCTGATCGATAATGGGAGCTCGATAAACCTTCTATTCTAGTCCAAACTGGAGAAGATGGGTCTGACTGTCACCGAGCTGAAGGCGACCTCCATGATGCTGTATGGTTTTTCGGGAGAAGGATCAGTGGCCATAGGGACTATCGAGCTGGTGATCACGTTGGGAGAAGGACTTCAGATAGTCTCCAAACTCCTCGAGTTCGTGGTCATCGACTGCTCTGCTGCATATAATGCTATTTTGGGACGACCCACACTCATAGCTTTTGAGGCCGTCACATCCGTTCGTCACCTCGCGATGAAATTCCCTACTTCCATGGGAGTATGCACGGTCCATGGCGATCAGCTCGCTGCCAGGGAATGCTACAGCATTTCCATGACGGGAAAATCGAAACCTGGGCAGCTAGCAATGGCCATCCAAGGTGGTGGAGAGGAATCTCAGGAACCCTTAGCTGATCCTGAGATTGAAAAACCTCAGAGCACCGAGGGGGAAAATATCATCTTAAGTGAGGATATTGACCCCCGAATAGGCGAGGACAGGTCCGAGCTTCAGGCTATTAAGGAGCTCGAGGAAGTAAACATCGATCCGCAGAACCCTTCACGGATGGTCAAGTTCGGGAAAATACTCTGTAGCAAGAGGAAGGCAGAGCTGACTAAATTTCTGCAGGACAACCTGGATGTGTTCGCATGGTCCCACGAGGATATGGTGGGAATTAGCCCGAGTATCATCATGCACACCCTTCATCTGGATAAAAGCGTTACTACAAAGTCCCAGAAGCAAAGGTGCTTTGGAACAACCCGGGCTGAGGCCTTTGAGGAAGAAGTAGCCCGGCTCAAGAAATGCAGCTTTATCCTTGAAGCCAAGTTTCCGATTTGGGTTGCCAACCCCGTGCTAGTCCCGAAGCCCAATGGGAAGTGGCGGACCTGCATCGACTTCTCCGACCTGAATAAAGCCTGCCCCAAGGATTGACCAACTGGTGGATGCCACGGCGGGACATGAGCTCATGTCCTTTATGGACGTGTACTCAGGCTACAATCAGATCGCCATGAATCCGGCGGACCAGGAACACACCAGCTTCATGACCCCGACTAACGTCTATTGTTACAGGGTCATGCCTTTCGGGCTGAAGAACGCCGGTGCTACATACCAGAGGTTAGTAAATAGAATGTTCGCAAACCAGATCGAGAAGAACATGGAAGTGTACGTTGATGACATGCTAGTCAAGTCAAAGACTGCCGATAACCATGTTTCTGACCTGGATGAATGCTTCAAGATACTACGGGAGTATGGCATCAGGCTTAACCCACAGAAGTGCACTTTTGGAGTCGCATCAGGAAAATTCCTTGGTTTCATCGTCAATACCCGAGGAATCGAGGCAAACTCCGACAAGATCAAATCATTACTCGAGCTTCCCTCACCTAGGTCGCGCAAAGACGTCTAAGGCCTAACAGGAAGGGTGGCAGCCCTAAATCGGTTTATTTCAAAATCCACTGATAAGTGCTTGCCATTCTACAACCTGGTCTAAGGAAATAAGAAGTTCGAGTGGACAAAAGAATGTGAAAGTGCTTTCCTCGAGCTAAAGGCACACCTGGCCAAGCCGCCCGTATAATCCAAAAAAAAAAGTAAGAGAGCCTCTTTTCCTCTACCTAGCTGTCACAGAGGATGCAGCTTGCGCCGTATTAGTCTGAGAAGAAGACCGAATTCAGAAACCTGTCTATTACATCAACAAGAGACTTCTCGGAGCTGAATCCCGATACCCATTGATGGAAAAATTGGCGTTCTGCCTCATCACGGCCTCCCGAAAGCTCAGGCCGTACTTCCAGTCCCACTCAATACACGTCATGACCGAACAGCCTTTAAGGCAGGTTTTGCAAAAACCTGAAGCATCGGGACGTCTGTTAAAGTGGGCTATCAAACTCATTCAGTTCGAGATTTTATACACCCCACGAACTGGTATAAAAAGTCAGGCCCTGGCCGATTTTATAGCAGAGTGCACAGGATTCCGGGAGGATCCTGCAGAAGACTCACCCTAGGTCACCTCGGCCCAGGCATCGTGGAGGATCTTCGTGGATGGTTCATCCAATGAGAACGGCTCCGGGGCCGGAATCATTTTGATATCTCCTGAGGGACATAGATTCCACTCGGCACTGAGATTCAGATTCAAGGCCTACAACAACGAGGTCGAATACGAAGCTTTGCTGGCTGGGCTAAGAATAGCCTAGGAGCTGAAGGTAAGCTCCGTCCAGTGCTTCAGTGACTCCCAGCTCGTGGTAAACCAAGTTCTGGGCGAATACCAGGCACGAGGACCCATGATGGCTGCCTACCTAGCAAAGGTAAAAGTTGAACTGTCCGCGTTTGGGCAAGGCTCAATCGAGCAGATACCTCGGGAACAGAATGCTAACGCAGACGCTCTTGCCAAGCTCGCCACCTCCGGGGAGACGGAGGCTCTGGGGTTAGTTCCGGTAGAGTTCTTCGAAAAACCAACTATAGAAGAAGCCAGGGCAGAGGTCGAGATGATCGACGCTAGGCTGACCTGGATGACCCCCATCCTTGAGTATCTCACCGAGGGGAAACTACCTTAAGGGCGTAATGATGCGCGGCGGGTACTGTACCAGGCCCCAAGGTATACGGTGGTAGACAGGGTGCTATACCGACGTGGGCACTCCCTACCTCTCCTACGATGTGTTCTTCCAGGCGAAGCAAAGGCCATCCTACAGGAAGTGCATGAGGGTTTTTGTGGAGATCACACTGGGGGGCAAAGCTTGGCCCTAAAGGTCTTGAGGCAAGGATATTACTGGCCCACTCTGTCTAAGGATTCGATCTCGTATGTCAAGAAGTGCGAAAAGTGCCAGCGATTCACCACTGTTGCCCGAGCTCCCCCGGTCGAGCTGAAGATGATCTCGGTCCCATGGCCGTTTGTAGTTTGGGGGATCGACTTGGTTGGCGTCCTCCCTATTGGAAAAGGCGAGGTCCATTACGCCATGGTGGCCATCGACTACTTTACGAAGTGGGCTGAGGCAGAACCTTTGGCATCGATAACTTCCAAAAAATTCCTTGACTTCGTGGTTAAGAGCATTATCTTCCGATTTGGGCTGCCCAAGAAAATCGTTTCCGACAATGGGACTCAGTTCGACAACGACCTCTTCACCGAATTTTGCGAAAGGTACGGAATTGTGAAAAGTTTCTCCTCCGTGGCCTATCCTCAGGCGAATGGCCAGGTCAAGGCCGTCAACAAGACCTTAAAGGCGAGCCTCAAGAAGAGACTAGACGAAGAGAAGGGGGTCTGGCCAGAACAGCTCCCCCAGGTTCTGTGGGCATACCGGACCTCGCATCGGACTCCTACGGGTCATACTCCTTTCTCCCTGACCTTTGGGAGTGAGGCAGTCCTCCCTGTGGAGATTAAGGTACTTTCGCATAGAGTCTAGGCATATGACCAGGATCGCAACCACGAGCTACTTAGCGCTTCCCTTGACTTGTTTGATGAAAGACGAGAAGATTCGCAACTCCAGCTCGCACATTACCAGCAAAAAATCACTCGTTATTTCAACTCAAAAGTCAAAAAGTGCGCCTTTAGCATTGGCGACCTGGTCCTCAGGAGGGTTTTCTTAGCTGGTAAGGATCCCAAAGACGGAGTATTGGGACCGAACTGGGAAGGGCCATATCAAATCATCGAGGTCATTAAAGAAGGAACTTACAAATTAGCTCGGCTCGATGGAGGCGCAGTCCCACGAACTTGGAATGCCATCCATTTGAAGAGATATTATCAATGACCCCCCCCCCCCCCCCTTGTAAGGCCTAAGGGCCATATTTTATGTATTAAGCAATGAGAATTAACTTTTTCATTTATGATTGTACATATTCACAAGTGTAATCTAAAGCAACCACGAAAGACCCTTTCCTAGTTACTTAGGGGGCATATGGTGCCTGGATATAACCAAGTCGCCTTAAAGACTTAGAAGTTAATTCAAATCGATTGATCGTTGTTTTTCTTAAAAAACGCGAGATATTGATAAAGGATTAACGCAAACTAAGTCCTATCCTAGATTTAACCAGGTCGCCTTAAAACTTAGAAGTTAATTTAAATCGATTGATCGTTGTTTTTCTTAAAGAGCACGAGATATTGATAAAAGTTAATGCGAACTAAGTTTTCAAACTAAGTTCCTAGACATAACCAGGTCATAAAGCTTAGAAGTTAATTTAAATTGATTGATCATTGTTTTTCTTAAAGAGCACGAGATATTGATAAAAGTTAACGCGAACTAAGCTTTCAAACTAAGTTCCTCGACATAACCAGGTCATAAAGCTTAGAAGTTAATTTAAATTGATTGATCGTTGTTTTTCTTAAAGAGCACGGGATATTTATAAAAGTTAACGCGAACTAAGCTTTCAAACTAAGTTCTTGGACATAACCAGGTCACAAAACTTAGAAGTTAATTTAAATTGATTGATCGTTGTTTTTCTTAAAGAGCACGAGATATTGATAAAAATTAACGCGAACTAAGTTTTTCAAAATAGTAACTAAAATGCGTAAAGGCAAAAGGAAGTAAATCGATTAAAAATAAAATTGATAGTTAGATGTCTCGAGGTGAAAAACCTCATGCAAAGTTACAAAAAAAAAAAAAATGAGAATAGTAAAAGAGTGGATGCAAAATGGAAAGGCCCTAGGCTCCACCAGTCGGCCCCGTGGAGGTCGCCGTCTCGCCCTCCTACTCGGCTACGACGGAGGCTTCCCCAGTCTCAGAAGGTGCATCTTTCTGGAGGCAAGCTTTAAACCCCTCCAGCAAGGGCTCCCAGACGTCCGCTCCCAAGAAGGAGAAATCATCGTCAGAGTTGTAGACCCAGCAGTGGTAGAGCATGTCCTCCATGGCGGTGCTGGAGGCTGCCTTCTCGGCTTCCAGGATGGCCTTGGCCTCCTCGGTCCCAGCCTTTGCAGTGTCTAGCTCTGTTCGCACCACGGCGAGGGCGACTTTGGTAGCCTCGACCTTTTGAAGTTTGGGACGGGCTTCCTCCAGCTCGGCCTGCACGGCCGCCAGGGCATCCTTGGCTTCTTTTTCTTGCTGTTGGGCCGTCTGCAAGGAAGTTTGATGGGTGGCCACAACTTCCTGGTGCTCGCCCCTCATATCCTCGAGCTGGGCCTTGGCCTGGCTATGCTCCAGTGAAGGGCCAGGACGCTCTGCGAAAACAAAGAGGCTACTGCCTTACAAAAATAAAGAGAGGAAAAACAGGGCAAGGCATGATAGTCAAAAATAAGGGTAAAGTGAGCTTACCGTTAGGGCCATGCCCAATGACGATTCCATTCCGCCCACCGAGCTCCTGGTTTCGATGGCCCGTAGCTCCCACTCGTTGAAGCGGTAGAAGTGGCTGACGGCATAGCTCGCCGTCTCATACACCGTCCCCCGAAAGACATCTGGAATTTTCTCCAGGTCCTGAGGGTCAACCGGGATGCGCACCTCGGGAGGCGCAATCGCCGAAGCCCCGGGCTCTGCCCCTGTGTCCCAGATGAAGGCCGGAGCTCGTGGAGGGGGTGAGGGCATGCTCCCTCCTGCAGCGGGAGGTGCAGTTTCCTCGGCCTAGGCGGCTGGGGGCTGCTCTTTCTCCTTTGCAGGAGACTTGGTTGGGGTCCCAGCGGCTTTCTTCGCCACCCGGAGCTTCTTCATTTTGGGCCCAGAGGCCCCAGCTGAGGAGTTCCCTCCGGTGAACATGGCTCGCAGATTTTTTCCCCCAGGCTGAGACATCTCCTCTGGCAAAACAAAGACAACTTCAATATATCAGTAAGTAGTCATGCAAAAGCAAAAATAAAGGCGAAAAAAGCGAAACGCAAGTATATATATATACTAATGGGAATCCTACCCCCCGAGCTAGAAGAGGAATCTATGGTCACGACCATCGGCCCCAGAGCTTTCGCGGGGGAATCTAAGACAATTACTTCTCGAGCTGGAGCGGGTTCCAGATCCGAGGTTGTCTCAAGACTAGACTCTTCTACGTATTGCCTAAGACCTGGAGCTACGGCACCCTCCCGGAGTGATGGCCATGACCGAAGGTTAGTCCCATACTCCTCGAATAGGACTGACCTAAAATCTAGGGTGTTGTCTACAACTATGGTACCCCTAGGGTGGCTACTTTCATAATCCAACACGAGCTGGTCGACGCAGTGGAGCAGGGTTTCATCGAAGTCTGGGTCCCTTCGATGGCGTTGGACGATCTGTTTAGGATTGAACCTAGCTAGCCGGGGGCCTGAAGTGGCCCTATCTAAGTTCCTAAACATGTATGGGTTACCTTGGCCGGAGGGACTTACAGCTGCTCTAGACCGGATCCTCTCCTAGTCCGTTCTTTGGGCGACCTCCAACGCCCGCTTCCTCGTCCTCACGAGGGGCACATCGTCCTCCTCATCTTCATCCCCCGCAACCTCCTCCACGATGATAGGCCTCATATCGCGAGCTGGGGAAGTACCCGGGGCCTTCTCAGGTTCAGAGTCTGGCCTGGGGAGATCAGCTTATAGGCCAACATCGTCTCGTCTATCATGAGCTGGCGATAGTCCTTTTCACTGGGGGGCAAGCCCACCAGTGTCTCGTACTGGCTCCTGAGGATCACAGACTTCTCTATCCTCGTGAAGATAGTTGCATAATTAATCTAAGTCAGAAATGGATACAGGAAGAGCTAACTGATACTTAACTTACGAGCTAAGGTTTAAGGGCACTTACGAGGACGGTTGAAGTAGTGCAACTCGCAGTTTCGGAACCCCGTCGACATAAAGAATTGATCTTTGAAGTCGTTGGGGTGGCTGGGTAGCTCGATGACCGCAACTGTGTTGGGGAACCGGGTCAAGTAATAGAACCCGTCACCTCGCCCCCGCTGCTCCAGGCTGGCCTTGAGGCAGAAGAAATACAGAATGTCTGCAGGAGTGGGGACCTCCCACTCCTGTTTCAAGAACAGGTATCTTAACCCCGCCAACAAACGGTAAGAGTTGGGGGGGTTCTGGAATGGGGCCAACCTCACATAGTTGAGGAAATTGGCGAAGTACTAGTCCAGCGGGAGGAAGGCCCCCGCCTTGAAATGTTCGTCGCTCCAGGCCGAGAACACCTCATCAAGCGACGCGCAGCTCTGCTCGCCTTCTAAGGGAGGTCGGGCAATCACGGTTCCTCTCCCCAGCTCGATGTTGTGGGAGAGGAATATTTTGTTTACCGTCGCCTGGTCAGTGATCTTTGAGACGATCTTCTCCGCCTCGAAGAACGCGTTGGGGGCCACCTCGAGCTCCCGTTTCACTACTGGCCCGAAGTTGGGAATCGGGGATTCAGCCATCACCTCCTTTCCCTTGTTTTTTGGGGAGGATGAGCTGCCTACAGACTTCTTGGGAGCGTTCTTCTTGGGTCCCATCTGGTCGCCTAGCGAACAAAAAGAAGAAATTTTAGAAAAAGGCGACCTAAAATGGAGAAGAATCTGAATGTGTTTCCTTGGCACGAGCTGAGGTAAGCCCAGCCCGTGGAGAGTGAGACCACGCGGTTCTATGAACACGCGCCTGTGCTCCCAACAGATCCCCGATTACTCGGAATTCGTGTGTCAGGAGGGTCAAGATAGAATTTTCCTTGGAAGGAAAGTTTCACTAGGCAAGAAAGGCAAAACCGCCCGTGAAGCGTGTCCCCTAAGCTACCCGGTTTTCCACCCAAAATACTGGGTATTTTAAACAAGCATACCTAAAATCCTACCCTGAAAATTTCTCCAGAAAACGCACCAATGCTTCTAAATGGTTTTCTACTGCAAAGATACCCTAACCTAAAAGGCTTTCACCCTTCATGCCCACAAAAAACCAACAAAACCTTGCATGCGGCTACAGTAAATATTTACCTAGGTTACAGTGAAAAATAATTTCAAAACATGCACGGTCAGGAAACTTACAGAGTGTTTTGGTTGAGAAGATGAAGAAGGGATAGCCTGGGTTGGGGCTTCGTCGGAGTAGCTGATTCCAAAACTTCAAGGGAGCCCTTACGCCTGAACTTCTTGAGTGCTGAGAATGGCAGCCGGAAAGAAGAGGGTTTTTCTTTTGAAAATGAAGAGAGAAAAAGAAGAAAATTTCTGAAAAATTTCAAATGAACGGGTGGCCCATGTGTAAGGTGGCCACCCTTTTTATATACGTGAAGGGCCACGTGAGGAGGGTCGTTGGATTTCCCTAATGGGGGATCCAAGGCTCTGCACTCGAAATACGAAACGACGGCTGAGTATAGGCTAGGCCATTAAATGCGGTTCTTAGAAGACGTACAGTCACCAACCACGATGTTCCACGTATTCAGCGCCTACGTAAAATGTGGAATATGAAGAGTTCATGGGGAAGCCTAAAAGCCCCTACTTTGGCCCTACGCGACGTCGTGTACCACGAGCAGGGACTTGGGGGGCAAATGTATGCCCTAGTTTTCCCACGGGCTGTTAGCAAGCTGAGATACGGCCTAATCATGTCTACCACGTGGACATCCCCAAGACCGGAGCTGCCATCGAAAGATCCTACCTCCTCGGCTCGAGGTAACCTAAGGGTTCTCCAAGATTAGACTGAGTTTGGACTCTGAAGGCCATAGGTCGAGGGAAGCATCCAGCTCATGGTACGAGCTAGAGTTGGAGGTTGTGACCTTTTATAAAGTCAACCACGCAAGGTAAACGTGCATATATCAGACATCACGTGTCTGATATATCCCTGACTTCTCGGACACGCAGCATGAACGTGCGCATTCAGACACCCACGACTAGGTTGGGTCGTGCGGCCCATTATCCCCTTACCTATTGATTAGACCACACTTCTTGTGTCAAGTTTTAGGAATTAATCATGAATGTCACAGAGTTGACATGATAGGTAAGAAGGTCACGGGATGCCCTTCTTACCAACTCCCAGGTGCCCTCTCCTATAAATATGGAGACCCTGGGAGTTGCAAAGGGTTGGATTCTATTGTGTAAGAAATACCCTGTAAAAGAATACCAAGCATATAGCAATAATATTGACTGGTGGAGTAGAAGGATTTTAACCTTTGAACCACCTAAAAACGTAATTGTGTCACCAGCCCATTTTCAAAAGATCATTCATCTATTTCGGTTCAACATAAGCACTAATCCCTTCCTCTTCTTTTCTTAATTACCTGTTGGCGAAGAATTGCGTCAACAAGAGGATTTACCAAGGTTGCCACCACACAAAGAGATTGAATTTGTGATTGAACTGGCACCAGGGATGGAGCAAGTGTTTATGGCACCTTACAAAATGGCCCTAGCAGAGTTGAATGAACTAAAGGTACAGCTGCAGGAGTTGTTAGACTTGGGTTTTATTAGACCCAGCTTCTCACCATGGGGTGCACCAGTCCTGTTTGTAAAGAAGAATGATGGTTCTCTAAGAATGTGTACTGACTATAGAGAATTGAACAAGTTAACAATCAAACACAAGTATCCTCTGCCAAGGATAGATGATCTGTTTGATCAGTTACATGGTAAGATGGTATTCTCAAAGATAGATCTTTGATCTGGTTATCACCAACTAAGGACCAAGGAGGGAGATATACCGAAAACTTCCTTTCGCACTAGATATGGGCATTATGAGTTCTTAGTCATGTCCTTTGGGTTGACTAATGCCCTAGCTACTTTTATGGATCAGATGAACAGAGTGTTCAAGGATTACTTGGACCGGTTTGAGATCATCTTCATTGACGATATTCTAGTTTATTCTCAGTCATAGTCATAACATGAGCAACATCTGATGTTGGTTCTACAAAGACTGAGGGAGCATAGGCTGTCTACTAAGTTCAAGAAATGTAAGTTTTGATTACCTCAGGTAACTTTCCTTGGTCATATTGTCAATAAGGAGGAGATTAAGGTGGACCCAGTCAAGATTGAGGCAGTCAGAGATTGGCCAACGCCAAGGAATACCTTAGAGATCAGCAGCTTCCTTGGATTAGCAAGCTATTATAGGCATTTTGTGGAAGGGTTCTCAAGGATTGCTACTTCATTGACTGAAGTGACACGGAAGAATCAGTAGTTTGTGTGATCACACAAGTGCGAGAACAACTTCTAGGAATTGAAGCAAAGATTGATTACAGCTCTAGTTCTTAGTCTCCTGATAGATCAGGAGAAGTTTTTGATTTACTATGATGCCTCACATCAGGGTTTGGGTTGTGTTCTTATGCAGTAAGAGAAGGTGATTTCCTATGCAGCACGCCAGTTGAAAGAGTATGAACAGAGATAACCCCACACATGATTTAGAGTTGGCAGCAGTGGTCTTTGCATTGAAGGTATGGAGGCAATACCTTTATCGGGAAAAGTGTGATATATACACTAACCACAAGAGCATGAAGTACTTTTTCCCACAAAAAGACCGGAACATGAGATAGAGGCGTTGGCTGGAGTTGGTGAAGGATTATGATTTTGAAATCTTGTATTACCCAGGGAAGGCCAATGTGGTGGCAGATGCCTTAAGCCGGAAGGGACCGGGACAGATTTTTAGTGCGAGACTGATATCCAGAGAGTTGGCCAAGGATATGACCAGAGCTAGTATAGAGTTGTTGGTGGGCCAATTGTTTAACATTATGCTACAATCTACATTGCTGGAAAGAATAAAGGAAGGTCAGTTGGGTGATCCACAACTGACAAAGAACAGAGAGAACGTTCCAGTTAGAGTGTCTAGGGACTATATAGTGTCAGATATGGGCTTGTTGAGATACAAGGGTCGGATATGTGTTCCGATGGACACTGTTATCAAACAGGAGATTCTGGATGAATCTCATACTACTCCTTACTCTTTTCATCCAGGCACCACGAAGATGTATCAGGAGATCACTGTATTGGTGGCCTGGGATGAAGAGGGATGTGACTGAATATGTGGCTAAGTGTTTGACATGTCAATAGGTCAAGGCTAAGCATTAGAGACTAGCAGGGCTATTACAGACTCTGGACATCCCAGAGTGAAAATTGGAGGACATCACGATGGATTTCTTGGTGGGGTTCCTGGGACTGTGGGTCATCATGATTCGTTATGGGTTATTGTGGATTGATACACCAAATCATCTCACTTCTTACTAATGAGGATAACGTATATAGTTGACCAGTATGCAGATCTCTATGTGAAAGAGATAGTGCAACTTCATGGGGTTCTGTGGTCGATCGTGTCAGATCGGGACCCCACATTTACTTCCATGTTCTGGGGAAGTTTGCAGAGGGCCATGGGTACACAGTTGAAGTTCAGTACTGATTATCATCCTCAGAGAGATGGACAATCTGAGAGGATAATTCATATATTAGAGGACATGCTACGAGCATGTGTGCTAGACTTTGGTGGGTCCTGGAGTAAGTATTTTCCTTAGATAGAGTTTTCCTACAATAACAGGTATTAGTTGACCATTCGGGTGGATCCTTATGAAATGTTGTATGGTAGGAAATGCAAATCTCCCATTCATTGGGATGACACAAGAGAAAGGAAATACTTGGGTCCCGAGGTGGTATAGAGGAGCAATGAGGCCATTGAGAAGATCAGAGCTTAGATGCTCGCTTCTCAAAGTAGGCAGAAAAGTTATGTTGATCCCAAACGTAGGAACGTGGAGTTCCAAGTGGGAGACTATGTCTACCTCAGAGTCTCGCCATGGAAAGGGGTGAGAAGATTTGGGAAGAAAGGCGAGTTGAGCCTTGGAAAGGATTGGTTAGCTATCCTATAGGTTGGCCTTACCTCCGGCAGTCGTGAAATATTTTGGCCCTTCGGAAATATGTGTCAGACGTGACTCATGTGTTGAGTTACGAGGATCTGGAGCTTGAGGCAAATCTCTCCTATGAGGAACAACCAGTCATGATACTTGACATGAAGGACAAGGTCCTGAGAAATAAAACTATACATTTTGTTAAGGTATTATGGAGGAACAGCAAGGTTGAGGTGGCGACCTGGGAGCTGGAATCAGATATGCAGAGTCAGTATACCGAGTTGTTCAAGTAAAATTTTGAGTACAAAATTTCTATAAGGAGGGGATAGTTGTAACTATTGGGAATAGGCCCTTAAAGCAATTATAGTTGACCAATGTTTTAATGAAATAAATAATAGAATTGAATTATTATATATATAAACTATGTCTAATATTATATGATAATATTAAGTGAATATCAGAAAATTCCAAAGTTTAACTAAGTGGTCTTAATCTCATATTGGTTTGGGAGGATCAAGATTAAGATAATAAACTTAAACAGTTCGCAGTAAAATAAAGTTATGGAATCTTTAGATTAATTACTGCTACTTCAGTCCACTAGTATTATGAATACATGTGACCTAGATCCGAGTTACTAGTGTAGTAGGACACTTTAGTGGAGATACCTTGCATGCTAAGAGTATGTAGAACTGGACCAGATGTGATTTTTTAATACTTGTTTAAACATCGTTTCATAGTATTAATCAAACAAATCAACCGATGATTATATACACGATGATCTTAATCTTGAGGTTACAATGAACTCCTATATATGTCATCAAATCCTTTGATTCATGTGTTAAGGTTTGTCAGAATGATCAGGCTAAGAACAATTGTTTTGGGGACTCAATGATGCATATGGCTTGGGACATAGTTTAATAGATATGGAATTTATACCTTCTTATAGATTAAATAATGGTTCCCTATTGGGTTGACATTTGGAACTAAAAAGGTTATGAGCGCACACGTTACAAACTTGTTGTGACACAACCTTCACTAGTAAAGTCAATGGTACTCTAGGAACAAGATGTTGCTAAAAGGGTAAAATGGTAATTTTATTCTCTTTTATTTATGAACCATTAATAGAGGATTAATGCTATATGTAACGATTATATCAATGGACACTTTCTTCTTAAGAAAGTACTAAGTAAATATATGTCTATAATTATCAAGAGTTCAATCGTATATTTTTAGTGGATAAATCATGGGATTAATAAATATGATTATTTAATCATAGAGCTTTGATTAATAAAGTAATATTTATTGGAGCTTGATATTATAGGTTCATAGGTCCCCTGGGTGGCTCTATCAACACCATATCAAGGTAAGAGTTGATACAAAGGTATAGCTGTAATTTGGGAATTTGAGAAGAATTTTATTTTTTGGGTCAAGTATACTGTTGACAGTGAAATCTTGTCAACAAAATTAGATCGGAAAACTCAAAGATAAGTATGGTGATGTTTAGATTTAGATAAGAACTTATAATAAGCTTAAGGAAAGGTAAAACACAGATCAACAACGGAGTAAGCCTTTGTATATTGCACAATAGCCTAAGTGTACAATGAGTTTTCCAACCCCTTATTCTGAGGGGTCAAGCTCTATTTATAGCTAGGCTCTAATGACCCCTTATACATGGTGGTCCCTCGGGACAAAATAGTACATGAATACATTGTCAGGGTA